>NC_079429.1:11959710-12044710 GCF_026213295.1 Gadus chalcogrammus
ATGGTATATTGTTTTTATTTTTTATTTATTTATTGTCCTTGATGAAAGATTGCTGATGAGTTGTCGGAAATGGTCTAGAGCAAGCCCATGAAATGTTCACCTAAAACTTATAATTTACAAATGTAATTTGTTAGCCTGCTAGTGGGATGGGAAGTGTATATTCAACATTTGGATACCTTTACTTTAAAGGTATTACAGGTAACAAAGACTAAAAACCGACCTTAACTTTTGCAGCCCCCTGTACATGCCTCATAACTGCCTTACTGAGACTTAACTAAATTACCTGTTGAACTGAGTGGCTTGTCTAACACATGTCAAAGTTATTGATCAGTCTAACAGACTTCTCTTAGTATTTATTATAGAAGGTCCTTCCATCAAGCCCCAATCTTTTATCAAACACCACTCGAGTTGGTTTTCCATGTTTTAAAATGTATGAGATATCCCATGATTTGCAGCCGCTTTATTTTGAAAACTGGGCTGCTATCGGTGACAGGATCCTTGCATATTCCCAGCGAGATGGAAAACTGCCTTTAGTGCTGGATGGCATGACAACAGGTAGGCTTTTTATTGTAGTAACATGTAAAAATAATCAAATATATAAAGACTTTGATTTTTGAAATTGGACTGTATTTCAGACTTCTAACATGGTATACATTTGTAAATACTGTTTACTTTTCGGTTTGTACTGCCTTATTAAAACTAAAAATGTAGCCTTCCATTAAGTAGCTCTGAAAATGCCCCTAAATGTCATGTCTTTACTCCATTATCCTTGCTACTGTAGGTTATGTCTCTTCTCTTCCCCTTTGATTTTCTCTCCTTGCTCTGTCTACCATCCATTTATATTGCAGTTTCAAACTTATGCATTCATACAGCAAGTAGAAAGTAAGTAAAGTCAACCAACAACTTAAAAATAGTCATGAATTCATCGTCAGTAATTTGACCATAATCAAATAAAAGGCAGAAATGTCTGTGGCTTGTTGTCTCACATCCTCATGTCAGCAAGTACTTACGGTAAGTCAGCATGGACCAACTTCAAATATGTTACTTTTTAAATCTTAAACAGAATTCAGTCCATTATATGATGTTACAAGACTTCCTTGGTTGATAATAGGCCACGCAATCAACACACATACACTTACAATTCAACACCAGGGAAGAAAAGTCTGAAATACTACTTCAGGAATTAATAAATGTTGTGCTATGATGCAATGTTTGTGATCTTTGAGCTTTAAGAGGCAGTTCCATAAACTGGTGTTTTTATTGACAGCACATACTTATTATCTCCAGGGAGGTTCTTATGTATTCATGTAAAGGAGCTTAAAAAAAAACGAGCTTGTTGGGTGGTACATATTGTTTTTGGAATACGAATGCATAAGGATTTGAGGTGTAAAAAATAAAGAAGCTCGGTTCTATAGTTGCTGCTCATTTGGCTTCCTTTTTTGTATAATGCAGGTGTTTGTATGATTTTGGAAAATTATTATAAAGTGGGTAATATTTCACCCAATGAAAAATTCACTCACTTGGTTGGATCAAAAGAACAACCCAGTGAAGCCATTATTTTCGCTTCCAGACTTCCAGTCCATGGCGGTTAATGTATCCATTATATTCAGCCAAGGCGCAATTATACCCCGTTCTTCATGTTGTCATATCTAGGGCTTCTGTATGTAGGCCAAGAAACACAGAGAAGAGAGAGAGAGAGAGAGAGAGAGAGAGAGAGAGAGAGAGAGAGAGAGAGAGAGAGAGAGAGAGAGAGAGAGAGAGAGAGAGAGAGAGAGGAGAGGAGAGGAGAGGAGAGGAGAGGAGAGGAGAGGAGAGGAGAGGAGAGGAGAGGAGAGGAGAGGAGAGGAGAGGAGAGGAGAGGAGAGAGGAGAGAGGGAGAAGGATACATTTTATAAGGTTTTTGAGAGTTTTTGGAGGATATACAAAGCCAAATACACAAGATAATCATTTTATTTTTTAAAACATGAGTCAAATGCTAAGAAGTCATATTATAATAAATGGTCATATGTAGCCTATGCCTGAGTCTTTTTTTGTGCGTGCGTGAGCGCGCACGTATGTGTATGCGCAAGTATTTTGATAGAGTGTGACAGAGGGGATCTGGGGGCCGAGTGTAAGGGAGTGCGTGTTGTTTTGACTGTGGGATTTAATTTTTTTAATCGGGATTAACATGCGCGCAGCGGCGGCCATCCTTTTCTTGCCGGGATGCTTCCCGCCACACGACACATCTGGACGGAGACGGGCGGGCTGCGCAGCGGTGTTTCGAGTGCCTCGCCGTCATCGAAGATAACTCTTCTCCGCCCGGTGGAGTCTGTCGTCCACATCGATGTCGGGCAAATTAGCTGACGTTTGCCAATGAGTAGCAGCACGAGCCATCGCTGACTGACCGAAAAAGCGCGCGACCGGAGTTCGGTTTAGAACTTTCCATCGAAATTTACCGGTAAGTGAGATCGTCTTCTTTCGTCGCACAGGCCTTCTGCGATGTCACAAAGTGACTCCTGCGAATTGAAACGAATTTATGTTAGTCATCATATAATAAAGATAATGTAATAATTCATAAGATAATATTATAAGGCTATCATATAGGCCTGGGTAGCCTATTCGTTTTAATTCTACCATGTGTAGAAATGAAAGGTAACAAGAAGTAGTCTACCAACATATCATCGTGAACACAAATGAATTTCCCAGGTCATAAATCCATCATCGTTACTGTTATTCTTTCGAAATGTAAATAGGTGCCATTGGCAACAACGTGACTCACTCTCGTCCTCCCATTGGGACTCAACTGATTCAATCTTACAACACAAAACAAGTGCCACAAGATGGCTTCGCGTTTGCTGTATATTCTGTTTCTATAAATCGAATTATGACTGTATAAGGAATGCATGGTTATTTTCTGTAGAATAACTAGTAGGCCTACATTATCAACAGGCTGACAAGTCCGGTACATTATCAACCATGGTATGGGTCACTCACTACTCGAACAGACCGGCAACAGACCTCATCAAATGATGCTTGAGCTCCTAATCTGTGTGATTTGTCAGATTTCACCATAAATCCTGCATTAGTGTTTAATCCAAGGTTGTAAGTGTCCAAAACTGATTAGAGGGTCAGATCGGTGCACACACACACAAACACACGCACATTTTTGCAGATTTTTTTCAGGGTAATTGTGAGACAAATGTCACAAACAAATGTTTCAACTTTAACGGACTGGAGTTGGCGTTTGATTTAGATGTGCATCCACAAACACACACACACACGCGCATGCACACACACGCACACACCCACACACACACACACATTCACACACGCACACAGACACGCACACAGACACACACACACGCACGCACGCACGCACGCACGCACGCACGCACGCACGCACGCACGCACGCACACACACACACACACACACACACACACACACACACACACACACACACACACACACACACACACACACACACACACACACACACACACACACACACACACACATTCATTACACCTGTACCAAGAGTGGCACAACTGCATCCACTGATGCAGATCCACTGTGCCTTTGCCTGGCAGCAATTGACGCTTTGGACTTCAGAAATCATTGATTGGCAGGGCCTCACTAACACAAATGTGTCTTCCACTTGCATGCAATTGCAGAGTGTGAGCAAAGCTTGGCATATTCCCAATTATGTCAAACCGGAGGCCTGGCGATAAGGTCTCAACAGGTCACCTCCAATCCAAGAATCAAATTAAGAAATGTGGCAATGTGTGGTTAAGTCTATTGATCATAAGTCTCAATGTGGCCTCTGTCGTTGTTTTCCTCTTGTACTAGGCTATGCAGTCATGCAGCATAGTAGTGCTAAACATTTCAATCATTTTGTCTTAATTATTGCAGACTCTAAGCCATATCACAATAATGTGTGAATGAATTAATTTGTATTCACTCTTTTTCTCTCAATGAAATTTGTAAGTTAAAAATGTATTGATGCTTTGCATATCTCTTTCTATTTTGATCCGAAAGGAAACATACTTTTCAAAGAATAAATTAAGTGTTTAAAAACAGTAAAATACAAAATAATAATTAAATACAACATAAAAAAACAGTACCTTTTTGTGACGAGCGGTTCAACACACACTAATCATTATGGCCTAAAAGTGACATTTTCTGCTACAATAATTGCATGAAAAATTGCATAATCCTACACAGAGTTCAACCTCCTGTGACTGTCGGCACGTGCGCTTTCTCTCGCTTGCGTGCTTTTTTCCGTGATCTCTGACACAGATGGGCGTTCTTCCTGTCAATCTCACACTCACTGTGTCATGTAAAAATGTAACAGCAAGCCTCTAGCTGCGTTGTAAGGACTGTGACGTATCTGTGAAGCGTATCTCCCCCTTCCCACAGTGCATTCTGCTCTGTGCTGTATGGATTAGTCAGAATCCACCAGCTGCTGCTTCCCTTGAAATGCTGCCACACAGCGCTGCTAATACGCTTGCATAAGTCTAACGAGTGAAAGGTGGGATTTGATTCATGCTATGACAAGTCTGCCGGTGTATACGTTGTGACCCAGAAAGATAGGATTCCCAATCGTTACATTTTTCATTCTGCTCTGTGAAATCCAGAAAGCCGGCTGGAGAGTTCCAATGTTTTCTGTACCTGTCTGAATCTTGTTGTGTGATTGATGGTGCAGCATCTCTTCAGGAGACAGTTAATGGAGTGAATACATTCCAGAAACTAATATAAACAACAGAGATTTATGTGCCACTTGAAAATGCAACTGGGCCCGCCTCGACTCTTTTTCTGACACAAGAATGAACCAAAGCAGGATTTCTTCTCAGTCATGGGAGAGTGAGGCTTCTTTGGCTTTAGTTCAGGCCTACCTAGTCTACTGTACACACAGCTTACGGAGTGTGTTCAGACCGTCTATCCAGAGCTGCACTAGATTACATTCATACTTTCATACACAGACCAAAATGCTTGCTGCTTCCGTCTGCCTTCTACTAAAAAGAAGCTGCTGATAGTCTCATCGCTGGCTCTCGAACATGCATGGATGCACACAAACACACACACACACACTCACACACACACACACACACACACACACACACACACACACACACACACACACACACACACACACACACACACACACACACACACACACACACACACACACACACACACACAACTGCTCTCTCTCTCTCTCTCTCTCTCTCTCTCTCTCTCTCTCTCTCTCTCTCTCTCTCTCTCTCCTTTCTGGCTCTTTCTCTGTTCTCCATTTTTACTCCTTTATCCTACCTGCTCAACATAGTTACCAAATGTGTTGCTGAAAATCACTCCCTCTGTCTCTCCCGCTTCCTTTTTCTTTCTTCTCGACACTCCTAGACGTCTCTGGTCTGCAATGTAAAGATCAGCGATGTCGGAAAGCGGAAAACATGGAGGGGGAAAAAGGGAGGATCAGGGAGGTGGAAGAGGAGGCGGAGGAGGACAGGGTCTGGACCCTTCCCATGGACCCCTTCTCCCTGACCTCCGGCCCTCTCCGCCCGTGACGGAGGGTCCTACGCCCCGCCAGCCCGCCCACAGGAGGCACCTCCCGCGGGGCATCGTGATCCAGCTGACGGGCACGGAGGGAAAGTGGGACAGCCTGGACGACGGCGAGCTCCTCATCTCCGGCCTCCACCCCGACGACGAGGACCCCTGCCCCCTCATCTCTCTGTCCACCGAGGGGGAGGCCTCCCCTGAGGAGGGCGAACGGGAGCCATGCTCCATGGCCTTCCCCTTCCCTCTCTCCCCGTCCTCCCCCGACTCTCTGGGGAGCTGCTCTCCCTCCTTCGCCACGCCGGCGCCCGGTCTGTCCAGCTTCCTCTCCCCGGGCCCGCCGTCGCCGACGCACCGGCCGGCGCCAGCCGGCCTGGTGAAGTCCCTGTCCACGGAGCTGGAGCTGAAGGAGGGCTCCACGCTGAGACCCCGCCCGCTGCTCACCCTGGTCAAGTCCATCTCCACCGAGCTGTCCCGCTCCGAACCGGAGGTGTCCCAGTCCAAGTCCGACTCCCGCCTCAACCTCCACCTGCTGAAGCAGCTCACCCAGCACAAGGGCCGCGGCGGCGGCGGCGGCAGGGACTCCCGCACCGCGCCCCCCTCCCCCGGCTCGCTCTCCCCCAGCGGGGAGGGCCCGAGGGGGAGCTTCTTCAAGCTGGAGCTGGAGGACACCAAGAAGAAGCTGTCGGAGGCCATGCAGGAGCCCCTCAGCAGCATGTTCAGTAAGATGCGGCGGGACGAGAGCAGCGGGAGCCCCAAGCACCAGTGGCGAGCACCGCAGGGGGCCGGGCCCTCGCCGGGGCGCGCGGAGGGGACGACGGACCCGGGGGCCTCTCAGGAATCTCCGTTGAGGAGTGCGAAGAGAGCCGACACGATGGACCTTCCTCCCGCCTTCGACTGGCCCGGCGTTAGGCATCCGAGGAGGGGACGCCACGAAGCATGCCCGGTACACCACCACCGCCGCCACCCCGTCAGCCGGCCCAACCACAGGGACGAGGGACTGGAGGTATGCGCCGACGCCGTGCGAGTCATCGGCGTGGAAAACCAAAGGAGAGAAGATAGCGCTCCGGCTGGGTCTCAGCCCTCTTTCAGTGCCGCGATCAGGACCGATCCCCCGGCCCCGGTACCGGCCATGAGCCTGCTGTGTGTGGCCGTGTTGTCGTACTTGTACTTCACGCTCCCGCTGGGCCCCTACCTGTCGGGTGCGGGTCTGGGGCTGGCTCTGGGCTTCCTCCTGGGGCTCTTTCTCCTCAGCCTAGGCTCTTCCAGGTGTCGGAGACCACCCCCCACAGGCAGACGGAAAACTTCCCTGTTGGGACTGGAGATGGGAGCCGGGAACGTTGTTGCCAGCACTGAGCCTGATGTCCTCAAGGTAAATTCACTGGGATAAGCTATGGATACATTTCTAAATGCATCGTTTTTTTACCATATGGCAAAAATGCCATGCATTCTTTAATTTAGTGTTCATGTAGTTAAAATAGGGCACAGTGAAGTTACTCTGATGGTCACGCATTCAATATATTACATTTTGACTCGCCATGTGTATTTAACTATTTTGGTGCCTTGGCGAATACGTGAGATTCCATCTAGACAGGCTTCAAGTTTGGCGTGTGTAGCTGAACCAAAGTGGTTTAACTGGCCAATCAGCATTATATCATTATTATTATTACTATTTTGGTGCCTTGCAAGGCAGCTGGATTCGTGAGTCACGGAATGCGTCAGAATCCATCTAGCCAGGCTAGATGGACGCAAGATTTGGGTGCGTGGCTGAACCAAAGTGGTTTAACTAGCCTATCGGCATTATATGAGGAAGTACGTGTTGTACGTGATCTACTTGATAAACGGTAATAGACACAAACAGATTGATCTACCAATCCTCTGCCAAGTATCTTTTGAAAGAGCCTGCCCTGCCCCAACCAGTTACCAAGGACCTACAAACCAACTGCCGCATCAGGTTAACTCTTTGGTGCATTGGTTGTATTTCTAGTGTTTAAGTGTGTGTGTCTGTCCCTTTTTAATTTAGAAGAATGCCAGTGACCTATCCCTCCTTAGCACAACAGTTATTCTAATGTGATCTGTTTCTATTAGAAAAATATTTGCAGACAATGATTTCAAATATTTAAATACTGCAGCAAGAGCATTCTTCAGCTCCATAAGCTTGTTTGAACCCGAGACCGACTGTTCCTCTCGAGCCACTGCCAGATCCATGGGCAATTATTTAAAGTTAAGAGGCAGTGTAAAGTGCCAAATAGCCGGGGCCAACTGTGTAATTAGCAGCGACTCACTCAGCTTTCCAGGAATGCTAATTATGAGTGTGGTTTCTGTCAGGCTGTTAGCCTGTGCCGGTGGCATGTGCGAAAGAGTGCTTCAGGGCACCTGATGGGTGTCGTTGACATACAGACAGTGGTGTAGTCTACGTGATACGCAGGTATACGCCGTATACCCACTAGGAACGCACCAGGATTTGCGTATACCCACTTAAAAATATGCACGGATACGTATCAATCGTCTTGTGACAGATCTTTCACTTCTGTGTTTATTTTTCGCAAATATCGGTTGGGTATAACTGCAATAAAATACTTTAAGCAGGGGAAGTTATCTCCTACATTCACACATTCATAAAATTCCCCCTGCGCGCTCGCGCTCTGGCCTGTCTCTGTTACGAAGCGCGAAGCTGCCCCTGCATCTCTGCACGTTAGTTGGCGGGCCGAGCCCCTCCTTCTCGCGCGTGTGTGTGTGTGTGTGTGTGTGTGTGTGTGTGTGTGTGTGTGTGTGTGTGTGTGTGTGTGTGTGTGTGTGTGTGTGTGTGTGTGTGTGTGTGTGTGTGTGTGTGTGTGTGTGTGTGTGTGTGTGTGTGTGTCCAGTCCTCCCATATTAATGTGTAAACCACATAACAAGTAGTCAACAGAAGACAATGTTTTAATCCCACTTTATATCTCCTTGTTACTTTTAGATGAGAACCCCTGGCCAGCCTTTCGGACTGGGTGTCAGGCTAGGGAATTTAAAAACAGGCATCCTTGGTTAGAGTGGAGGGAAAACAAGTTAGGTAAATGTCAGCCAACATACAGTTGGTATACACAATTGAAATTCATAATGTTAATGACTATGCAAATGAGAGTATAGATAATTCATGCTCATTTTTAAGGTGCAGTAATTTCACACTTTTACACAATTCAATTACTGTATGGTATGTTAGATAACAACAGTAAGAGCTCAAATTAGAGCAATTGAAAGAGTGAAACATTAGTCTCCTGTCATCTCCTTCTCATAGCCATGGTTGTAAACAGTTCATTAAATTATTTTGCGTAGATTTTGTCCTTGTGCTATTGCTACTATAGATATACAAAGGACAACTTGTCATTTTTGCCTTCTATTTGTTCATACTGTTATTAAAACTGATAAACCTACTCAGCTTTCCATGATTGTTGATAATCGTTATAGGTCAGCAGGTTGTAGACCCCTGCGTTGGTGAGTGTGGTGCGACATCCAATAAGTGCCACACACGTACACGTACCGGTGGGACGGGTTTTTTTTTTTTTTTTTCTCTCAACAAGGGCATATTTCCCAGAAGTGTTCATTTCGCTGCATCCGGTACGTTTTGGGTTTCTCTCCCCAGGGTTGGATGAATGAGATGCAGGAGTACGACCCGGAAACCTCCCACCCGTCTCTGATGGCGTCAGTGTTTGCCTCCCTGGAGGGCTCCTCCCTTTGCCTGGAATCCCCGCGGTGGAACATCAGCCGCTGGGCCCGGTACGAAGACGACACGCCCCACGCCGGCAGCTTCGTCAGAAGGCGTACTTTCCACCTGGTCAACAGCAGGGTAGGAGGGTGGGGTGGGCTGGGGCGCATGATGCCTCTTCCCTTCACGCCACAATGAATGACCTAAATACAGATAAGGGTGTATTCATTGTTGGTGAAATGAAGGCCCAAAGGCCAAACTGTAAAAAGTTGACGCCATCGACGGCTAAATTAGAGAAAATGTGTCCGTCTTCATGTAGACATAGCATCAGAGTCTGTGTCTGGGGCTTGTTTCACTGTTGACGGGTATCATGGCTGTAAAACTCAGACACGGTGAACAGGACCTCTCCTGTTCACCCTTTATATCAATGACCTAGACTATGTCTCTAATGCCTGTCATAAAGTGTTATTTGCAGATGATACCAACTTGATCCTGTCTCACAAAAATATTCTTGTCTTGCAGGAAACTGCAAACAAGGAGCTATTAAAAGTGGACACTTGGTTTAAGTGCAACAAATTATCACTAAATATCAATAAAACAAACTACATTATATTTCGTTCCACAAAAAATACAAGTAAGGTGGAAAATACCTGTCTCTCCATCAATGGCCATGTCATTGAAAGAGTAAAATCAACTAAGTTTTTGGTTGTAGAACTCGATGAATTTATCAATTTTAAAAGACACACTCATCAATTATTAAATAAACTTTCCAAATATGTTGGACTTTTTTACAAAATAAGACACTTCCTCCCACTTTCAACGCTCCTTACACTGTATAAATCTTTGTTTGAACCCCACATCACCTACTGCAATATCATCTGGTGCAATACATATCCTAGTCATCTTCTAAAGTTACAGTCCCTTCAGAAAAAGATTATATGTGCAATATCCTGCTCGAAATTCAGTGCTCCAACTGCCTCACTGTTCCACTCATATGGTCTCCTCAAGCTTCCTGAAATCAACACCTATCGCAATGCATGCACAATGTACCAGGTGGTAAATAATATGAACACCCGTCTATGTGAGCTTGTACCTATCTCTCGTCCACTGCACACACACTATACCAGGAAAAAACATTTGATTACTGGCAAAGTAAGAAAACTGAAGAGCACTAGCCTGAGTATTGTTTCCAGGGGACCACAGATATGGAATAAGCTTGAAGGTTTCATAAAAATGTCCCAGTCCTTTTTGGCTTTCAAAAAAAATCTAAAACAGAAGCTGTTATCCACCTACATATGACGGTGGTGGAATGTATTGTTACAACCTAGTTGTCAGTGTGTCTGCGAGATGTATGTGTCGTGTTCTCTGTGGAAGTGTGTGCCTGGGATGAGGCTATGGATGTGAGTGTGTGTGTGTGTGTGTGTGTGTGTGGTGTGGGAGTGTGTGTGTGTGTGTGTGTGTGTGTGTGTGTGTGTGTGTGTGTGTGTGTGTGTGTGTGTGTGTGTGTGTGTGTGTGTGTGTGTGTGTGTGTGTGTGTGAGTGTGTGTGTGTGGGGGGGGGGGGGGGGGGGGGGGTCACATGTCCCCGCTACAAGCATTTCTTGCTTGTCCGGCACCTTAGCATGAATAAACTAAACTAAACTAAACTAAACTAAACACACGCAACCTTTACACAGGCATTCATCCAACACTGGTAGTGTAAAGATAACAAGCAGTGTTCTGACTACTGTGTGATGTCATTTATTCTAACATATAGTTGACACATGAGCCTGATAAGCTGAGAGCAAAAGAGGTTTAAACGATACTGAAATCAGGGCGGATGAAAGGTTAAGATGAAGGATTATTAGCAGAGAGCACCTTTCACCTACCAATTCACACAATGGAGACCTAATGCTTCTAGTCTAGGTACATTTTACTCATCTATGTCTCATCTTTATAGTGTCTAATGATTACAATTAATCAAATTTAATTAATTGAATTGATGTAAACTGCAACTCAATATTTATTGAATTAATTTTATAAAAAAAGATTTCAAATCACCTCAGAACAAGTCAAATACATTAAATTAAACACATTGAAATAAAGGTCCATTTAATGCAATACAATTCAATGAAATTAGTTCAGTGGTCCCCTGCTGTTCCCCCAGGTGTCCCTCCTGCCGTCGGTGCTGGCCCGTAAACGGGCGTGGAACCCCAAGTACCCCATCTGCATCCAGCTGGCCGAGGGAGCCTCCTCTCTGGGAGGGGGGGAGGCGGTGTCCCCCGAGCCCCAGGAGAGCCAGGGGTTAGGGGAGCCTGACCCGGTGGACCCAGTGACCCCCAACAGGCAGCCCGGCCATGGCTCCCAGCCTGCGCCGCACCCTCCCACCACGCTCTACCTCTTCGGCCGCACGGGACGAGAAAAGGAAGAGTGGTTCCATCAGTTCCTGTCCGCGTCCCTTGACGGCGCAGGACGAGAGAGGGACAGGTGGAAGAAGCGGGGGGATGCCAGACCTGTGAACAGAGCGGGTAGGAGGGAGAGAGAGGCCTCGCTGATGTATTAGCAGCAGCTACGTGTTCATCCAAAAGATGAGGCGTCTCTATGTAAGCGTATGCGCGGATTATGGATTATAGGCTTGGATACTCCTGCAGTCCACAGTCGGTTCCATGCCTTTGAGGCTGCTGATGCTACGTTGGAGAATTAAATGATCATAGCACATCATGGATATCTCGCAGATGTTTGATAGATGTTCTGATATTTTGTGTATACCATGCCCCCGAAATAATAAGATCTTATATATATTTTATACATAAATTATATCTCTTGCATATTTTGTTCGTCATTCATCACAAGTCTGCACTTAACTGCCTCATCCTCATCCTCCTTGATTCCCTATAAACCATCACGCACCAACCAGAGGAAAACCCTCTCCGTCTAACGTCTCTCCTAGATGACCTCTCATCTACCTCAACCCTGCAAAGCCTAAGTCCCCCAAGTCAGGGCAGGGTCAGCTGCGGCGCCAGCAGACAGGGCAGCGCTGAGGAGGACGAAGCCCTTTCTTCACCTCCGGTCCAGCAGCAACATCATCAGCATCTTCATCATCCCACCCCGCCCGTCTCTGCCCCAGGCCCCCAGACCTCAAGCGGCTCCATTGGGGGGCTTTCCCTGCTGGACTACCCCAGCTACATGGCTCGCCTGCTGGCCTCGGCGGAGAGGCTGAGTCCCCTCCCCAGCCCCACGGCCGCAAGCAGTGCGGAAACAAGTCCCACCGCCGTCGGGGACAGAGTGAGTCAGGCTCGTTCACAGCCGCTAGTGGCTGGCGTGCATGGGACTGGTAGATTGGCAGTGATGCGTGCATTTGAAGGAATGCACTGTGTATTTAAGTTACGAATCAAAGTGACAGCTTGAATTTGTGGTTTTGAACTTGGAGGAAATCCATGTCCTTTCTAACTAAGCTCGAGAGCGACAAAACGCTGGTAATTATCTTTTCTCTCTCCTCCCTCCAGTGTACCTGCGATCTCCCAGAGTCCCCGGCGTGGGCGAACGCGCTCGTCGGTCGGATCTTCTGGGACTTCCTGCGTGAGAGGCTCTGGTCCGACGCCATGTCCCGCAAGATCCAGAAGAAACTGAGCAGGATCCACGTGAGTTCTGGGTGCAGTTCACGTTAGACAAAGATAATTTGGTGCATTGTCTGAGGGCGGGTGTCTGTGACCGGGTCTCTTGTGTCCCGTTAGCTGCCCTACTTTATGAACGAGCTGACTCTGACGGAGCTGGACATGGGCTCCTGCATGCCCCAGATCACGGCGGCGTCCGGCCCAGAGGTCAACCATAGAGGTGGGTGTGGTGTGGGCATGGCTGTGTACCATAGAGGGGGGATGCATGCATCTACATGAACAGAAAACCTCCAAAACAAACGTGCCTGTGAAGTGGAATAAACTAATTTGATCCCTTGTGGTGTGGTGGTCTCGTGCTAGGTTATGACTCGTAGAGTGGTAAATGTTAAACAACGTGGTTTATCTAGAGACACAAGGCAAACGGGCTTGCGTTCTGGAGGTGGTTCATGAAGCATCTCCCGAACACAGGTAAACAAACAGTCATATTGGGAGTGGGCGGAACGGTAAATAGGCCACGCCTACATGTTCTAACTGACCCAGGTAAACCTTTGGTCTGTCTTGGCTTAAACGGAAATGGCAAAGTGGCCATGTTTGTAGTCTTTAACTTATCATTAAAACCTTATATGGTGTTATCCATTATGAAGTGAAGAAACCATTCACCACACCATTCCACACACACACACACACACACACACATACACACACACACACACACACACACACACACACACACACACACACACACACACACACACACACACACACACACACAGGTGAACAGACAGGCAGACAGGAATGTAAGCAAACAGACCGAAAACACAGACAGACAGACGGACGGACGGACGGACGGACGGACGGACGGACGGACGGACGGACGGACGGACGGACGGACGGACGGACGGACGGACGGGCGGGCGGGCGGACGGGCGGACGGACGGACGGACGGACGGACGGACGGGCCGGCTTGGATAGATGGCAGGTGTGGCATAGTGGCATAGGTGGCATAGTTTAGTCCAGATCATGCCATATTAATATCAATCATCACAGAGATGCTGTGTCAGTAGTATCACATTTCTTACTGGCAGCAGACAAGCTCCGACACGCACTAGACAGGGCTGTTCACATTTCTTCCCTTCATTCATTCCCTTCTTGTTTCAAACAAATCATGTTGCTGGAGAATGGCATTTAGACACGTAACACAATTGGCAAACACAATCTAGGAAAGTGAGTACATAAAAAAAGTGTCTGTCCCGGTTTAAAATCCCCACTGTGTAGACTGGCCACTGTAGGAACACACTTATTTAAATACCCACGCAAAGGTGATTGTCCTTGGAAGAGTTACAACTGGCATAACCCCTCTACATTTTTGGTGCCCTCACTCAAGAAGCGCTGTTTGCCTTATGAGGAAGGCTTGATCTGAGGTTATTGTGTATACAACATGCATGCAAAACAGCCTATTGAGCCCTATGTGTTTGGGTGAGCATTTGAATTCTAATAATCTACTACGCCCCCCCCCCCCCTTCTCTCTCTCTCGCTCTGTCTGTCTGTTCGGCTGGCCACACCATTCTATTACACGTTTACTGGCTCTTCCGTTTAATACACAACATGTGTCATCTCCCGTTTTGTCGGGATTTATAATCTGGCGTGATTTAGGCTAGATTTTGTGAGGGCCTCACGTGCTGTCAAACTGTTTAATCTCACCAACAGAGGATCTGTCTAGATTAGGGACTAAGAGAGAGAGAGGAAGATGTGTGTTGTGTTTTCATCTAATAATCTTAAAAAACGTTGTAGTTAAATACTATATAATTAAAAACATTGTAGTTATATATAATCTAATCTAATACATGTAATTAAATACAGTTTGGTATTTTTGTATATTTTTGTATTCTAATTATTTTTTATTATAAAATATATTATTGTTATGCTTTTGATTCCCGAACAAATGGGATGGAATTTGAAATCTTTCAGTGTGTACTCATTCTCCACCCTCATGAGGATGGAAATGATGAAGAAGAAGAAGGATTAGGACGATGATGAAGTTGGAGACCATCATGGTGGTAGCCTAACGATGTGTTCTGTCCATGCTGCACTTTGGGGCAGGTCTGTGGCTGGAGCTGGAGGTGGTGTACACGGGCGCCCTGCAGATGACCCTGCAGACCAAGTTCAACCTGTCTAAGCTGGGCAAGGAGGGCAGCAGTGAACCGTGTTGTCCTGACATGGGCCTACAGGGGTTAGCAAACACGCGCACGCACACGCTCACAGATACACA
The DNA here is from genome assembly GCF_026213295.1 of Gadus chalcogrammus. Classification (NCBI taxonomy): domain Eukaryota; kingdom Metazoa; phylum Chordata; class Actinopteri; order Gadiformes; family Gadidae; genus Gadus; species Gadus chalcogrammus. The sequence goes on from NC_079429.1 coordinate 11,974,781, forward strand.
CACATGCACTCACGGGCACACTCACAGGCACACCCACACATGCAGACCCACACATGCACACCCGCACTCAAACTCTACCACTCACACACACACACACATACACAAACACACACACTCGTACTCAAACTCTACCACTCACACACACACACACACACACATGCACCAGAACCTTAAACATACACGCATGCGCAAATAAATGAATACATACTCACACACACAGGCACACAAATACAAACATAAATACAGACAATTACATACACACACACACACACACACACACACACACACACACACACACACACACACACACACACACACACACACACACACACACACACACACACACACACACACACACGCACACAAACACACACAGACAGACACACACACACTCCCACTTAGACACAAACGCACAAACATCTGCCCCACATTCCCTTGATTGGCACGGCTCTCTGCTTTCGAGGGATTAAAGTTCAGACAAAGCTTCCTATTAGCTTACGTGATGTTTCAGCTCGTTGTCCTTAACTACTCTGATTTAAAGAAATATATGGAGACCATGTTATATATAATACATGGTTAGATATTTCTGTGTCTGTATTCACAGATGCACTTTCTCAATCAAGGATTATCCTTTGGATTTCCATCAGTCAATCAATCCATCCACCCATCCATTGATCCATCCATCTATTTATCCATCCATCAATCTTTCATCCATAATGCTCCTCTCTCTCTCCCAGGTACAGACCCCTCATCATTTATCCATCCATCCCTCCATAAGGCTCATCTCTCTCCAAGGTATGGACTCCTCATCATCCATCCATCCCTCTAGCCCTCCATAATGCTCCTCTCTCTCCCCCAGGTTCAGACCCATCCTGGGGGTGCTAGCGGACAGCGATGAGGAGTCCTCCAGCGCCGGGTCCTCAGACGAAGAGGAGCTGCTCCTCTCCGAGCCTCAGGTTGCTTCTGGCGACAGGGGAGGCCCCCACCTCACTGAGGGGTAAACATGTGAACACTGAGGGGTAAACATGTGAACACAGAGGGGTAAACATGTGAACACTGTGGTACAGTAGGATTGTATGGTGGGGCTAATATTGTGGAGTGGCCCAACAAGAAACATGGCTATTTCGTGGTGGGATCCATGAACACATTTGTTGATTGTTGGTGTTGTGGTTTCATCAGCTACACGACGTTCTCTACATTAGGTGGCTCTAGGCTCTCTGCCCCTCCTCTGCTCTCATCTAATCCCCTCCTCTCCTTTCCACTCCTCATGTCTCCTCTCCTCTCCTCTCCTCTCCTTTCTTCTCCTCTCCTCTCCTCGTCTAATGTCTCCTCCTTCCTCTTCTTTACCCCCTCCTCTCCTCTCCTCTCCTCTCCTCTCCTTTCTTCTCCTCTCCTCACCTTTCCTCGTCTTATGTCTCCTCCTTCCTCTTCTTTACCCCTCTCCCCTCCTCTCCTCTCCTCTCCTCTCCTCTCCTCTCCTCTCCTCTCCTCCCATTTCTTCTCCTCTCCTTTCCTCTCCTCGTCTAATGTCTCTTCCTTCCTCTTCTTTACCCCCTCCTCTCCTCTCCTCTCCTCCCCTTTCTTCTCCTCTCCTCTCCTCTCCTCTCCTCGTCTAATGTCTCTTCCTTCCTCTTCTTTTCCCCCTCCTCTGCTCTCCTCAGAGCCCCGGGAGGCCGGAAAGGGAGGAGGATTTTGAAGTTTGTCGACAAAATTGCCAAATCAAAGTACTTCCAGAAGGCCACTGAGAACGAGTTCATCAAGAAGAAGATCGAGGAGATGTCCAACACTCCTCTGCTGCTTACCGTGGAGGTGCAGGAGCTATCAGGAACCTTGGTCATCAACATACCACCACCCCCGTCCGACAGAATATGGTACGACCCATTGTTACGTAAAGGAAGATGGCCCATAGCTGTGTTTATTGTTGGATGCAAGAGTGTTTTTTTCATCCGCTCACATGCATGGTTACACAGTATTTTATTATTTATTTTTTTTGCTTTATATTTGGAGGGTAGCAGTTTATTTATTTTTAATCTAATGCTATTTATTTCTATATACTTGGTAACCCTTTGCAATCATAGTACAGTGATAACAATATTGTATGTTTACTGTAAGTTAACATTAATCAAGATGAGTAAATGCAATAAAAAACATAGAGAAAGTAGTAAGGGTTATGGGTAGTGGGTTAGGGTTGCGATTAACCCTAACCCTGTTCAATAATATTTTAATGAATACCTTTGTCAACACGCTGTGTTGACAAAGGTATTCATTAACCTTTGTTAACTAAGCTAACACTGTTAGCTTAGTTAACATGAACAAAACAACTTGCCATTGTCAGTGGGTCTAATTTTGATCTTGATTCTTGTTGTGAAGGAGGTGAGTTATTTTTAATGTGTTCCTGATTTCAATCAGCTTTAGAAAGACCCTTTATTTTTTACTTATCTTCTAACACCGTCGTGGATAAGCACACAAAAAAAAAGAGAGTCGAGAAAGTTTGAAAGATGAATACTTTATTATAAATTTATGAGGCTCCATGTTATCATATTCCGTTACCATGTGGATTCCTCATCCATGCATGAATCACAACACCCCAGGCATTGGGCCTAGAAATTAGCCCCCTACCCATTCTCCCCGACCCCAGTCTTCCATGAACTGAACGTACACTTATCCTCCTTCTCTGGATTCCAAGTGGCTTTACATTAAAACCATACAGTTATATCAGATGTTAAGCAGTGAGGGACTCTAAACATATGAGTAATAGAATTAGAATCTTTATTTGTCATTGGGTTAAATACAAAGTATTTACACAACGAAATTAAGGTGCAGATCTTGTTCAGTGCTTTTTTTTTTTAAATAAATAAATAGAATGCAGTAAGAAATATTAATAAATATATAACAACAATAACAACAATAACCCCAATAACCCCTCCCCCTGCCTTCCACTTAAGGCACATTAAAGTGTCCTACACCCTCCCCAATATAGATCATATACAGGTATATAATAGCCAGATGTGATGGTTGACACACAATCTTGAGGAAAGTAGCCCTGTATAATCAAAGAAAACAAACCTCTATACCACATATATATATATATATTTATATATATATATATATATATATATATATATATATATATATATATATATATATATATACAACGGGGGGCCTAAATCCAGCAATCTGATTGGTTCCTAACTGTTGTATAATGAGCGTATACATAACTGCTATGACGCCCGATCATTTTGTGAAAGTATCACTCCGCGCCTTGAAGTGGAAACCGTTACAACCGTTCTCTCTGAGGGACGCTAAAGTGTGTTGCATAGCGACCGTCGTGCATTTTGAAGATAGACTACTTTTTTGTATTCTTTAATAAAACGGCTACTTTGACTTTCTTGGTTTCATTTTAAATGTAGTGTGTCTATGACTTTCGTTTCGCCATAATAGTAACCGTTGTATAAAAGCAATAGATCACTTCAGTCAGTGGTATGTGCTCATTATACCACTGTGAAAGTGGTATAATGAGTGGTATAATGAGCACATACCACAGCCTGTCGTGATCTATTGCTTAAATATATATATATATATATATATATATATATATATATATATATATATATGTAAGGGATAATGCCCGACGAGGTGTCCATTATCAGGAATTAATGGACGACGTGGAGGCGTGAACCGTCCGACGCGAAGCGGAGGACGGTTGCCTCCATACCACGGTCACTTACCAACGGTGACCAAATTAAGACCATTAATTTATATTTTCATGCGTTTTACAATCTGAATAAAAACATCCACAAAAAATGTCCACAAAACATACATTTGTTTCCCTGGTTACGCCTGAGGGTCCGACTAATACCCGGAACCACCATTACACGCCCGTTGGGTTCTCATGCAACGGAAACGTTGTTCACTCCTCCGGTAATTAGGACGGACCATAGCTACGACTTTAGAACGGGAGGTAGCGGGAGGTATTATTGTCCGCTGAGCTTTGTTTTGTTTCCCGTTTCTATGGTTACTACTATTTTAGAGACGATACGGATACGCCAGCTAGCGCATTAATTGAGAACGGTAAACAGACAATTTGACGGAACTACTTGTCCAGGTGTCCGTATATCAGGAGTTAATGCACACCCTGCATCCAATCAGAATCGAGTATTCCCGCAGACCGTGGTATAAATATATATATATTTAAGCAATAGATCACACCAGGCTGTGGTATGTGCTCATTATACCACTGTTAAGGGGCGTAAGTAGCCGTTTCATTCAAGAATACAAAAAAGTAGTCCCTCCTGGCTGCCGCTATTCATCGGGTGTCATAGCAGTTATGTATACTGTATAAGTGCAACACACTTTAGCGTCCCTCCGAGAGAAGGCTCCGATAGAGCGGTTCGCCGGCAATTTATCCTATGGAGCAGTTCACTCGCCGTGTGCCTAAGCTTTCGTTAGTCTCTCCATCGCCTTGCTCACTCCCGGAGTAACAACATTTACACCCTCTCCATCATCCAACATATGTTTTACTTTGTAACTGTTTCTACTTCCAGGCGCGGAGTGATATGCAAACTTTCACAAAATGATCGGGTGTCATAGCAGTTATGTATACGCTCATTATACAACAGTTGGGAACCAATCAGATCGCTGGATTTAGGTCCCCCGGTGTATAAATATATTTATACACCGGGGGACCTAAATCCAGCGATCTGATTGGCCTTCTCTCGGAGGGACGCTAAAGTGTGTTGCATAGCGACCGTCGATGCATAGCGGCAGCCAGGAGGGACTACCTTTTTGTATTCTTTAATAAACGGCTATTGGATGATGGAGAGGGTGTAAATGTTGTTACTCCGGGAGTGAGCAAGGCGATGGAGAGACTAACGAAAGCTTAGGCACACGGCGAGTGAACTGCTCCATAGGATAAATTGCCGGCGAACCGCTCTATCGGAGCCTTCTCTCGGAGGGACGCTAAAGTGTGTTGCATAGCGACCGTCGATGCATAGCGGCAGCCAGGAGGGACTACTTTTTGTATTCTTTAATAAACGGCTATTTTGACTTTCTTGGTTTCTTTTTAAATGTAGTGTGTCTATGACTTTCGTTTCGCCATAATACTAACCGTTGTATAAAATATATACACACACACACACACACACACACACACACACACACACACTCACACTCACACTCACACTCACACTCACACTCACACTCACACACACACACACACAACTATGAATAGTTGTGGTTTCTTCTTGGGTGCGTGTGGGTGCGTGTGGGAGAGCAGGCATGTGTTTTTTTACAAGTTGTCACTAAATAGGTTTATGGATGGACAGAACAATGAACAATAGGAATTAAAGCCACTGCTCACGTAGATGGGACCCATGTTCTTTTATGTGTTTTATGAAAGAATACTGGGAGTGGAAGGCTAATAATTTATAACACTTGGTTCAGGTACATCGCATTGCATGTATATATATATATATATATATATATATATATATATATATATATATATATATATATATATATATATGTATTTATACAACGGGGGACCTAAATCCAGCGATCTGATTGGTTCCCAACTGTTGTATAATGAGCGTATACATAACTGCTATGACGCCCGATCATTTTGTGAAAGTTTGCATATCACTCCGCGCCTGGAAGTAGAAACAGTTACAAAGTAAAACATATGTTGGATGATGGAGAGGGTGTAAATGTTGTTACTCCGGGAGTGAGCAAGGCGATGGAGAGACTAACGAAAGCTTAGGCACACGGCGAGTGAACTGCTCCATAGGATAAATTGCCGGCGAACCGCTCTATCGGAGCCTTCTCTCGGAGGGACGCTAAAGTGTGTTGCATAGCGACCGTCGATGAATAGCGGCAGCCAGGAGGGACTACTTTTTTGTATTCTTGAATGAAACGGCTACTTTGACTTTCTTGGTTTCTTTTTAAATGTAGTGTGTCTATGACTTTCGTTTCGCCATAACAGTAACCGTTGTATAAAGGGGGTCGCCGGCCCTCCGCTGCGCGTCAGGGCCGGACAACGCCCCTTAACAGTGGTATAATGAGCACATACCACAGCCTGGCGTGATCTATTGCTTAAATATACATGAAGATGTGACATGCATGAGCAAAGTGACACTTCTACTTCTTCTAGACAAAAATCATACAGTCAAACAATTGTCAACAATATCACAGAATATTATTGTAGACTACATTAATAACAGATGCCTAGTTTAACTTTCCCTTAAGCATTACTTAGTAACCTTAACATACAAGTCATTAAAAGTAAAGTGTGAGGAAGAATGCAGGGTGCTCCATTCTTCTTTGTGGCCGTCGTGAATCGCCCCCGCCCTTGTCTCGTCCTGTCAGGAGAAGGGGAGCCAGTTATAAATGGGCTTACAGCTTTTATGGGTCAAGTTGGAGTCAGCCAAGATTCATCTCAGGCGAGCAGGAGGTGAAATTTGTAATATATTGATGCCCCTCGGAATGTATGCCTTTATTAACTTGGCTTTTCCCCCACTTATTTACTTCATTCAGGCAAGATAATGACTTCCTTTAATTATATGGAAAATACATTCATTAACTTTGACTGTGATTATACTTCCTTTAAAACTTTAAACCTCACAACTCTGTGATCAATGGGGCCCGTTTTATAAAGCGAAAGAGTTCCTTACAGTCAGGAACCCAATAAGTAACTACTGATCAAATGATGGACCATCACTGATTACAAACATTCTACCTCTGAATATTAGCTTAACGCACCAAATATTTGAAGGACAGAGTCAACACTGCAGGGTTTTGGTTTTGCGGTAAATGGCGCTGGCCTTTGTTGCCCTGTTGCCTCATGGAGTGGTTAATGACTCGCCTTGCTCCATTTGCTGAGTTTGTTCAGCGATGTATCTTTATTTCTAGATCTTTTGTTGTAGATTGTAAAGCATTGTGTGTCACAAAAAAAAACCACTAATAATGGTCGTTAGCTTCCAACCAATTCTCGTAAAGCTGCAAATAGTTGCAGAGAACAAGTTGGATGGGACAGATATTTATCTGCAACCGATTCTCGTAAAGCTGGTATTAGGCGCCGAACAAGTTTGACGTGACATACATGGACATGTTTTGGGAAGTAAGCTCTACATAGTGTGTGTGTGTGTGTGTGTGTGTGTGTGTGTGTGTGTGTGTGTGTGTGTGTGTGTGTGTGTGTGTGTGTGTGTGTGTGTGTGTGTGTGTGTGTGTGTGTGTGCACGTGTGTTTCTTGGTGGACAGGTACAGTTTCTGTATGCCACCCAAGCTGGATCTGCGGGTGCGTCCCAAACTGGGTGAGAGGGAGGTGACCTTCTGCCACGTCACTGAGTGGATTGAGAGGAAGCTGCAGCAGGAGTTTAAGGTGATTACAATGTCAATAGAAGCAGTTCCTTCCCATCAAGGTGCGGTTTCAAAGCCTTTGTCTTCCAGATAGACAATGCGTCTCTGTCCATGTCCAGTCACACCGGCACCTAGTCTACAGGTGACCAGCCCGCGATTTGTATTCTTCTTTCTGGTCACGTGCATATAAATCTCAAAAGGATGTCTCCTAGAAGTCGCAGAGCAACGTATGTCCATCGGGTTATTCTCATTCACTCCGAATCTCACCTGCTGACTCCAGAGACTCTCCCACTCAGTATCAAACTCTGAGCTTACCCTGCCCCCTCAGCTGTTGATACTTACCTCTGATGAGCACCTCAACACCCCCCCTTTTTCCTGCGTACTCCCGTTATGTTTTTCTTGAATTCATCACAATACACAGTATACTAAAACACAGGACAAGAGAACAGGATGAAGGTGAATCCAAATAAATAATTTGATAAACTCCATAAGAGTAGTGGTCGGGTTATAGACAGATTGTAAAAACAGGATGAAGCTGTCATCGTATTAACTCTTTGATCAGTCAATAGTGCCAACCATATCTAACTGTTACACCCTACAAATGCAAAGGAATGTAACAGCGATGAATAGATTCCTCAACACTAAATATGACAAGTATTTACTGCGTGTCACTACTATATGCTATGTATAGCATATATGTTACAGATGCAGCCAGGGTTAGTCTAGCAATGCTCCGTGAGCTTGCGAGCTGGAAAAACAAAACTCTGTTGAGGCCAATCACGTATCGAGTCGGTGGGCGGGCTTAACCTAACGACGACTGACGGTTCCGTGTCAAGCCAGTGTGGTCCCTGCTACATGACTGATTGTAGAGCTATCCTATTGCGTGCAGAGGGAATTTGAAAGACAATCGTTTATCCCAGCCCTTGGATTGAGCCGTGTTCCCATACCCATCATCTTGATGTTGGGTCTGGGAAGTACGTTTTTTTTATTGAATAATTGGCACAAACTGAACCATTTACCTGAGCACCGTCCTTCTTCTCGTTTACAATCGTAGGGTTTAATTCACAAGTGGGTTCCTTAGATCACATGACAGACCATGCCCTGATAAAACAGCAGCCGGTTTGACTGCAATCAGTCGCTTTCATTTTCTGTTCTGTATTTTGGCAACGCAAATTAGTAATGAATATCTTATTTTGAATATCTGCATAATGAATGTTTGTGTCTGAATTAGTTAAAAAATGAAAATATGAAATGCATATTTTAGATAAGTAGTAGATTTAAGTCACATTATTTTCACGTTTTACATAACATTTAAATGGTATGGAAAACATTATGAATTCAAATGTGTTAACGGTTCAATATACAAAATTGACTGGCATTTAAACTTGACATTATGGCAGGGATTTGCTTCCATAGTTTCTCTAATTTTTATTGCATGCTTGCATGTTTCGCAGTCTCACTTGTATGTCATTTAGCATTAGAATCTATGGACGGAATGTAATGTACCCGGGAAAGGAATAGGCTACAGTTGATTTACCGGATCCACTATCTCAGTCTCTTCCTTGTCTCTGCCACCTTGTTGGTCTCTGTCCAATCCTGTGTCACTCATGTGTCATTTTTTCAATAACATTTTCATAAAATAGAATGTTTATTGTCTTTGTCTTTCAGAAGGTTTTTGTACTTCCTAACATGGATGACATCTACGTGCCACTGATGCATTCTGGGTTGGACAGTCCCCTAGTGTCCCAGAAGCTCTCCCCTCAGTCTGAACAGTCTCCTTTCTACGTGGACTCCATGGAGAGAGACCCAGCAGAGATCACTAGGGCAGAATCTCACTAGTGTCCAGAAGGAAGTGTTCTATCTCCATCAACGATTTTCATATACACATTATTTAATGTCTAAATGTATTTTTTAGATTATTTTGTAAAAGATAAAGGGATTTATGTAAGGACTTGATGTGCGATCGGATTAATGATTAATTAACCATTAATCAACTTTAGTTAATGCTGTAATAAGCCTTTACTTACAGTTATTAGCAGTCCACTAATGGTAGTAATAATTTACAAGTGGTGTTACAAAAAATATTCATGTTAACAAAGTGTTTAACATGTTGTTCTTGTTATTTGGGTATTAATGTAGACATGAATTAATACCCCTACAGAATTAATACCCTAGCACCCCTAATGCTTTATAATAATGCTTATTACTGAATTAACTATTAAAGTATTGTTAATAAAGGGTCAATTACTCTTATTGTAAAGTGTTTTAAAAAAACAACAACAATTGAAAGTGACTCCTGAATTAACTATAGTGATGCCTTCTGTTCATGTTTACATGTATTTGCTGCATTGGTTGTCTACAGATGAATGACATTTTTAGTGTATTTACAGACGCTGAATAAAAAAAAAAGATCCAAATCCATTTCTTAAATCAATATGTGCAATTAAATCAATACCTAAGTTGGATGCCGACAATCTATCCTCACACAAACTTCACTTTCTGTTGTGAGCCTTCAGAGCTTATTGTTTTAGTGACTCACTGGGCACTTCCAAAACACTCAACCAGAAACTGATTCAACAATTCAAACAAGGTTCAACCTTTGTGTACATGGGCATATTATGGGAAGTTATAGATACTCCCTAGAAGTAATAAAAACTCAACAGATATGTCTACCGGCACGTAAGCCAACTGTTTGAGTCGTTATCTGCCACGGTCCTTGAGGTGACACCAGACACCAATCAGCCATTGCAGAATAGAGTAATGTGCATCTTTGAGTTGACTTTCTGTGGACTAATATTTATAGTTTTACAACACATTCTTACAACAACTATCATGCATTATCTTTCTTACCGGGCTTAGGTTACCGATAGCAGATAAGATGATAGAACATCATAAAGCTAACCTAGCCACACTAGAAGCAGTCTCAAAAATCAGTTATGGCATTAAATCTGGGTTAACAGAGAGTTCATGTTTGTTTAGCCAGCAGTAGATACATACTCTTTAGAAACTGAATCAATATCAGGGATGCCATATATATAGAGAGAGAGAAAGATTAGATGCATCTGTCTGATACATCAGACAGTTGTTTGATTAGATGGTTGGATTGCCAACGTGGATATGTGGATTTTTCATATTCATTATCCGAAAAGCATATTTATTATCTGACATTACTTTTTAGCATGATGGCGTTCGCAATGCATCAATGGGGAATATGGTGTGAATAATTTGAATGTATACTTAAAACGAGAACGTGACATGAAGAAGCATACATCGTCATCTTTCTATGATTTAGAACACATATTTATTGTACACATTGAGTAAATAACAACACAATATACAGTAAGTTTGGAGGCACAAATAGTATACACACTTAGGTAACTGTACACTTCAATGTTCATTGAATGCCATCTCATTTTCTTTCTCCTTCATATTATAGGTAAACAAGGTGTTTCTCTGCTGAAGAGTCACACTACAAATATAATTGATAGAGGCAGAAACCAGAATCTCATCAAATCTTGAAAATAGGTATACCAAGAGTATAAAGAAGAGCAGTTATTATGCAATGATAGAATCCTTAAATACAGACCAGAGAGGTTCACCAGTACAACAGGAACCCATCAGATCAACTACTACAAGCATAGATACCAATCACTTTTCAGCGTCAGGGTTATGGTTAGAGTTTGTTTCTTTCATCCGTTTCCTCTCAGAGGATCCCAGTGACCCTATATGTTCACAGATATTCATTATCACTTGATAAACATCCATTACAATTACTGGAGTAATTGACAGTCAGCTCTAGTGTTATCCGAGGCTCGATCTGAAAGACCATTTGATTCAATAATCGGAATAGGGTTGATTCAGCTCCATCTGCTAGACACGAGACGCGCAGCGGTCGGGTGGGCTTCAGCGGGACTGGATGCTGACCTCTGGTTCCTGCATCAGCCGGTCCCTGGAGGCCAGCGCCGCCTTGCGGGTCATGGTGGTGCACCTGGTCAGGATCTCCTGGGGCTTGGGTCTGGCTGGCACCGTGGGGGTCCCCCCGGCGGCCCCCTTCAGCGACCCGGGGGAACCGGAGCCGAGGCTGGCGGTGGAGGACGCGGACTGGTAGGAGAGCCGCGAGTCGGCGGCGCTGATCCCGCTGACCGCGGAGCTGGCGGAGTGCCCCCGGGGTCGACGGGGCGGGACCTGGGCTTTCCCGGCGTTCCCGCCCGGCGCCGAAGCGTACTCGTCCAGGGAGAAGCTGCGTACGCCGCGGGAGCCGCCGGCGTGGTCGGACTCGGACAGCAGGTCCAGCGAATGGGCTTTGCGGAGCCGCGACATCTGCTCCCGTTGGCCTGAGCTCTGGCCCGGGCCGTCTCCCTCAGGCTCCCTGTGCTCGGACAGGCTGGGCATCAGACGCCCGCCCGCCTGGGTCTCCTCCAGTGCCGGGGAGGCCAGGTTGAGGGTGGAGGAGTGCAGCTTCCTCTGCAGGCTGTGGAGGCACGCCTGGGGGTTGCTGTAGGGCTTCAGGTACATGGAGGGGATGAAGCCCGCCTTGTCGTTGTACCTGGAAGACACGCAGACACACAGTGAGCCACGCGGTTCGACATGCAGACAAGTGGGAATCAGGAATGTCGGTGGGGATGTGAAATGGTTGCTCGCCGTTCGACGTGATATACATTCACAATTATACATCTGTTATGTTGGTGACACACTATGACGCACACACTATGATGCACACTATACAAATGATCTGCCAATCCTCCCTCTTATGCAGGCATTCAATGTGTGCCAGTTTTTAATATATATATATATATATATATATATATATATATATATATATATATATATATATATATATATATATATATATATATACACACATCTATTAAAATATATTTATCTATGTATATATAATATACATGTATATATTTATTATAACTATACACACACAATAAATATATTGAGTACACAATGTAAAATTGTGTACTCAAAAAATATTTCTTGCATTACGTATTGTGTTGTTTGAGAAAAGGCACACCCACGTTGCCATCACGCTGCAATAGTTGGTTCCGTTCCCAGATCTCCATGACACCCAACCCCCCCCAGCTCACTTACAGCGCCTCACCCCTCGGGCACTTCACCGACGGTAGAAAAGAACAACGCTTCTCGGAGACTTCGGCTATGAAACACGAAAGCAACGCATGTCGGCTCGTCAAATAGCCTTTGGGCCTTGGTCCCATTCACGGGGCTACAGGATGGGGACAGGCCGTGTCTGTGTGCCTAGCGTCGCGTCGGACCCACCTGACAAGCCACCAGCCGTCCTTGGTCATCCGCAGCACGCTGACCACCGCGCCGATGGGCACCGACACCTCGTCGGCCTTCTGGCCGGTGAATGTCCGCACGGCCAGGTACAGGGCGGCTCCTAAAAAGAGAGAAACGGGGGGAGGGAGACCAACAATGATTCTTTTGTCTTCTTTTCTTCTCGTGGGTCAGATCTCCAACGCTATGAAGCATGGCGGTCTGCCAATGTTGGGGGGGGGGGGGGGGGGGGGGAGCGGGGGATTCCACACCGGGGACAGCCAATATCAAGTTTAAAAACGCCAGTCGGGTGGAGGAGATAACGCACCTCCTTCCAGGAGGGCTTCCTCCAAGTCGTTGTGGTCGTCGTCGTCGTCGTCGTTGCTGTCCTCCTCAAACATCTGCAGGTAGGGGGCGGGGAACCAAGCCAGGCGCTTGTGTTGGTTCTCCACCAGCCACCAGCCTGCCAGAGCATCGGAGGGTTAGACACCGACGACACCAAAATGCTTATCATCAGTGCTAGGTGTGTGTGTCTGCGTGTGTGTGTGTTTGGTGTGTGCTTTTAAAAACAAAAAAGGAACAGCTATGTCGTGGCAAGCCTGTTTGACAAACAGGTTGGAAAGTAATTTAGCCCGTTTGAAAAAACGGAGAGTTGACCCTTAAAAGGGTCAACTGTCAGGGTTGGAAACCATATATGCTAGGAAGGTGGGGATGGTTAGTGTGTGATGAGAGACCAACCTGCAGGGTCTTTGATGAGCACCTCCAGAACCTCCTCGTGGACCACACTAAAGGGCCGGTTCTTTGTGTCCTTCGTCTCGTACGCGGCAATGCAGCGGTATGTCTGGCTCACAAAGGGTGACGTGACGCTGCCCGAATGCGGTCTGTTGACATCAGCCACACCTCCGCCTTGCATATTGGAGAGGTCGCCCGACGGCAGCACCATGATGCTAGCACACAGAGGAAGAGTCCATTAGGTCCACAGTTTAGATTTGAGGAGATGCATTTATGCCAATTCGCAATGGATGGCGCCATAACCGGTTGAATTTCGCAGCATAGACTTACCTATTCTTGGTGAAGTCCGGCTGCAAGTCCTGGTCTTTGCACGTAAAAAACAGATTGACCTCTGAACTCTGGCAGACGGAGGAGTCGCATTGCAAAAGTTTGGAACAGTAGTCGTCGAGGATCTTCATGCGATGGACGGATCTCCTGGAGCTGTTTTGCTGCAACATGGTTTTAATGGCACGGGCTGAGCAGAGGGAAGACGCAATTAAACTCAAAGCCCACTGTGAATTAAGATGCTACATTACTGGCACTTTTAACTGTTGGTTCAGCATTAAACAAACCCAATTACCTCTGAATTTCGGGATGACTCTTTCACTTTTCTTGAGAGGGTTCAAAAGCGGGAACTTCTTTTTCAGATGTCCCTGAAAAAAAAAAGGAAGACGAAATAGATGTCAATACATGTTCAAACCCTATTCATACATTTTACAATTAGTATCAATTAAGAAAAATAATCAATACTGTGCCCACGTTTGATCATTTATAATAACTGTACTTACATGGAACTTTTGAAATTCCTGGAAGGATCTGTAGATGATCCCTTCACTGTCATCAGACCAGACAACAGACACGATGTACATCTACAAAACAAGCACAAACAGAACACATAAAAATAAGGTTTATATATGTTCTCGGGAAGAAGCAAAATAAATAAAATAAAACATATAATTATCCAAAATCATTTAAATAAACGCAAGATTAAGCAAATACCTTCACGTTTGGCGCACTTCGGATCATCAACCCGATCAAGCGAGAGCTGATGACGTGCCGCGGTTGGTTGGCCATCGCAATGAGAGTAGTGCAAAGGGATGGTACGACTGTTTCCGTCTCTTCTGCGCTAGGTTCAGCTGCTTTGTGCTGTCTGCTCCACTGGACACCTGTAGTCCTACTTATAGAGCGCTCGAAGGGCGAGGGCGGAGCCAAGTGCTCCCGTGTGCCAAATAAAAACTTTATTGGTGATGGGTAGGACTTTACTATAAACGTTTATTTGGGTTTTTCTTTTTGATTGCTTAAGGTGTAATAAAGGCCTACCTATAAATTCTGTTCTTTGATCTTTTTCATTTTTTGTCGGTTTCCTGATTTATTTATTAAACCTCTACGTCTTTTACATTGTAGGCAAGGCAAGGCAAGGCAAGTCAAGGCAAGTTGAGACTTGCATTATTCAGTCGCGAAAAACGATTACAGAAAACCTTGTTGGCCAAATGTCCAAAAATAATTCCATACTGGGGAATATATTGCAAAATGAAGCCTTCTACAAACAAGGTAATTAAAAAAACTATGCTAAATTTGAAGATTCAACTATTTGTTTTTAGATTTATTTTTTAACTGTTTAGGCTACAAGACCAATGTGTTTTTTACTATAAGAGTATATAACATATCTGATAACTATTACAAATTAAAACGAACTAGTCTGTTAATTAAATACACTTTCATATTTAATTAATGTAAATCAATCCATTTGTACTACATGTACTACTTATTTATTAATGATAACAATAAGCTCAAAATGGAAAATAAGCAAAGCCTCGAGCCAGTGCCCGGGGCACAGCTTAATCGATGGCCAGATGAAGGTTAACCAGAAACTAAGACGCAGCCTTAAAACCAGAACCCAGGCAGACCCATGTTTAAGGGAGGGACGCCCCCAATCATGCAATGCGATGTGCCTGAACCAAGTGTTTCGCCTTCCACTCCCAGTATTCTTTCATAAAACACATAAAAGAACATGGGTCCCATCCACGTGAGCAGTGGCTTTAATTCCTATTGTTCATTGTTCTGTCCATCCATCCATCTATTTAATGACAACTCGTGAAAAAACACATGCCTGCTCTCCCACACGCACCCATACGCACCCACACCCACGCACACACACACACACACACACACCAACACACATACACTTGCACAAAGATATGCGCTCACATCCCCACACACCTTACATGCACACACTTATAATCCTTTTTTCCAGGAAAGAAAAGCACCTTGGAAGAAACCACAACTATTCATAGTTGTGTTTGTGTGCGTGCGTGCGTGCGTGCGTGTGTGTGCTTGAAAACAAAAACCTTTGCATACTTTATATTGCAAAAGGACAACATTTTGCATAAATATCACCCTGGCGTTTCCTGGAAGAACCTTTTTGACTTACAGAAAATATCTTATAAGCCGTTGGGACAGACCATTTGTTCTTTTTTATCATTGACCAACAAGACTCTGAAAAGGCAATGGGGACAGAGCGAGGTGGAGGGGATCCCTGCAGTCTAGACCCTTTTCACCTTGAGACAATAGGTGTGGTCAGAGTCTTGGGCACCGTGAGGTATACACGCACTTTATTAGTCTGTCAATCTCCTCAAAGGACCTCTTTGTGCGGGAATAATCATAATCAATCATAATCACCATATCGATATGGTGATTATGATTAAGGTGGTCGAGGTTAGAACCAACTCCTTGTCAAGATATCAGACAGGGAAACAACGGAAGGAACAGTGGAACAATGGAAAAGCCTGCAAGTAAAATGGCTGTCTTTCAAGTAAATATATGTGTGTCTCTTTGCGGGGAGGGACATGATAAGCACTGGCACAACCGAGTAGCTATGTCCCGCCCTGTGATCGGATGGACGTACCTGTTTGGACACACACATGGGAACGTGCGCATATGTGTGTGCGTCTGTGGTTGTGTGTTTGTGCGTGTGTGTGTGTGTGTGTGTGTGTGTGTGTGTGTGTGCGTATGTGTGTGTGTGTGTGTGTGGGTATATATGAGTGTGGGAGTCTGTGTGTGTGTGCGTCTGTGTGTGTGCGTGTGTTTGTTTGTGCGTGCGTGTGTTTCACGTTTCTAGGTGGGGAATACCACAGAAACAACTCTTTATTATCCCCATCGTTTCCCCCTACGTGTGACCATGCAGGTACGTCCATCCCGTCAGACGGACGCCAGAGCAGGGCGTGACACGGCGTCCCGCTGGGGGCTGGAGCCCAGTGCTGGCAGCCTCACGTGGTAGCAGGATTACTTCCTGGCATTGACATCATGCCCTCCTCCCTCCCCACTGCCACGTCCCATCACCAAAACACTGGACCCCCCCCTAACCTTTCCCCCGGTGCCGCGTTTGTGTGTGTGTGTGTGTGTGTGTGTGTGTGTGTGTGTGTGTGTGTGTGTGTGTGTGTGTGTGTGTGTGTGTGTGTGTGTGTGTGTGTGTGTGTGTGTGTGTGTGTGTGTGTGTGTGTGTGTGCACCCGTGAGATAAAGCCCCTGGCGTCACTTCAGACGGGGCCGCCCGCCGGCCTCGCTTCAGAGGCACATGTGGGATAGTCCCGCCGTGTGAGACCGCAGCCCCCCCCCCCCCCTGCACATCTCCCCTCGCCTCTGAGACACTCCACCCCCCCCCCCCACCTGGGCTTTGAAGGCACACCTGGAGACCTAAGCCCCACCTCAGCCATCGCCTTTTTTTTGGCCTAATCTGAAAACATACAGAGGGATCGGCGCACACACATAGCAAAGCAAACACATGCATATGAGTGCATACAAACACACACACACACACACGCTCAGACACGTGCAGACATGCACACGTATAGACATAGAGAGACACACTCACACACACACACACACACACACACACACACACACACACACACACACACACACACACACACACACACACACACACACACACACACACACACACACACACACACACACACACACACATAACTCTCTTCATTTCTCTTCTTCTCTGATAAGGTTTATTACTGCAAGATGACAGGTTATACATGCAAAACATTCGAAAGAATGAACAATTCCATTTTAAATGTTCAATTTACAGCAACTCTAACCCTTCTCTTTACATAATGTCTATGTTTAAAATGTTTAAATGTTTATATAAACATTATATTATACTGTATTATATAGTAATACATGAACAATTATTGACTACTGGCAAAGTAATAAAATAATACAGTTTGAAAGGTACATACATGTAGTTGAGGGGAACTAGTACCCTTTGCAGTTTATGTTACCAAATACCAGTTATTCCAGTGAAGCAACACGGGAACTTCTGAATAATAATTGCTTTGTACTGTGAGCCATTCATTTAGTCATGCCTGCAGCCTATTCCCAGTAGGCATATCTCTCGTCAGCCCAAGAAAACAAGCAGGAACACCCAATAGCAGTGACTTTAATCACAGATTCATTATCTGAACTGTTGAGAAGCCGGAACGTGCGTCAATGACGTTAAGTTTACGATGACTAAAAAAAAATAACACACGTAATGAGGCACAGGTGGATTCTGTTTGGGAAATGGGATGGCAGACATACATTGGCAGACAAACATACATCGGACATCGGTCAACTCTATAAATGAAGTTTGATTCATTAAGAGGGCGTGTTCCCATTGACCTATTAAAGAATGAAGGGTGATCCTCACAAGTGCCAAGGGCAATGGCCGCTGGGTCGGCCAATAAATTGCATCACTAGAATAGACAGCTCCCATCAAGTAAATCACGCACACAGGTGCTTTCCGGGGAGTCAACAGCTTCCAGGAAGGCTTTGGACGCCCATTATCAGGATGTTAAGGAAGTAGTGCCATCGTTTATAGTCAAGACAAGTTATGCCTTGATTTATAACCTGTGCTGGGAATACAGGGCTGGCTGGAGTAATGCAAACAAGCTAAATGGGGGCCAGACAACGTTCTCTAAAAGTGCCTCTATTAGCACTGCCTCAGATCATATTCTATCGTCATTTTAAATATCCCTCTGCATGGGGTTGCGAACATTTTTTAATTACAAGACCATCCAAATTGGATTCAAGCCAGGTAGGCTTGGTTTTCCTGCTTCCGCTAAAAAAATTATGACCAATCCTTTTCCTACCAGGTAGGAGGAAAATAAAAGGAATGCAAAGAATGTTGCATTGCTTAACAGAATGAAAAGCAACGGTATTGCCTCACTCTGGTCACTCTGCGGCTCTTCATCGTACATCATTGTAAAGATCAAATGAAACCGGTTTTCAATCATACGATCTGAAGTTAATATGTATTCTTTATATACATTCCTTGATTAGAAGATTACACAAACACATTATAATATTGAAGACTAAGATTAAAGAACTGGGTGACTTGGTAACAGTATGGTTAATGTTTGATGAAGAGAAAGTTCTCTCACGGACACGTCGGACAGCGAAATATTTGATTTAATCTTAAAGCATGATCATGGGAAAAGTACCGTTAGCAAAGTTTACCAAGAACACATTCGACGAGACAATAGATTCACAAGATTCTTATAGGGAACATTAACATTGTGGGAAGGAAGTGGGAGTGACCTTAGGACAAGTCAATTTGTAATACAATGGGTGGGTATTGGACATGTCTACAGAATTGGCTCTAAACGAGTTTACACAACAAAGAAGTCAGTCGATTGGCCTGGTCACAAAACCAGACTTCCTGGCTCCAGTGGGAGCTTGAATACGAATTAACTTAAGTTACAGGGAGAATGTATACAGTTCCTTAGAATGTAATAATTATATAAACAAGGTTAATATAATTTGTATGTGATTGTATATTTATAGTTATGATTGATATTTCCACGACAATGTTCAATACAGTTTAGCAACATCTTTGATATGTGTGATGGAAAACCTACATGTTACGTTTTTCTTTATGAACTTAGGTTTTGCATACTATTCCGTGTATGGCCTGGCCACCCTGTTATCCTGCAGGGTCGTCTAAAATGTAAACCTTAGTGTTTCGTGTGATGTAATCTGGTTTCACATTCCGTTCC
This sequence comes from Gadus chalcogrammus, assembly GCF_026213295.1. Classification (NCBI taxonomy): domain Eukaryota; kingdom Metazoa; phylum Chordata; class Actinopteri; order Gadiformes; family Gadidae; genus Gadus; species Gadus chalcogrammus. Next base: position 11,994,231 of record NC_079429.1, read on the forward strand.
GTGTATTGTCTTGCCATCTTAGCTGCAGGGTCTTCTGAAATGTATTTCTTTTTGTGTTTCGTGTTACATAATCTGATTTCACATTTCGTTCCTGTGCTGTCTGTAGTTTGGTTTGGACCTGTTTTCCTTGACCCCCTGGGGAGCGCAGAGAAGCAAAGGGTGATTAGGAACAGGCGCAGCTATACTTTGTTATCTTTGTTCGTACTTTTACAATTATCTATGACCAGCAATTGCCTGCAAGTATTGTGTGCTTTTTGCATCTAAATATCTCATCTGTCTTAGACGCAATATCTGATGGAGAAATTGCCACGACATATGGCTCACACAGTCCACATTCTTTCATATAGAGTCATACGTCATTGTGACTTACTTGACACAGGTCCAAGTTTTGATTTGTAATAAAGCCCTTTATTACGGTAACACAATAAACCACAAAGGACAAAACCGTGAGGAGTATATGGCAGGGAAACTGTTAGTTTCCGGATATGAAACAATTTTTTAATAATATTACTATTAGTTAACATTTATACAGTTGTATTGTTGACAGATCTAACACTCACCCTTTATCACACAACACAAATCTAGCTTTTATTTGTATTTACTTTGCATCCAAAAAGTATTAAAGGCCGTGTTGCAGGGTTTATTTTCCAGCAAATTTGTGCAATCTCATTTCCCCCAGAATGCATTGCATGACGTCACGTTGGGGAGACACGGACTAGTAAGAGAGTGTTCAGCAGATTATACAGATACATAGATAAATACATAGATATTATATATAGTTAGTATATGCTGCACGTGAACCTCCTAAGATGGCGCAATTTGATTCGTTATCTCGGGATATTGGGCAATATCCCATGATTGACATCTCAAACTCGATATTGTTTTCATCCCAAAGGGGCTATTCCCCATCACTTCGCCTTCGGCGAATAATTGTTGACTAATAGCCTAGATAGATAAATAGCCTAGTCAAGTCTTTATTAATACCAAACTACACGTCGGGAATTCATTTAGGTGATTCGGCACACACACAGTATAGCCTACAAGACCACACAGAATAAAGGAGACAACAAGTCGGACTGGACATACACAAAATAGGCCTACATCACATTAAAACTAGACCCATGCGTTGATAGATAGATAGATAGATAGATAGATAGACGGATAGAGAGTATTAAACACGTTATATTATTTGTCTTGCGGAGTCAGCGAATCCTGTGCACGTATGCAAATCAGCCATGTGCGCCTAACACAAGAAAGAGTCTTGCACACACACGTCTGTTGTTTACTTCTAGACATCGCGCCGCTATAGGCTACGTTATGTCACGAGACAGTCTCTCAAAGCAAATACGGCAAAATCCCAAATTATTTTACTGTCTATGGCAAAAATAAATCACGGTTTAGTAACGCAGTAACGCAGGCTGCTTGCAGGAAAGTAAAAGTAATCGAATTACTATTTTTGCAATTGTAATCCCTTACTTTACTCTTTGGCTACCTTCCACCACGTCTCCCCAACGTGACGTCATCGCCGAACGGCGTTAGAAACCGTTACTGCCAAAAACGACAAAAACTGGACTTTAACACTATTCTGGAGACATTTTATAAATGATACACATATTTTCAGTGCTTTATGTACCCATTAATCAAAACTTCCGGTTAACCTGCACGTAGGCCTTTAAAGGTTGGGTACGCGATTTGCGAAACGCCAGCAGGTTTTGAAAATACACAACTCAAATGGTCCTACCCCCTCTCCTTCAACGCTGACTCTGACTCCACCCATTCCAAGTACCTGGACGCGCAATCATGCACGAGCGCGAATAGAGATGCGCGAGAGCGAGCCAGGCTAGCGTAGGTTTTCGTTTAACAACAGGGCACTACATTCAGCTGTAAGTTGCACCCAGTACCGCGGGAAATAGGGGTGCTGGGGGTGCTGCAACACCCCCTGTCCGAGGCCCTGTCTTATCACAGAAAAAGATCATTTCTAAAAACTCCGGCCAAAGTGGAGATTTCTGAAAACGCCGGTTATGTGTTGTCGTGTCAACGGGGAGAAACGGGATTTTAGGTTCTGAAGCGTCACATTATGCACCAGGAAATGCTTAACGTCATGTGAGCGCCCGCTGTACCGTATTGGTCCGAATATAAACACAAACCCCATTGTAAGACGACCTATATTTGGAAAAAAGATTTGAAGACCAGATCTTGTTTTTATGAATAAATAAATTGTATTCATTGAAATAATATACGAAAATAAAAAGGCATAGAATAAAACACTGCATTGCCACTAAACAGTAGTGCAAATAGGCCGTACTGATGTGTACACCAAAAACTTCCGGGCACTCCTCTGCCCCGCTGTGTTCGCTCTGGCTGTGGTCGCTCCGAACTGTTTCGGCCCGTGGCAAAGCGAGTCATCCTCGCTACTGTCCAAGGCATGTTGAGACGCAGCATTTATTTAATGCTCATATGACCTAGTGCTGAAAAAAGGTTATATGAAAAAGTGTGAGGGTAGCGGTGGTGCGCTAAACTTGTTCTGTGAGCAGCTGGATGTGAACCATTGTGTGAAGGAAGTGAACACAACGATCGATTTTCAACTGTGCGCGCATGCACTGGTGTAATTGAGCTGCGCTGCTATATATCTTTTTTTATCAATGTGACGAGTTGCGAGTCTAGTGCAGGCCGGTTTTTTTTTTCCAGCACCCCCTGCTGAGAATACGTTCTCGCGGCTATGGTTGCACAAGATGTTATAAACATTAAACGGTCACATAAATCATTACTATTTTTAGAAAATGTATGTTTGTTTCATATAATTGTATTGGAAGTCCTGGTTTTCACTAGGGTTGCCGCGGTGTGGACATTTTCACACCGAGTAATACACTCGTCTCAACACCGGTATTACCGAGTATAAACGGTATAAACTTTGAAACTAGGTCAACCGCCACACAAGCATCGGTTTTTAGACCCTTCTCGTCCTTCAGTGGCCGCCAACGTTCGAAAGCAGCACCTAGGATTATTCTTGATTTCAGTTTTTCTCTTTCAGCGTTTTTATTATCAATTACTCTCTGAAAAAGAGTTTTCCTTCTCTTTGCTGGTGGTGGTGGTGGTGGGGATGGTGGCGTCTTGTCTGCCATGGAAATTGTCTTCTACTGCTAGGTCCAAATGTGGATTAACTAGTTCCAGTAGCTACCGCAGGATAATAACAAACAGGAGCTTGCTCTAGGTCACGAGCTCTGGGTCACGAGTACTGCACGAAGGGGTCGCGCGCGGGGCGGGGGGGGGGGGGGGGGGGGGTGGGGGAGTGCAGTACGACCGTTTGATTGACGTACTTACTGTCCAATGAAACTCGGTGGCAATGGAAATGATTGGCTGGAGTTTTTCGAGCCCTGCCCGTTCCACAGATGATTGACAAGTTTAATTTTCATGTCAGTACTTCTAACTCAGTGGCTGTAAGCGGGTTATGATAAGGATTTCAAGTAATTTTGCAAAAATGGCCAAAAAAGCGAATCACCTACGCAACCTTTAAATATGATAAATAATGCAAGAAGTGCTGCAAGGTAAATTGCTTTACTGTAGGCTGTATTTTGTCAATAATTTAAAATTCTGGCCTTTATACGATGTAGAGGCATTAAATGATAGCCTATGATGATAATATATATATTTTGGAAAGCTCGTTACATGCTCACCTTTTTGAAAATATGCGAGTTAAGCCATTCTCTTTTCCAAATATCGCAATGGTTCAGCTAAGGTATTTTCTTTGGCTCTAAAGTGTTTGTAGTGGAGCAGGCAGTAGAGGGCAGCAGTCAGTCAGACTTGGTGTTTCGTTATCATAGTCCCAGGTTTGATATTCAAATAGAAGATGAATTACTTATTTTGAGTCAAAATCATAACATTGATACATTTTGCTTGACTTTATAATAATAATAATCAGTCATAGCAAAATTTAAGTATAACGGCAGACAATGAAGACTCATGCATCGTGTTTAGATATGTATTTTAATCCATTGCACAGCCACGTCATCAGCCATGTCAAGCCATGTCCCCACACATACTCTCTAGCTGTTCCGATAAAACTTTGATACTCTTTTAAAAAGATGGCACCATCATGTAAAAAGGGAAAATGAATAGGGGGAGCGAAACAGGATTGCTTACAAGGCAACTTCACACACCCCGAAAAAGAAAAAAAGAATGTTGCTCTGTTGAATATGGTTCTTCTTTACACTATAAGGATATAATAAACTCTGTCTCTGAAAACATGAGCTAATGTTTGAAGAATGCTACGCTGACACTGTTGCATAGTTTGAAACCTGTGTGTGTGTGAACAAAAGAAGGGGGTGTGGGGGGCAAAATGTTATGTAGAACAGTAGATGATAAAGGAAGAAAGGCTCTTTGTTCACCAGGCGAAACCCCTGGAAGGAGAACATGACTAAAAGGTAATACTTCAATGTGATTGTTTTTTCTCGCCAGTCCAAAAAAAATCCATGGATCTTGGAGTTGCGTGTTCCAGCGAATGCAGTGGTGTGCAAATGTCGAACTGTACACACAGTATTCCCTCGCAGTGCCAAATACAAATGCCCATCACTCACATCAACACAAACACATAAGTCAATCGATTATTTAAACAGTCTAAAAATGTTGTCGCTTTTTTTTTTTTTTTTAGCAGCCGTCAACATCCCTGGTGGAGCTCTCGGACTAACTCTCGTCGTATCACGTCAACAATAAGACAATAAAAAGTGCTGTAGGTAAGACTTGAGAATTGCAAAGAGAAGCAGAAAATATTTTTAAATAAGGATGAATTCCCACACCTATGGAGGAGATATGCTTACGTTGTGTTTGCGATTGTTTGGGAGGCCAAGGTGGATTCATCAAATCAATCAGGGAAATGATGCCTTGATTGTAAAGACATATTTTTGGGAGCATTCTAACATCGAAATGGTCTCATAAAGAGGCAGGCGCAGTCAGTCAGACAGATAAAAGCTGACGGGTCGCTAGGTAATTTCTAACATAACACGCTCGTAGATCTTACCTACAGCACCTTAAAGAGGTCGGATCGGTTCAAATTGGACCATGGCCTTGACGTCAGGACGTGACGACACGTCATCAGTGTCGATCATGAACGCCGTGTTGACCGTTTACATTTCGTGATTTTAGTTATCAATAAATCCTGTGGAATATGGCCAATCGTCGACCGCCTCGGGATGTAGGATCTGGCTCACTGGATCACTACGTGTGTCAAAAACTCTGAAAACGAAATCATGACGTAGTCGAACAGAAAGTAATAGTGTGTACAAGCGATGCTGTTGAGAAGGAATAACAAAATCTCTCTGTGTAGACGATAATAGAAAAAATACTGTCATTTTCTGTTATAAAGTCATTAAAGCTCAGATTCACAATCGTGAAAAGCTCTACCTATGAACTCTTGTTAAAACATTTTTTTCTTCTTTATTCCACAACATAGATTCATTTAGTTTCTTTAAAAAGTTTCCTCTTTTCATTCAAAAAGACCAGTCAAAGACCACATAGCACTCTTTCCGCATCGGTTCAATCAACAACTGATGCAATCTCTGCCGGCAAACAAAATGAAATCCCCAAAAATTGGTTTCACAAAGTCTTCCGAGATATCTTGCAAAAAAAAAAACAAGAAGGTCTTGGGAGCCCATGAGAAATTCTTACAATCCAAACTTGGAAAATTAAGCGAAAAACAAAATAACACTATATTGTAAAAACCCTCGGGTCGCACTTTGCATCCTCCCTCTATGCAGCGACAGTGAACTTGTCTTCCGTCACGTCGGCTCCTCCCTGCTTCCCCATCCACATCGCTCTCTCACTCTTTGCGCTCTTTAAAAAAGGAAATGGTTTGTTCATAAGGTTATTCCAACCAAGTAGTCCGGCTTCACCCCCGCCCTGGCCAGTCCGAGGCAGGCAGGCGGACGGGGGCGTGTTCTTTTGTATCATAATCAATAGTATATAGATTTATTTCTTCTTGAAAATAGAACCGTTTCCATGGACCGCCCCCTTCAAACCATGCTCGGCCCTCCCATTTCCTTCGCCCCTCCTCCCTGTCAGTAGTGTCTATAAGCCCTCCTCCCTGGTCCTCAGTCCTGCGGTCGGGACACGGTGGCCGGGGTCACCGGAACTCGTAGATGGCAGCGCTGTGTTCCGCGACGTGGGTGAGGTTCAGGGACTGGTACCTGTGTGGCCGGAAAAAACAAAGCGCTTGTATGAGCATAACGCTGGACACTCATGACACTACATCGCCCCGTTAAAAACACAGTATCCACATACATCAACCCAGACCAGAAGAGGGACATCTTCCCCCTGCTTCCACAAAACATGCTTTTGTGTATCATTGTTCAACATTACCACTTATTGTCATTATTCACCCCTTCAATCCGCTTCGTTGTTTTTTTTTATAAAAGCCCAGTGCTTAAACCTACACTACGTTCATTTGCTACCGCTAAAAAGTGAAACTAGTTTTAGGAATAAAACTCACCCACCCACAAGTCATTACATCCAGGGAATTCTTCTCCACACACACACACACACACACACACACACACACACACACACACACACACACACACACACACACACACACACACACACACACACACACACACACACACACACACACACACACACACACACACATACACACACACACACACACACTGGGATAACAACATTGATTGTTGGGCGACTTCAGGCAGGTTCTGATGGGCGGCTTTTGGCTCCGAGGACAGGCCCAAATATTTTACTGCACAATTTGTCTCGCGGACTCTTTATGACTTCTTATCTACTGTTACAACTACGTGCACTTTGACCTACTCCATGCACCACACAGGTGACCTCCTGGGCTATAATTTCTTTAAAACCTTCACCATACTGACTATATGGGACAAATTGGACGTAGGTTTATAGGAAGAATAAGAATTATCCTACATAACCAGGGACATCCACGTGTTCCTCATTACACATCCTGCCAGCCCCTGAGTTGAACCCTGGTTACTGACTCCCACGTTGACCCCTTAAAGCTGTAAACCCCTCTATTCCTGGCTCACCTCATCCTGACAGGAAAGAGGGGGAGGGCTTCATGACGGCCACGGAGAAGAAAGTAGCCCCCTCATTCGTTCTTTATGTTAAGATGAACTAAGTAATGCTATAATCAAAGTTAAACAATGCCTGCTTTATGAATGTATTATATAATCACATAAGGTGGTATAGTTGTCAATTGTTTGAATATATGCTTGTTTATTGTGTATAAGTGATTGTCATTGTGACCCACATATGTGGTATAGGGATTGGTTTTCGTTGACTATACGTGGCTGCTTTACTCAAGATTGTGTTTGTCACACATGTAATCAGACAAGTTCAATCTCATAATTTCTAGGCCCAATGCATGGTGTTGTGATAGGTCAGTACATGTAGGAGGGATCCACACATTTTGACACCTGATTTCAAGACGGGAGTTATTTGCAAACCAACTCAGGTTTTGTTGTTACTTGTTTACGAGTGATAATAAAGTCTTTATCTTTCAAAATCCATTCCTCTCGACCTCTCTTATAAGTGTTTATCCACAACATAATCAGCAACACTGGGAAAAGACAGAATGTCTGCTTGCTTTCACTGACTGCGATACAGCCCAAAGCCATTGCCCAAACCATGCAGCCCAAACCTTTGGCAAAGACTAGCTGATAATTAAGAATGAAAGAGGTTTGGATGCCAGTATTATCAACAACATGAGCGACCTTGCATGAAAGGTCCCTCAGCAAAGCAGCTTGCAGGGTGACAAGGTGAAGACCCCTCTTTGACCCACATCTAAACATAAGCCCTTCTCTCAGTCAGTCAGTCAGTCAGTCACCCGGGTGCCTGTGTGTTTACCATTCAGAGCTCCGGTGGTAGTAGAAACCCTCAATGGTGGCCGTTGACTTCTGGAAGCAGATGTAGTAGAAGCCTGCAAAGGAAGCCCCACTGATGTCTTTGATGGTGTGGTCGGGCACCAAGAACTGCTCCTGGTGGTGGATGGAGAGGGTGAACCATTTAGTTCCATCAGCAGAGTAACCTAGACCCCTAGCTGCATCTGTCTTCACCATTACAGATACACGAAGCGAAGGCGCGGGTAGAATGGGCGGCTAAGGGGAGTCTTAGGCCCAAACCCATTTCTACCCCTTACCCCTTCCCCTTACCCCTTCAAAACAAGGGGGAGGTGTAAGGGGAAGGGGTAAGGGGTAGAAATGGGATTGGACCTTAATCTGCTCTACCTCAAGGAAAGTCAGTCAGACATCCAAATGTCTCAAGTCAGACATCCAAATCAGACATCCTATGGAAACAGTGAAATCTATTCAAATTTGGACAGGGAAATATATTGAATGCGTTTTGAATACAGGTCCGTAGAAGAAACCCTGGTTGAAGAGGTGGACGCTCACCTTCCACCTCATGAAGATGTAGTCCGAATTCTTCAGCTCCTCGTAGTCAAACTCATCCGAGTTGAAGGTCTTCGCATACTGGTAGAAGGCTTGGAACTTGCCCTGGATTTTTCAGATCAAAACGAATACGGTGAGACAGATCCGACGTGGAAGGACAATATACAGTATATATTGGCAGCAATGAATCAACCATTCAAAGAAGTGGGGTCTAACCCAATGCTTTCGATCCACGTCTTCATCTGCATCCCATTTCCGGGTCAGAAATGGCCTCTTCCTGCTGATAATTTCTCCAGCGAAGAATGTGGTCAAGGTTGGGTATTCCTAAACAACAACCACATAGTGGACATAGTATAATTAGATTTAAATTCCAGTCAACACTATATAAATAAATAAACAAATAAATAGATGCATACAGACAAGGTTCATCTTGAATAGGATCGTAGTGCTTTCCTCACCTCTGTCAGACCCTTAATCTTCAAGTAGCCACACAGGAAGGAATCCTCCATAGTAACATGCTTTTTTTGGGGCAATATGAAAAAAGTCAAATTATTAATGTTGCGAACTAAATATTATTTTTGGTTCAAATACACACCTTGAGTAGGAGCCCCCCGCCCCCACTCAAAACCTGTCGTACACTATCATGTCTATAATATTCGTCAGGGGACTAGGCATACAGTGCGTGGCTGATTCATTCGTTGTAGCACGATTTGTACCAGAAAGAACACATGCGATCAAACCTTGTCATATATTGTATTCAACCAAATCAACTGATATCTGAACAACAACCGCAAGCTCAATGAAATACAACCATTAGGCACTGCCAGCTGTCAATCACTCCCGACAGTTTGACAACTCAGCGATTGCTTCTAGTCAGCTGACAGTCCGCCAGATCAAATATATGTTGGTAATCTCACCTGCAAAACAACTTCTACATCATAAGAGTTTCCTTTACTCTTCTGGTGGCCTCGAAACCTCGACCCGCTGTAGAGGAGCGAAGTAACAACGCCGGGCTGACGTGTGTTGATCGGCGGCGGTGGGATAAGCGAGGCCGAGGATGCGAAGGCCACGGCCGGGGAGTTGCTGAGGTATCTGGCAGGAACAGGCATGGTTTTCCAATCACGGGCTTCACACTGACCGTGGTCAGTGGCCGTCCGGGCGCTATGCTGAAATAGTGTGTGTTGTTATCCCGGATTAAGTGGTTCACCAACATTAAAAAATCCCCCAGCCGTTTTTTAATGTTGTTGGTATCAATTTACCAGAAAAGTAAGAGGACTTCGACGCGCCGCCATAGACAGCAGCATCCGCCCCTCTCATTAGTTGACACATGTCACATGTCTTGAAACCAAAGCTCATTGGCTGGTAATGCGGAAGGCGTTGTGGTTTATGTTGTCGTGTAGTTTTTTGTTACGAAAGGTTCGTTATGTGTGTCGAGAGGAAGAACTACGATTCCCAACATAATAAGGATTTAACCCCAAATTGTGCGAAGAAGGAAGGTCAAATGCATGGCGTTCATTCATGCCTGTATACAGGACGTTGAGTTTGTGACACGAATCTAGCAAAAAAGCAATAAGCAGCACATAAGATTAGGCTTTTCTGTAAATTCTTCACTTGCTGAGACATTATGGATATTATGACATCACAGGAAGAAGCTCGTAATTTGTAGGTGGTCTCATTTGTCGCATCGGTTCTTCTGAGGTCCTTTTCTTTACACTTGACTAAAACAACATTGACTGCAGTGATGTTGAGGAGCATTGTTAGACTTCAATGTCAGCTGGGTAGTTCCCGAACCCTTCTCAAATATTGTTCAAGAGATCCTGCCTCTAATTTCTCAATACAAAGCAATGCATACTCCAGTGCCATGACGGGTAAGAATATGCCTCATGTTTGCAACTTACTCTTGAATAAATGGTTGCCATTGCTTTGACAGCGATAGAGACGTTTTCAATTGTTTGTTCTTGTCCACAGAAAGGAGGAAATTCTACAAAGATGTCAGCATAGCCCAAGGCGAAGGTTTGGACTCAGTCAATCAAATCAAACATGTTTCTTGACTTGTTGGTTGTCATTGTGATGATATACGTTTCATTTATCCAGGTGGCGTGTATGAGGTTCATCTGGACAGAAGGAAGTTAAAAACACCTGGAGGGAAGCTGTTCACCGTCCCCAACGAATCTCTAGCCGTCGCAGTGGCAACGGAGTGGGATGCTCAGAAGGAAACTCTTAAGTATTACTCCATGCATTTGGTAAGCCTACTGACACTGGAGCAGGCATACGTCACTACCAGAAGGCTAATGGAAAGATTCAATTAATGATGTTTTTTAATAAAACAAAGTATATTTTACCTTTTAGACCACTCTTTGCAACACAGCCATCGACAATCCCACTCATCGAGACAAGCAGCAAATGATCACTGCTTCTCTCAAATTTGTGGAGACTGATACTGTCTGGTAAGGTACTTACTTGCGCCTTAAACTTTTCAGTTAGCTGTTGAATTGATTAAGAACTAAAACTTGCTTGGTAAACAAGGTAACTTGTAATCAGCAGCACACATTTTACAAATGAAAAGCATGCATGTGACAAAAATATTAAATAATGTTTAGCATTCCACTCATTGTAAGACTTGCATCATAAGTGTGCATGACTTTGCCTAGTAAATAATACTAGAAAATGATGTTTTAATAAAGTTACAGAATAGACGATCCACCAGCCTTGGTTGAGCTGCAGAAGAATGAATGGGATCCTGTTCTGCACTGGATTGAGAACAGGTTTGCTACCGCCTACTTGTAAGGTCTCCGCCCATGCACAAGTCATGTCAGTCAGTGCTACTTATCCGTAAGGCATATATTTGCATTGATTTCGTCAAAGGTGTCATGTTGAATCACACATGAGTCATCTTAAAGATCCCGTGTCATGACAATTTCACTTTCTGAGGTTTTCCAACATTAATATGTGTTCCCCTAGCCTACCTATGCTCCCCCAATAGCTAGAAATTGTGTTGGGTGTAAAACGAGCACTAGGCATTCTACTCCGCCTTTGAAAAAACGAAGCTCAGACGTGCCGAATTTTCCCCGTATGTCGTCATAAGGGGAGATGCCACCTCCCCTCTCTCTGCCTTGCCCGCCCAGAGAATTTGGCCTGCCAATGAGCTACGACCGTTCGAGCGCCGTGTGCGTGTGCGTGATTATACACACTGTAACGCAAGTGTTGTACACTTCTTTGTTATTTGGATAACCGTTCATCTGTTGGTGTTATGGCGCATAACACGTCGGTTCTTTGACGTCTCTGGTATTTCCACAACGAGACTGTAGTTGGGGTTATCTCAGCCAACGTTGGGCCCCGCTGCTCGCCACCCGCTGCTGCGAGGCAGCACCACCGCCCGGCGGCGGGCGGCGGGCAGCGGGCAGCGCGTGGTTCAGTCTACTTCAGATTGATGTGTAAGTGGAAGAACCAGAGTCGCAGAGAATCCCACGCAGTCGTTTTTGATTCATAATATCGTCTGGAGGCGCACACAGCTTTTGGCCGTGATCATAGGTTTGATTTGCACGGTACCACACCCCCGATGACCCACCCTTCTCCTTGACCTGCCTATCTCCTCCTTATTTGCATTAAAGCTACTGACACCGAAACGGCGCGTTTGGGATAAGCTCAATGTAGGACTGGCTCGTAGTGGCTGTAATTCTGCACCGCGGCTGAATTTCGGGAACGTCTTCAAATACTGTGTTAGGGGCCGATTAATATCTATATTAAGGCATCCATAAAGTAGCATGCCATTGGACCTTTAAAATTATTGGGAACTTCCTGACGATAGATTCAGTTTGATATGACCTCTGTTTTTTTGGCAGGTACAATGTGGAGATCGGCTCTTCCTACAATATACTGGGTCCGGAGATCCCAGCGGCCACCATAGACACGTTCCGGCAGCATCTCAACTCCTACAACTTCTGGTCCCTCACAGGTAAAGTAACATTTTATTGTCATCTTACTATTATCTGTACATTTATTCCTGATGGCTGAGTCGTGGTTTGGTATTGGGGTTACTTAAATGGATCCTGGTTTTGCAGATAAGTTGACAACTACCATATTCTCAACGGAATGATTCTTAGTCAGTGTTTACTTTAATCCAATTTGGCAACTTTGCACCTGTGATGTTGCTGCAAGTGTGTGAAATCCCCTAGAAACCGTAACCCTGCACATTTGAACATGCAATGCAAGATATTATTGCTGAACCTGCATAATGATGCATTCACTCATGGTGAATGGGCGGAGCCACGGCAAACTATAAAGCTTCCGAGCCACTTATGGGTGACGGAGAGTTGAACAGATTTTCAGTGGTGTAGTTCAGCTACTACCGTTCTGATTGGTGGATGTGGAATCCACCCCACATGGAAAGTTTTCTCTGCTTTTCTAATAATTTAGTTGGCGCAGGCGCAACTCCTAGTGGGAGAGGGTTTTCCATTAGTTTAGCATTTTTGTATCTGGCTGTGTACCCAGCTATAATAATAGAAAAACGGCTCATCCTCTTTGAGGTTAAATTGCAATATCGGGCTAAACAAGCCCAACCACTGTATATGTTTGTATAGATCAATGGCTAAACAAACATGTGGATGTATGGGTCTGGTTTCTTCTTTGGTCCCACAGTACTGTTGGTCTATTTATTGCAGGTAAAATAAACAAATTGTAGCTTCTATCATGATTGGCACTTATGTACTCGGAAACATGGGTTCTTCTGTCCAGGGCTGGAGTTCGTCATCACCCAGCTGAAGTCTGTAGTGCTCTCCCTGGCATTGATTGACAGGCATCTGACGGTGGAGGAGGCCGTCCTTCTGTCCAGACTCGAGGAGGAGTACCAGGTAGGAGAATTTTCATTTTAATGTATTCTACTGGTTCCAGTCAAGATTCAAGAATTGTATTTGGCACATGCTAGTAGTGCAATACAAGATAAAAGATACGTGATTTAAATAAATGCAAAGCAGTAATAAGAGAGAGAGAATCCATCCATCCATCCATCCATCCATCCATCCATCCATCCATCCATCCATCCATCCATCCATCCATCCATCCATCCATCCATCCATCCATCCATCCATCCATCCATCCATCCATCCATCCATCCATCCATCCATCCATCCATCCATCCATCCATCCATCCATCCATCCATCCATCCATCCATCCATCCATCCATCCATCCATCCATCCATCCATCCATCCATCCATCCATCCATCCATCCATCCAGATCAGTAATGGGATTGTGCCTGTCTTCTCTACAGATTGAGCGATGGGGCAGTGTCGAGTGGTGTCACGACTACGACATGTACGAGCTCCGGGCGCGGACGGCCGCCGGGGCGCTGTTCGTTCAGCTCTCGTCGGAAATGTCCAGCGTCAAACGCAAACTGATGCAGGACTGCTGATGACTCATAGTTTTTTGCATCAAGGCAGCAAAACCTCCAATGTACTGCAATGCTTTATGGTTGTGTTTTTTCCCCCGGTGTGGCTAACATCTAGTCTGTTATTCTCATCCGTAACTTATTCTGAAGAGAAGTTTTGAACCCCACCCGATTACCCTGAATATATTCTCTGCAGCATTCTTTAACAGTGTTACATTCAGCAGTTGTCAACCATCGTCGTTAACAATTGTGTAGAAGGACTGAATTACTACCATATGTATGCAAGTCAGGTGAGCTAGGTATTGCTATTGACAATTCTTTTCTATCCTAGTTATTTTCATTCTCATTTTATAGCAAATTAATTTGATAGGCTGCGGTGAGGTAAAATGTGAAGTTTACTCGCATACCGTTTTTTTTCTTTTAGAAAAAGATTTGGATTGCTGCCTTATTGGAAAAGTCCCTCTTTATCAAATGTATCATTCTTAATTTCTTGTACAAATCTGCCATCCTCTGTATAAATACAAACTTCTCCACAAATTCGTCGATTTGTGCTTGCCTCGTTGTTGTCAATATCGTTCATCACACGGGTGGGACTATCAAAATGTTAATGCGATTTGTAAGAATTATGATTTTAAATGTGTGCACAGCATCGTGCATTAATCTGACATATCCACACAATCCCAGTCTATGACACGCTCGGGAAAGCTTTTATTTACAGTCACTTCACTCGTGATTGGTGTTGTGGCTACCCAAGATTCATCTCTATTGGTAGACTCTCGATGGCTCTGTTCTTGGCTAATGCAATTTACGTGTGGGCGGGTCTTATTTTTCTAGCCTCAATCATCCCATAGACTTGTTTGTTGTCGGGCAAGATGGAGTTCCTATTAGGAAATCCTTACAGTACTCCTGTGGGTCATTGTATTGGTACGTAACCGTCTCGCTTAATACCATTTGTGACTGAGAAATCAGTGTTTCACATAACGACGCGTTAATATTTTTCAGGGAAATCTAATGTCATCTAGCTAGCGTTGAGTGTGTATTAGTACTGAAGCTGTTCAGCTACTGTTAGCCGCCTAGCTGTGTGCTAACGTTACAGCAGTCATTACACTGCCTCTGACATAAAAGTTAATAAAACGCAGACGTGCATTTTGACTCGATACATCTGTTATATTCAGCTGCTTGGAAACTAAGGCAAAATGTGCATGTGGACAGTGCAAATCTCACTGGTCACTTACATAGTTTATGCAAAGCTAGCTAAAATTAATTAGAGATTGTGACGGTAGCCTCAAGCTCCAAACTGAATCATGCCTTATTTTGTTTGTGTTCATAATTGATCTAGAGAGAGCAACCGATGGCTCTCTTCAAAGCGAGGACTGGACCCTGAACATGGAAATATGTGACATTATTAATGAAACGGAAGATGGGTAAGAAGCTAGGATGAATTATTGCCCATGTCATTTGATAATACGGTCGCCCTTTTTCATACACACAACACTCCCTGGAGTAGACACACAAGCCAGTACTATCTCGTTCTTATCTCTGGCATTGCATGGCCAAAGACCTTCCCTTTGGTTTTTGCTGCGTTTTTTCAAGTGCTCCATTCCTTATCTCTCCGTCCCATTAACCTTGCATGAAAAAGTTCTTGGTGTGAAGTCCAAGTCTTGTTTGAAAAGTGGGAAGGGACCTTGTTTCGTTTACCCATCTCCTATACCATGGGAAAACACTACCAATAAAATAGTGGTGGACATAAAAATGAATGCTTAAATTTTCGGAATGTGTCTCAACTACAACTAGGTCATAATACACACATTTAAACTTGCAGTGGAGCATGTGTTAAATGCATAGATATGATTGTTGAAAAGGGTATATCGGAAAAGATAGCTGCAGCAAGGGGAAATGTAAGAGTCCAGGTTAAAAACAGTGACCTTCATTACAGCTACGTCAAATGACAGTAAAACATTAACTGTATGTTAGATCTACCAGTATTCTCATATTTCATTCACCTGTTCACCATGAAAGTCCATAATACTCACTGAACCTGTTATCATTTCTCAACCTTATGCGAGGGTATTGTGCTCTCACACTGTGTGCAGGCCAAAGGATGCCATCAAAGCAGTGAAGAAGAGGTTGAATGGCAACAGGAACTATAGGGAAGTGATGCTGGCCCTGACGGTGAGTGAGGAGTTTAACTAGAGTTGAACTGTTGCATACAGGGGGACTGATGGTATGGTGGTTCGGTTGGTCAACTCCTAGCTGAAAGGTACTGGGTTCGATCCCCTATGTCCACAGCCCAAACTGTAGACATCTACCTGATGCTCTCAACACCCTACCTGCTCCGTCTTGACATGTATCAAAAATCGCTGTTGGTTGCTTTGGATACACATTTGGATGAACGACCAAAATAGTAAAAAGATACATAAGACTTGATTGGACACTCTGCTCCAGGTCCTGGAGACGTGCGTGAAGAACTGCGGCCATCGCTTCCACTCCCTCGTCACCAGCAGGGACTTCATAGACGGTGTGCTGGTCAAAATCATCTCCCCCAAGAACAACCCTCCAACAATAGTACAAGACAAAGTGCTGGCCTTAATTCAGGTATGGGGCATAATAATAGAAAAAGTTGACATTATTACATTCATTCAGTTGATACTGGCGCCAAATAACTTGCAATAAGGTATTATTCTTTGGGTATCTGTTATAGTAACTGAGTAACTTTCTAAGTGTAACTTGGCTGCAAGTGGAATCAAACACTTTATTTCCCCCATATTTTTCATTGAATCAATGAAAGAGTTTAGTGTGAGATAGAGTGAAAACCCAGTGCGATAAAACAGTATGGCTAAATTCTATTTTGAGTGTGAGAGCTGGAGTTTGATGTTCTTGTGCTGGTGTCTTATGGTCCCCAGGTAGAGATGTGTTGGTGATAGGTTTCTCCCGGCCCTCAGTCTAGAGGGCTCTAGTTACCATTCAGCAGCTCAGGTAACTGAGGCAGGCTCAGGTGGGGCCCTCTCTCATTTCCTCTGGGAAATACATCATGTGATTCGGTCTGCAGAGCTGCTGGCTGTTATTGTCATGCATTTTTTTATATATATATTTTACCTTCCATTCATCTTGGGCAGAACAAACGCCCCTGAGAAAAATATTTTTCAGAAAAATTTAGATTCAGATCAAAGTCTTAATTTTTTGTTTGGTTAGAGGTTATTCAAAGGCCATTTTCTTTGATCCGGCCTCTGTTGTCCTCGTCGTGTTGAAGTTGAACCACTAATGAGACGTGGTTTACTGATGCAATGCAGCCATGGCTGGCAGCAACAAGGACCGGAGAACAAGTCTTCACTCACTGTTTGCACACTGTCAGGGCTTTGTTTGTGTTGTGGCATAATCATAAAGTTCCTGTCCTTCTGGGTCTTTTAACCAGCCATGGTTGGCTTTTGGCCCTGCCTAGCTCAATGTGAACCTGTATAGCTGGGTTGATGGAGCATGGCATCAACACTGCCAGTGTTCATTTTCCTCACTGGGATTGAAGTGCTATTTTCTGTTGTTCGAGGTTTGCTACCCACCAGGGCCACCCATGGTAAAAGGGAGTATTTTTCATTCACGGTTTTGCAAGGCACTTTGTATTATAGCATATTTTATTCCTCATTGGCTTGTTACAACGTGAGACAGGAGGAACGTACTCACAACATTGGAATGCCTCATGGGTGTACCACAGTTATAAAAGAATAACAACAAATCACCTCGAGAGAAAATGCCCATTGGTGCCTCAGCTGCACCTGTTGGGCAGGAAAGACGTGATGGCTTCTTTGGACACACTCCCATTTTGAAATGCTAAACTGAAATATGTTTCTGGATTTGATCTGAGGCTAGAAATGTTTTATTTGCTGCCTGCAGATACAGTACAGACTGCTTAGCTAAGAAGTGTGTGATTATCCAGAGGCAATTAATCAAATCGAGTCATTTGCATCAAGGATTTTTATTATTTTCCGTATGTCAGTTGTGCATACGGAAAATGTTATTCCCGTATGTCACACTGCCTTTCAGAACCCATGGCAGTGCCCCAGAATGCATTGGGGTATCGTTTGTCCAAGCAGAGTTGGTTGTCCGGTACAAGGCATTGGCTCAGTTTCATGTTGCTTCTGAATTACTAGAACGGAATTTATGAATGTCAACACTGATTTCTATTAATACTGGATGAGAGAATGAAGAGGTTTGATAAATGTGATCACACTCGTACTCATAAGTAAGGTCACGAAAAATATGATTGATTTACTGGTATTACAACCAAAATCCAGCAAGTAGTTGAAAATAATTACCAATAGCAACACCGAGCTCACCTACTCAGCCCTGGTGCTTCCTGCTCTAGGCATGGGCCGACGCGTTCCGGAGCAGTCCGGATCTCACCGGAGTGGTTCAGATCTACGAGGAGCTCAAGAGGAAAGGCATCGAGTTCCCCATGTCCGAGTTGGAGACCCTCTCTCCCATACACACGCCTCAGCGGGTAAGAGCGCGATAGCACTTGGCATGGGCATTGGTAAGGATCTGGCTATTCGATACACATCACATTCCAAGGGTCACCTTTCAATCTATTGAGATTCCTTAGTTATGTGATGTATTAAAATCCTTTTGACGTTAAGGAGTTGAATGAATGAATGAATGAAGAGGGTGTCGAATGAATGTCGTAATAACTGCTGGCTTTACTCCCTCAAACAATATTGTCATAGCAGAGATTAATACAATGACAGGAAAATTAGGTCCCACAAATGAAGCAAGACATGTTATACTGCCCCAAACTATGTATAAACTATCAAAATATATACAAAACATGCTCCATGAATTTAAATTGCGATATTTAGTTTCTCCATTTTACATTTCTTTAGACATTTACATATCACTCAAAAGATTGAGGCCTACTTTCCTCTGTGTTTAGTTAAATGCATAAACGATCTCACTTCAGAAGTTTGAAGTGAGGTCACTGTTGCAGACACATTTCCCATATCCTTGCCTAATCGCGGTTTTGTTATTATGACGTACATAGAGCGGTCTTAGTGTAACATTTTCCTAACAGGACCCTGTGGCAAGGCCTTGCCACACTGCAAATAGTGCTACTGCCAGGGCGAGTGATTCATAGACCCCACCCTTGGCGGAGCGTTGCAGCGCAGAAGCTGTGTCATAAACCCCTGCACTAAGTCCTGTGAAAACACTGTCGGTTCCCATCCCCCAGGTGGCCTCCGCCCCCGAAGGCGACTCCGCCCTCCACCAGTACAGCGCCCCGCCTCCCCAGACCCACGTCCAGCCCACAGTGCCCGTGGTCCCGCCCGTCTACACCACGCCCCAGGCCCAGGCCCCCGTCATCCATGGCCCCGGATCCGTCAACCCCAGCCCCGAACAGGTGAAGTGTGTGTGTGTGTGTGTGTGTGTGTGTGTGTGTGTGTGTGTGTGTGTGTGTGTGTGTGTGTGTGTGTGTGTGTGTGTGTGTGTGTGTGTGTGTGTGTGTGTGTGTGTGTGTGTGTGTCTAAACCCTTGTGTGTGTCTCATCAGATCTGCCGGCTACGCAGCGAGCTGGACATCGTGCGTGGGAACACCAAGGTGATGTCAGAGATGCTGACTGAAATGGTGCCCGGTCAGGAAGACCCTTCAGACCACCAGCTGCTGCAGGTGTGTGTGTGTGAGAGACATAAGAGTGCATTTGTGTGAGTGTGGTGTTTAGCAGACGACAACTATAATCATTAATTATGAGTTTTAATTATGAGTACTTTTCATCCGGGTTGTTTAATGAATGTAAATGGGGCAGCAGGGGCATATTAATTACTCACCCTGACCACTAGAAAGGACTCTTTAGTGCACCCTGTGTCTACTCCGTTTCTATATAGTGGATAGAAAGAAGACTTGGAGTGGATTCAGATACAGTGTCATAAATCGAACTAAGTAGGTTCTTAAGGCTCGAGTGTGTCTCCAGGCACTCTGGATCAAGCCAGCCCCTCCCCCCTCCGTGTTGTGTGACTGCTTGGGTTCTCCTGTTTGCAGGAGCTGCACAGAACCTGCAGGGCCATGCAGCAGCGCGTCATGGAGCTCATCTCGTGCGTGTCCAACGAGGAGGTCACCGAGGAGCTGCTCCACGTCAACGACGACCTCAACAACATCTTCCTCCGCTACGAGAGGTCAGAGGTTACCCACGGAGCCTGCTCGAGGTCCGTGGCTTTGCGCGCTCTTCCGTCGCGCTGGTAATCTCACTGTCTTGACTCTCTGTCTCCCTCTCGCACTCCAGGTACGAACGGTATCGGGTGGGGAAGTCTTCAGCTCAGAGCGTAAACAACGGGGTGAGTCGTCTGGCCACCGCCTGTAGGTCACAGCCCGTCACACTCGTGGCACCAGGGGCTGGCCCGGGTTATTAAGGGTGCTTGGACCCCGTGTTTATCCATATGTCAGTCGACATGCCCTGGAACATGCATCACGTACGTTAGTAGGTGATCGTAGTCGTCACTCTGGCTTCACATTAACGCCTGGTAAACCTCACCGGAAAATGTCCACCCCCGCTGACAACTTATTATCCACAGTAATTCTCGATTTTGATTTGTCACAGACGTCCCTTTTGTCTTCTTCTGTCGACGCTTCAGGCTCCCTGTTTTTTGAACACTTCTGTTCTGTGTCTCATTCTTTGCATGCGTCCCTTTCTCTGTGTGCTTCTCACATTGTTTTACTAATCCACGCGTCGCGTCTCGAGTTGCATGCGGCGCTGTCAGTCAAACCCCCCCTCGGCCATGACTGCTACGCCCCGCGACCGCACTGTGTCTCTACAAGCCTGTCAGTGCAAGCAAGTCACTGCAAGCGTGTCACTGCAGCTGTATCAATGCATTGCGTCACAACAGAGGTGTCACTGCATTGTGTCAATGCGGCGTGTCACTGCAAGTGTGTCTTTGCAGGCGTGTCACTGCAAACGTGCACTGCAGCCGTGTCACTGCATTGTGTCACTGCCAGCCTGTCACTGCCAGCGTCACTGCAGCTGTGTCACTGCAGTGTGTCACTGAAGCTGTGTCACTGCAGCCATGTAACTGCAAGCTTGTCACTGCAGCTGTGTCACTGCAGCGTGTGGCATGTTAACTGTTATTCATTGTGTTCTCTTCCCTTTCTGTTGTGCGACTTGTCGTGTTTGTTAAATGGCCAGCTGAGCCAGGCAAGTATGAAACAGTGTTGTGTTGTCTCCCCCTCTGTGGCCGGCGTATGTGGGACCCCCAGGGGACCAGTTTGACATGACAAGATTGAAAACATGATTTGTAGTTGGAGGCAGAGCCTAAAGTCGATTGGCCAATTGATTGTTTTTTGCAAAACAACGTCCCGGGTGTAATGCGATACATTGCCAAAATATGGACAACTTGGTTTAAATATTTGGGTTAGTTTAGCAGATTCTTCTCACGTATCACACCAGGATTTGACCACGAGGTGCAGGGCCCTGTTTCAAGTAGCAGGAGAGGATATGTTTAGGCCTGAACCAGAACTCTGACTCAAGAGGGCACTTCCCGGGACTGTCTGGATTTTCAGTTTTCCGAGAGCTGCCTTCAAAACGGGTTCCCTCAATCAACCTGAAATATGCACGTTCGTGTCATGACAGGCTTGCAAAGCCGTGATCTATCACACCTTGAAAATGTGATGGATCAGGGAATTCCAAAGCCGTCATTGCTTCTTCAGTGCTTTTATGGGTTGCAGCCTAGTCTGTTCAATAGCATTACGTTACCACGGAAATGCTCTGAGACTGGAAGCCATCTAAAGTTCACAAGACAATCTTATTTATTGAACAACTGTTCAACTACTATTACCACTAAATCAACAGGTTTTTTTTAAAGAAAACTGAAGCTGTAGATTACTTTCCAGCCTACTGTTGTGACTGTTCTTTGAACATGCATCAATTTTCATTTCAAAACCATTTAAATACAGTTTATTAGTCTTTATTTTAATCGATAATTACGGTATCATTAGAACCTGCTTCTTGGTTACCCTATAGCTAGGTCCCCTAGATTTAGGTCGTGGGCGGGGTTATCTTGCCCGGTAGTTTTGCTCCAGATTAGGCTCACAGCACGAGTTGCCATGGTGACTGGACTGAGAGTGGTCTAGTCATGGCATCTGAAACCAAATATGAGTCCTGACTAAACATATCTGGTTGACCTGGTGATCCAGCCTCCTGAACCAGGGCCCAGTCCTTCCACGTGGCCACGCCCCTAACCCTTGGTGGGGAGTGGTTTGTCACGTTGGTCCCCCGGTGAACTGGGTGTGGCTGGGGTACATCAAAAGACTGGAAGTGTTGGCACAGACTCACTGATGGCTTGGGGTTGGGAAATGTACCACTCTGCTTAAATCATTTGCACAGCATTTGGGAACTTGCTGTATGTGCAGAAAAAAGCACTGCAGCATTGTGTAAGTCTTTTTCTTTTTTGAATGTCTGCTAACAATTATATGTTGTGAGTAGTTTATCAGAAGATTTATCATGATCACTTTAAATTCTTAAATGAATTCCTGCTCTGTCTGTGCTTTAAGTGAAATATAAAGCAGAATGGTGGATTTCTCCATCCTAAAGCTTTCAATGAGTTTCTGCTTCAAACAGCAGCAAATATGTAAAAAAACAACAACATAGTTGTCGGGTCTGGTTAAAAAAAGCAAATCTGTTTGTATCTGCTGTAAATACAACTTTTGTAAGCTTTCATCGTTATTGAATAGCACCTTGTCCGTTATTGTTGTAAGCGTCCACTTTAATTAGTTCCTTACTGGTGCCTCTCTCCGCACTTTCCATAAGCCAATTAACACCTTTTCCTTTCCTCAGCATCTGTCTATGTGCACTCTGGCTGGACTCTCCCTCTCTTCTGTCCCCTTTCACTTCCTCCCTCCTCCGCTTTGTTTTTAGCCGTAGAACTACCAGGATCCCGTTCTACTTCCCAGAATAGCCAGGAGGGTCATTTTGACCTTTTACAATATTTCTTACATACCGAAAACAATTCTGTGCGTTCTAAGGAAAAATGGCAGTTCCGACAGGTCATAGTAGCCTTCCCGGTCACCTCGATTACACCATTACTCTGTGACATTTTCAAGAAGTGTGGGGTGTTATGGTTTTTTCGCTCACAGCGTATGAAAATCCCAGAAGTCGGGATTGTTATTTAGATTTTTTTTGTGTCGTGGTGTTCTATTTGAACCCCTTGTCCATTGTTTTTTATTTATGTAAAAACATATTTGTGGTTTACTGTCGTGCCATGTGTCTGCAGAAGGGAAGGAAATGGGCCTCCCACTTTGCATGTGTAAATGCATGTCCAATGACGTGGTCATAGCGGTCGTGGTGGTTCTAAGGTTAAAGCCAATGCAAAGCTTCCGTGCGCAGCCTCGCCCTTCCTTTGACCCGACAAAAGAAGACCTGCCACGCAGTACCTCCATCCACTCCCCGCCTCCCCAGCACCCGTCTCTGCCCTCCATGAAGCCTGACCCCCCCCCCCCCACGCCCACGCCCGCCGCACGCACCTCGCTGGACTCCCACCCTGACGGACGTTCCTTCCTTCCCCCCAGGTTCTGAGCGAGGCCACAGAGGACAACCTGATCGACCTGGGCCCCGGGTCCCCGGCGGTGGTCAGCAACATGGCCACCGTGGCCCCCACAAGTCTGCCCTCCAGCCTCACCGCCCCCGCCCCCGCCCCCGCCGCCGCCGCCAGGCCCGCCTCCCCGCCCTCGCTGGCCTCCCGGCTGGCCGGTCTCGGTACGTGACCCGGACCTCGGGACCCTTCTCACCCCCTAAGGCCCGGGTCCACATCGCCAGGCCTGCCTCGCCCTAACACCATGGTCTTTTGCTGTTTTGGTTCCACATGGGCCGTCTAGAAGCATGTAACATTAGATGTGGAGTTCTGTGGGGCTGATTTGATCAAACTATGCCTGCAGAGCACTTCCCATGAATCAGGCCTTTGGGACTTATTGACTGAGTTTACAACCAGGCCAATAACCCTGACCTTTACACTAGGAAAGTATGTGTTTTGTTGTTATTGTACGTAATGCACGAACAATAACTACGCTGTCAGGAGATGAGGCGTGTAAAAATGACGGTCGCCATGAGACGTCAGCCGACGCTAACGACGCCGACCCTGTTGCTTTTCTTTGTGGCGTTGGGTCGCTGCTCCAGACGTGGGCGCCGACAGCGTGAGCAGCACGCTGAGCTCCCTGACCAGCGCCCAGCCCGCCGGAGCCCAGGATGACTTCGACATGTTCGCCCAGACCAGGACGGGCTCTCTGTCCGCCGAGCCGGGGAGGACGTAAGAGCGCCCCGATACGCCCCGTCTCGTTCCCCATCGCCGCCGGGGCCTGCTCTAATGTCTGCTCTCTGTCTCAGGGGCTCGCTGGAGGACCCCAACGCCAGCCTGCCCCCGCCCACCCTGGACGTACGGCAGCCCAGCGCCGGGGGGGTGAGTCCGGTCTCCTCTTGTGCACCGCGTTGGTTGCTGTGTTTGTGGTTGCTGTGGACGGATGTGGAGTGGCCTTTGAGCCCGTCGGACGCATTTCCTTATCGCTCCGCTTGCATGATTTTTTGTGCGTCTGTACCGTCTACGGCAGGTCAACCTCTGGAAACCTTTCTGCTGTGCTTAACCAGGCATGCATAAATAACAAACAAAATAACTTGGATAATTTTTTTTATCTTGGAAATGAATGGATTAATATTTTGAGTATATTTGACCCACGAAAGTGTGTGGGTCTTTTGTATAAACTGTCTTTGAATGAACTGATTTGAGCTGCACTCGCAATCAAATAAATAAACAGCGCGTAAGCCAACGTTAAGTTTGGATCTGTAATCCAGAAGATCAAATAGCGTCGTATTTCTATTGAGACTTCTGATAGCTGGAAGGCAGGTTATTCCGTCCGATAGCCGGTAAGCCGAACACCCTGACAGCTCCTTCCTCAATATCTAAACCTCTTAAGAACAGCGTTTGGCGTCTGTAGATGTTGGTTCATTGTCCCCGCCGCCACCTCTTCCGTTGGGTGACGTCGGGGTTCCCTTCTGGTCATTTGTTCTTTTAGAAATGAACGGACCATAGTTTATGCAAATTGATGCTAGGCGAATTTCCATTAGCGCGTTGTGTTGCTACTTAACGCCAGGGGCCAGAGGTCGGGGTGTCCCCAAGGGGCCGCGGGCTGAGATGCGCTCACACCACGGCCAGCTGGTCAACAGAGGCTTCCTCCAGCCACCGTCCATGTCAGGCCCCTGATGGTGCTCTCCGATTTGCCTTTTTATTTTTTCGCCCTTTACAAACCCCACAGCTTGCCCCTCCAGCTGTAACTGAACCGGGCTCTTGTTAGTCTCTCTGTCCCGCCTCTGGAAACCCAACCTAACCCCCAGCGCGGGGCGACGGAGCATCTGCGTGATGCTTTGAAACGCTGACCTGTTTCATTGCGCTTCATTTCATCTAGTGTGAAATCGAATTTCACCAAGTCACATGTGTTTCATTTCAATCAAAACTATATGATTATTTTGCGATATTGTAGATTTATCTTTTCTGTTCTCTCGAAAGTAAAACGTTTTGATTTTTTTCTTTTCTTATTCCGTATTTGTTTTTATTTGAAATGGACGCATACTGAATAATGAGGAACCGTTAGCCCTTCTGCAACCCTAGGTCGCGGAGCATATTGCAGTTTGCTGTGCTCCCTCTCCTCATTACTATTCAATGGCTCAATCTAATCTGCATGGCAGTCTCCTTCCCTGCACGGCTTTTGTGCACAAGTGGCGTTTACACCAGGCTCTATTCATCCCAAACAATGAATGGCGTCGCTATTGTTTTGTTTGATTTTCAGTTTTACATTTTTGGGTTTGAGTTCAACTTTTGCTTTCTTTTGGTCATTCTTTTCATTCAAGTTCATGTTTTGTGTTTGTTTGGGTTTTCGGGGGCATTTTCTGTTGTGGCTTCTCGACGCTGCCTCGGTGCTGCCCTGTAGAGTGCCGGGGGGGGCCAGTCCTCTGTCATGGATGACATAGAGGAGTGGCTGAGCACCGATGTGGTGAGACCATCATCATTTTATTTCTGCCATGCCTCTCCCTCCCTCCCCTCCCCTCCCTCCCTCCCTCCACCCTCCACCCTCACTCCCTCACTCCATCTCATTTGTGTTGATTGACATTGTGTGATAAAAGCTAAATAAAAGCTCTTTGGTTTTCTGTTCTCATCACTCCCTCAGATAGACTTCACGTGTCTAAGCAACGTACGTGGTTCTTAAGGTGGTTCACAGTGGGTAGTGAAGGCATAGAGCCATCTAGGGAGCTGTAGTTATAGTAGTTCTTAGTAGTAGTCGTTTCTGGTGACACATCGGATGTTCTTTGTAATTTGATGACCAAATGAGGGGTACATTTAATATTTCTAATTTACCTGAAATGTCACCCACTGTCATGTGAGAATCTGGGAAATCTTTATTGTAGAGCAGGGGCATTCCCTTGGGGTTTTAAGGCGCCAACACTCACATGGTGCTTGTTGAGATGCTTGCGATGTTGTGGATGTAATTGGATTTTCCTGTCTGCAGAAGGGAGACGAGGGTGAGGAAGGAGTGACCAGTGAAGGTGAGAACCATCTGTTGTACCTCATTTACTGAGGGAGCCATCTGATCTGTTCTGTCGTTTTATTAGCGGGATGTGAAGCCTAGTCAAATATTAAAGGCCCTTTATAGCTCTGCTATATATGTTATAGCTCTGCTATAACATGGAAGGACTGCGGGATCCTAGATGATTCCAATGTTGCTGGTGCCCTTCGCTGCTCCTTTGAGACGCTTTGGGTTATTTTTGGGCTGCTCAACGTAGCGTAACATTCCTCTCGTCGCGTCTTCCCCCACTCAGAGTTCGATAAGTTCCTGGAGGAGAGGGCCAAGGCGGCAGAGATGGCCCCCAGCCTGCCGTCCCCTCCCAGTGGGGAGCCCGGGGCCCCTCAGGGGACCCCCAGCCGCAAGCCCGCTGACAGACCCGAGGCCAACGTCTTCGCCATGTAAACTGGACCTCCCATGGCACTGGCCTCCCCTGAATGCCCCCCCCACCCACCCCTCCCCCCAAACAGCTCTGCAGCAGCAGCAGCATCATCACTAACAACCATCACAGGAGAGACTAGTCATGTGACATTTGCATATAGCTCACCCTCACGCGTGTGTGCGGCTGTGCTCACACACCTTGAAAGTCCCCGTCCCCTGCTCTCATTTGTACTCCTCTTTTTCCACGACATCAGCTAAACACTACCACAGTGAATCCTTCATCTCCTGTGCTAGCCTCTTATTCTAAGGGAATATTTAATACATGTTTATATTTTTTTGTTTCCACTCGAAAGGGAAAAAAGGCAATGGCACTAAAAGTATATTTTGTTACACTACACTGAGGGGGGGTGTCGCTCCATGTTTGTCCTTCATATCCACGGCCAATCTGTCTGTCCTCAGCCTCCTGTGGTTTGTTGAGCCCACTTTTCACTTTTGAAGTCATTGGATTTAATTTTGGTTGTCTTCTAAGGCGAGTCTAGTCTGCCCTCTCCATCTGATTCACTACAGTCCCCTTCGGATGGGGATGGTGTCCTGTTCATGGTTAACCTCTCATGCATGTCAACATATGAGCTTTTAGCTTTTTCTCGTTTTCATTTTAAAGGGACTTTTACTACAGCCGTTAGCCGTCCTGCCTTGTTCTCTCCGGTGGTGTCTCCGATGTAGTTATTTAACCTATTAAAGGTGCTGTAGGTAAGGTTACAGAGCTATAACTTAAGTGTTATATGTGCATACCATAGCTATCCAGGTTAACTGTTCTGGTTGACTTGTGCACATGCCTCTGTGTGAGACAATTTACACTTAAGACCACACCTGGCTAATATCTGACCAATCGGGGCAACTGTTCAGTTTGGGGAATCCATCTTTCTTGGCAATCACATTTGCATACACAGAAATTTCCT
This sequence comes from Gadus chalcogrammus, assembly GCF_026213295.1. Classification (NCBI taxonomy): domain Eukaryota; kingdom Metazoa; phylum Chordata; class Actinopteri; order Gadiformes; family Gadidae; genus Gadus; species Gadus chalcogrammus. The sequence continues at coordinate 12,021,938 of NC_079429.1, forward strand.
CTCGATGGCGGGAAAATATAATGAATGAATCCGTCTATTAACAATTCTCCAATCCAGCGTACAGCACCTTTTTAAGGTACAAATTGGTTAATTCCCTCCCCCAGGTGTGAATCAGATTTTCCGTCAATGACTACCTTCTGTCAATGTTTTTTTATTTTTGGTGTGCGTGTGGTAGATCTATTGTATATCTGTAAATGACAAATGCTATCTTTATTAGATGTTTGTATATTTAATTAAATGATACTAAGGGAAAGGCGGTTTAGAAGTTACATTTGAGGATCGAGTCCACTGACGACTAATGTTTTATTGTGTAGTTTACCTCCGTAGAGGTAGATTTTGAAATAAAACTATTCAATCCACTCCCGGTGGATTGAGTAGGGACGTGCAAAGGGATTGATTTGTTTAGATTCTTTGCACTTGAGGCGGTTCTGTAGAGACGAGTTATTCCTTATACACTATAATTTAACAAACGAATCGTAAGGCGTTTTTGCGAAATGGTTTTACAGTTGCTGTTTATGAAATTACCTCTTTGTGCAGGTAGGCTTGGCTACATGCAGAATCAAACACGTTGTATTAATTGCACTGTGCTGGATAACTACACTATCCTTCTGCTGAAATGACTTATCCCAATCGTTTTCTCACACTCGTGCAATGCTGTTTCATTCCACAATGTATTGTTGATTTAGATTTTTACGATTTCCTTTCTTGAAGTCCAGTCAACGTTGATGTGCATCGGTTCAGGTGTGTAGTCTTTCTATGAGTTTGTTTGTTGGTGTAAAGCTGTAGAATGTTGATGCAATCACTTGACTGGCCCATGGCTGAGGTTTTTGGATGGATGTAAGGATGTGGATGGATAGATGGACAGAGGGATGGTACACTGAAGACCTATATAATTATATATATATATATAAGCAGCAGCCTTATCTTTAGGATGATATCTTCATGTAGAGATGATTAAAGCATTAAATATCCCTGCAGATTAAGTGTTCCACATGTCCTTTTGGTCTTGAATTGAATTCTGACCTCATTTCTTTCCCTCTTAAACCCTTACTTGTTTTAATTTGTAGATGGCTGCAGACACTTGGCTACAAAAGATAAAACACTAGCAGCCTGAAACACTCAAACCCTCGAAAGCACACCATTTCTTACCTTAAATGAGATGAATGATAGGGAATGTGTAACTCATTGTAAAATCTGGTGATTTGAAATTTTGTTGGGGGCAGTCGTGGTTGTAATTTATTAATCATGTATAAATGTCGCCACGTGAAGGAAAGTAACTGTACTGTGTAGGACGGGATAGGGATGTCCTGCTTTGTTTTTTGTTGAAAAGTTGGATATTTTCCTCCCTGCTGGCTTATTTATCTTTCTATTTCAGAGTGATTATATGAATTATAATGATCATATATTTATAACATTAGGTTCATCTTGTCATGTGTATGCTTATGAATGAGTGACTGACTGAGGCTGATTGCTCTATATACCAGATCATAGTTTCCCCAACTATATCCCTCGGTTTACCTGAAGACTGTTTTACCATCGTTTTTGCAGAATATGTCCAGAATTCGTCTTGCATAAGTGTGGTTTAAGAACAAACTGGACAATATAGAATCAAAATTACCAACATAATGTACAAGTCATCTGCATTGCACCTTTTTACATTATCTTGATCTATTTGTGTAAGGTGTGTGGCCATTGTAGCCACATGTCCAAGGGAAGCATACCTTCTTGTGTTTTAGTTTGTCACCTGGAGACATTAAACGTATTTCCTACCGTGTTTGTTTCAGAGTAAACCCGTTCCTTAACTTAAGAGCTGTTTGTTTGGTGTGGTTAAAGTAACGCTGGCTGATGCATTGCGGAGAGCCTTTCCCACAGAGTACAACATGGGTGTGTGTGGCAGCTGGAGCTGTGACTCTGAGGTGGTGATCAGCAGAATGTCCTGCTGCCCGGCTGTTTTCTGGCTGCGTTTCACTGTGTCGCTGGCCCCCATGTCACCACTTTCTTTGTGTTGTTGGACTTCTGCATGAACTCTAAATAAATCATTCGCAGTGTGCGTGTGTGTGTCTCCTCTCTGGTTATTCTTGCGTAGAACGTTCCACCGTACTTGGCTCCAATATGCAATCATTTGCCCATTTGTTTTGTGTTTATTCAATATCAAAACCACAAGAAAAATAAAACTGACATGGTGGAAAAGCTTAATACTTTACCGTATATTTATTTAAACTTTCTACAGTTTATTTCTTTAGGTTGGTGAGGTTCTAAAAGAGTCCTATAGAAAGTATATGGAAAATAACTTGTATGATTATTAGTTCCCCAGTCCATTAGGACATAATGTGCTCCACTGGTTATTCAAGCATTTTACTGAATCCCTCTGACCGGAAATACATGAAGGACCACACACACATACACACACACACACACACACACACACACACACACACACACACAGTCTCTTATTCTCCTTTTTCTTCTCTCCCTATGTATCTCCCCCCCCCCACACACACACACACAGAGTCTCCCTCCAGCCCTCATAGGAAGTCAGTAAGTGTGAGTTAGTGTGTGGGGCGGGGGTAGGAGGAGGGGGGGCAGGTGGGGCCCTCGTGAGGGGCTTCCCTCATTGGTCATTCAGGATCGCCTCATTCCTGAATGTGGCCTCATGCACTGGAACCTTTTCCCGGTCAAACGGAACGAGGGAGGGGTGTGTCGTTCAGAGGACCCACGCCACGACCAGCACATGAGCAGACCGCTGGCCCGACACAGAGGAGCTACACCAGCTCCCATCGTCCTCCACCTTAACTTGTGGAGCCGGTGCAGATATAGTTCTGCAGCGCTGCTTGGAGTCAGTGCCGTAGCCAGTGCTATGTAGCTGCCGTCTATTATCAGGCCTGTTGTGTAACGGTTGAGCAGGCGCGGTTAGCCCGCTGGGTGGTGCACTGAGAAAGGTAAACTTTGCTTTTGTTGTCTTTAGCGAGGGTTTTGAACACTTGTTTGGGTTGTACTTCTCTTTACTGTTCTTTTTTCTTTTAGTGTTAAGTATATCTATTGTGTTTTTACTTGATAAGTTTTCTCATTTGATCATAGTGGCATTTAGACCATCCTATTGTGATTGAAGAATTTTACATGTGTTCATCTCAAATGTAGTGCATGTGGTAGGCTGCCCCTGTAGATTGGTTTCGTGATTCAGAGACTGCTGGTAAGAAGGCTCTTTACTGTTGTCTCTGGTAAAATCTTTCACCATAACAATTGACCATACTAATACAAATATTCCAGTTATATTTTCTTCAACAATAATATCCATTTATTCAAAAGCCAAGTTATATGCACATCATTGTAATTTAATTAGCCTGCATGAGGTTTAATCTATTGAGTTAGCCTTATGTATAAATTGACTTTTCTTTTAAAAATGTCATTCAGTTGAATCTTAATGTTCTTGTTTTCTTTGAAGATAAGCTTTATGTGCATAAGGAGACGGTTATCTGCCTGTTAAAAATTATTAACACCCCCTAGTGGTGGGATTATATATGACATACCAACATTATTCTGACATTGGCCTACGGAAGCGATATCTCGCATCCTTTTTATCACGCTGAAGCGGATGGGGCAACTATTCAACAAACAGCAATCTATAATTAAATTGAACACAATACATATAAACATTGGCAACTCATATATATATAGTAGGCCAGGGCTGAATCACATATTTCCTTGCTCTTCTGTTTAGGCCAAGCATGGTTCTAGATACCAGGTTAACTGCGTTTTTTTTTTTGGATTAAATAATGACTTTCTATTTATTTATTCCGCCATCTGCGCAAACAGAAGAGAAGGACTGGGCCCTAACCCCCGCAGGCCAGGGCTCTGGTGCATTGTAGTTGCATTGCACGTCTGCTTTCACCGTGCAGTGTTTCCGCTCTGCAACGGAGAACTTGGGCACAACAACTCAATCCGTCGTCTTCACCATGAGAAAACTTCATATCGACCTCGATAATTTGACTGCTCCTCGAAATAGAACTCGCCAGAAATGCAAAGAACACATGTCCTAATTTTAGTTTCGTGTCGGAGTTGCTTGTGTGTGTACCTCTATGAATGATCATCTCTCTTCACACCACGGTGATATCTGGCGCCTGATCTGGGAGGTCACCGGGTCGACGTCTGGGTCACTTTCACTTCAGATGTATTAATCTTTTTTTGTTATATCTGCATCGTCTACTTGTTATTTTTATTATAATACAAATCGTAGGTTATTCATGAAATTGGATTTTTCCTAAAAAATGAAATAAATTGGCCGTGACACAATCCAATTAGTTTGGCAACTAAAGGTAGACAACAACCTAGAAGGAAGATAACCTTTTTTCCGCAATTGATTGATTGATTGAATCTAATAAAAGATTACCTCAGAATTGGAAATTATTAATGTATTTATAATATAACTTAACAGGTTACCTTGTTTGGTTACTTACATGTCTTATTTTACATTATGTGTGTGTGTGTGTGTGTGTGTGTGTGTGTGTGTGTGTGTGTGTGTGTGTGTGTGTGTGTGTGTGTGTGTGTGTGTGTGTGTGTGCGCGCGAGCGTGTGTGTGTGTGTGTGTGTGTGTGTGGGGGTATGTGTGTGTGTGTATGTATGTATGTAGCATAGCATGAATGTAGCCTGTTTGTTGTTTATCTATCTTCCGATCATTCAATGTGATCAGGGCAACAGTTTTCTTAATATTGCTGGCAGGGGCCAATTCAGAAACGGCCCTGAAACCAAATTTGAAGCCCAATCGGAATCCTGCATCACACGCACTCACACACATACTCACACACACACATATTCACACACAAACACATATTCACACATGCACACAAACACACGCACACACATACATACACGCGCTTACACACACACACACACACACACACACAACCTGTGTGTGTCTTATTACAAGTAGTTTGTATTGACATGGTGTGATGCATTTTCTCATTATTATCCTTCTCGAATCAAAGGCAGTATGCAGCAGTTTTCCAACAACAAAGTAACTGTACACTGGCAGGGAGTGTATGTGTTTATCACGTAACCTATGTGCAGATTTAAGGCCTGAGGCTATTTCAAAATTCTTCATTAGCCAATAAAGATTCCAATAGTCAGGGATGCGGGAAGTCAGTCCAAGGGGGGGAGGGGGGGGGGGGGTGCTGAGAGAGAGTCTATATAATGACGTCATAATAAATGCTGCGCAACATCCATTGTTTACAGACACGAGATGACGGGTGACGTCACATTCGGGGCTCCGCTCTGATAAACACTATACTGGTGTGTAAAAAGAGTTCTGCCGATTAGCCACTGTTATTCACAAACGTTAGCAAGTAAACAATGTGGAAATTAGAGTCAACTCGGCTGATACTGTGCTGAATTTCACACACTAACAACATGGCGACAAGCTGTTGCGGTCCGGGATGATTATACAGAGCGTTATAACAAGGATTCAGGAGGTCATTTCTAAAGTTTTCACAAAGGAAAGCGACAATAAAAGAAAGCCTTCATTTTTATCCAGAGTTACGAGTTGTCTGATATGAGGAATGTGACGGTTTCTCCGTCAAGTGAACCGTCCGTCTTTGCTCTTTTTTTGCCAACCAGTTTACGTGTAGGATTCCAGAATCAAAATGATAACATTAAACGTGTCTATTAATATGGCAGCAACCGTTTACACCAGTTTTAGAATGTTCACTACTATCGATGTTGAACCCCAACATGCTTATGTAAAATCAGCATAGTTGTTTTTTATTGCTCGTCATGAAAAAAAACATAAGGGGTAACACTGTCGTATTTTATTGGTCGTCATGAAAAAAAACATAAGGGGTAACACTGTTGTTTTTTAATGCTCGTCATGAAAAAAAACATAAGGTGTAACACTGTTGTTTTTTTATTGGTCGTCATAAAAAAAAACATAAGGGGTAACACTGTTGTCTGTGTCAAATAAAATATAAGGGGGAACACTGTCGTATTTTATTGGTCGTCATGAAAAAAAACATAAGGGGTAACACTGTCGTTTTTTAATGGTCGTCATGAAAAAAAACATAAGGGGTAACACTGTTGTTTTTCTTTGGTCGTCATGAAAAAAAACATAAGGGGTAACACAGTTGTTTTTAATTGGTCGTCATGAAAAAAAACCTATGGGGTAACACTGTCGTTTTTTATTGGTCGTCATGAAAAAAAACATAAGGGGTAGCACTGTTGTTTTTTTATTGATCGTCATGAAAAAAAACATAAGGGGTAACACTGTTGTTTTTTTATTGGTCGTCATGAAAAAAAACATAAGGGGTAACACTGTTGTCTGTGTCAAATAAAATATAAGGGGTAACACTGTCGTATTTTATTGGTCGTCATGAAAAAAAACATAAGGGGTAACACTGTCGTTTTTTATTGGTCGTCATGAAAAAAACATGAGGGGTAACACTGTTGTTTTTTATTGCTCGTCATGAAAAAAAGCATAAGGGGTAACACTGTTGTTTTTTTATTGGTCGTCATGAAAAAAAACATAAGGGGTAACACTGTTGTTTTATATTGGTCGTCATGAAAAAAAACATAAGGGGTAACACTGTTGTTTTTTATTGGTCGTCATAGAAAAAACATAAGGGGTAACACTGTTGTTTCATATTGGTCGTCATTAGAAAAAACATAAGGGGTAACACTGTTGTTTTTTATCGGCCGTCATCAAAAAAAACATAAGGGGTAACACTGTCGTTTTTTATCAAAAAAAACATAAGGGGTAACACAGTCGTTTTTTATCGGCCGTCATCAAAAAAAACATAAGGGGTAACACCGTCGTTTTTTATCAAATAAAACATAAGGGGTAATACTGTCGTTTTTTATCGGCCTTCATCAAAAAAAACATAAGGGGTCACACTGTCATTTTTTATCAAATAAAAAATAAGGGGTAACACTGTTGTTTTTTATCGGCCGTCATCAAAAAAAACATAAGGGGTAACACTGTTGTTTTTTATCGGCCGTCATCAAATAAAACATAAGGGGTAACACTGTCGTTTTTTATCAAACGATAAAACGATAAAAAACTGTCGTTTTTTATCAAAAAAAACATAAGGGGTAACACTGTCGTTTTTTATCGGCCGTCATCAAAAAAAACATAAGGGGTAACACTGTCGTTTTTTATCAAATAAAACATAAGGGGTAACACTGTCGTTTTTTATCGGCCGTCATCAAAAAAACATAAGGGGTAACACTGTCGTTTTTTATAGAATAAAACATAAGGGGTAACACTGTCGTTATTTATCGAACGTCATCAAAAAAAACATAAGGGTTAAGACTGTCGTTTTTTATCAAATAAAACATAAGGGGTAACACTGTCGTTTTTTATTGGTCGTCGTGAAAAAAAACATAAGGGGTAATACAGTTGTTTTCTAATGGTCGTCATGAAAAAAAACATAAGGGGTAACACTGTTGTTTTTTATTGGTCGTCATAAAAAAAACATAAGGGGTAACACTGTTGTTTTATATTGGTCGTCATTAGAAAAAACATAAGGGGTAACACTGTTGTTTTTTATCGGCCGTCATCAAAAAAAACATAAGGGGTAACACTGTCGTTTTTTATCAAAAAAAACATAAGGGGTAACACTGTCGTTTTTTATCGGCCGTCATCAAAAAAAACATAAGGGGTAACACTGTCGTTTTTTATCAAATAAAACATAAGGGGTAACACTGTCGTTTTTTATCGGCCTTCATCAAAAAAAACATAAGGGGTCACACTGTCGTTTTTTATCAAATAAAATATAAGGGGTAACACTGTCGTTTTTTATCGGCCGTCATCAAAAAAAACATAAGGGGTAACACTGTTGTTTTTGATCGGCCGTCATCAAATAAAACATAAGGGGTAACACTGTTGTTTTTTATCAAACGATAAAACGATAAAAAACTGTCGTTTTTTATCAAAAAAAACATAAGGGGTAACACTGTCGTTTTTTATCGGCCGTCATCAAAAAAAACATAAGGGGTAACACTGTCGTTTTTTATCAAATAAAACATAAGGGGTAACACTGTCGTTTTTTATCGGCCGTCATCAAAAAAAACATAAGGGGTAACACTGTCGTTTTTTATAGAATAAAACATAAGGGGTAACACTGTCGTTATTTATCGAACGTCATCAAAAAAAACATAAGGGTTAAGACTGTCGTTTTTTATCAAATAAAACATAAGGGGTAACACTGTCGTTTTTTATTGGTCGTCGTGAAAAAAAACATAAGGGGTAATACAGTTGTTTTCTAATGGTCGTCATGAAAAAAAACATAAGGGGTAACACTGTTGTTTTTTATTGGTCGTCATAAAAAAAACATAAGGGGTAACACTGTTGTTTTATATTGGTCGTCATTAGAAAAAACATAAGGGGTAACACTGTTGTTTTTTATCGGCCGTCATCAAAAAAAACATAAGGGGTAACACTGTCGTTTTTTATCAAAAAAAACATAAGGGGTAACACTGTCGTTTTTTATCGGCCGTCATCAAAAAAAACATAAGGGGTAACACTGTCGTTTTTTATCAAATAAAACATAAGGGGTAACACTGTCGTTTTTTATCGGCCTTCATCAAAAAAAACATAAGGGGTCACACTGTCGTTTTTTATCAAATAAAATATAAGGGGTAACACTGTCGTTTTTTATCGGCCGTCATCAAAAAAAACATAAGGGGTAACACTGTTGTTTTTGATCGGCCGTCATCAAATAAAACATAAGGGGTAACACTGTTGTTTTTTATCAAACGATAAAACGATAAAAAACTGTCGTTTTTTATCAAAAAAAACATAAGGGGTAACACTGTCGTTTTTTATCGGCCGTCATCAAAAAAAACATAAGGGGTAACACTGTCGTTTTTTATCAAATAAAACATAAGGGGTAACACTGTCGTTTTTTATCGGCCGTCATCAAAAAAAACATAAGGGGTAACACTGTAGTTTTTTATCGGCCGTCATCAAAAAAAACATAAGGGGTAACCCTGTCGTTTTTTATCAAATTAAACATAAGGGGTAACACTGTCGTTTTTTATCAAATTAGACATAAGGGGTAACACTGTCGTTTTTTATCGGCCGTCATCAAAAAAAACATAAGGGGTAACACTGTAGTTTTTTATCAAATAAAACATACGGGGTAACACTGTCGTTTTTTATCGGCCGTTATCAAAAAAAACATAAGGGGTAACACTGTAGTTTTTTATCGGCAGTCATCAAATAAAACATAAGGGGTAACACTGTCGTTTTTTATCGGCCCTCATCAAAAAAAACATAAGGGGTAACACTGTCGTTTTTTATCAAATAAAACATACGGGGTAACACTGTCATCTTTTATCGGCCGTAATCAAAAAAAACATAAGGGGTAACACTGTCGTTTTTTATCAAATAAAACATAAAGGGTAACATTGTCGTTTTTTATCGGCCATCATAAAAAAAACATAAGGGGTAACACTGTCGTTTTTTTATCAAATAAAACATAAGGGGTAACACTGTCGTTTTTTATCGGCCGTCATCAAAAAAAACATAAGGGGTAATACTGTCGTTTTTTATCAAATAAAACATAAGGGGTAACACTGTCGTTTTTATCGGCCGTCATCAAAAAAAACTGTCGTTTTTTATCAAATAAAACATAAGGGGTAACATTGTCGTTTTTTATCGGCCGTCATCAAAACAAAGATAAGTCGTACCACTGTCGTGACTTATCAATAATGGGGTGGCTTAGCTCAGGAGGTAGGGCAGTTGTCTTGTAACTGAAAGGTTGGTTGTTCGATCCCCAGCTCCTCGTAACTGCGCAATTATAGTACAAAAAAAATCATTAGTGGTAACACTGTAGTCTTTTATCAAATAAAGCATAAACACTGTCGTTTTTTATCGGCCGTCATCAAAAAAAACATAAAGGGTAACACTGTCGTTTTTTATCAAATAAAACATAAGGGGTAACACTGTCGTTTTTTATCGGCCGTCATCAAAAAAAACATAAGGGGTAACACTGTAGTTTTTTATCGGCCGTCATCAAAAAAAACATAAGGGGTAACCCTGTCGTTTTTTATCAAATTAAACATAAGGGGTAACACTGTCGTTTTTTATCAAATTAGACATAAGGGGTAACACTGTCGTTTTTTATCGGCCGTCATCAAAAAAAACATAAGGGGTAACACTGTAGTTTTTTATCAAATAAAACATACGGGGTAACACTGTCGTTTTTTATCGGCCGTTATCAAAAAAAACATAAGGGGTAACACTGTAGTTTTTTATCGGCAGTCATCAAATAAAACATAAGGGGTAACACTGTCGTTTTTTATCGGCCCTCATCAAAAAAAACATAAGGGGTAACACTGTCGTTTTTTATCAAATAAAACATACGGGGTAACACTGTCATCTTTTATCGGCCGTAATCAAAAAAAACATAAGGGGTAACACTGTCGTTTTTTATCAAATAAAACATAAAGGGTAACATTGTCGTTTTTTATCGGCCATCATAAAAAAAACATAAGGGGTAACACTGTCGTTTTTTTATCAAATAAAACATAAGGGGTAACACTGTCGTTTTTTATCGGCCGTCATCAAAAAAAACATAAGGGGTAATACTGTCGTTTTTATCAAATAAAACATAAGGGGTAACACTGTCGTTTTTATCGGCCGTCATCAAAAAAAACTGTCGTTTTTTATCAAATAAAACATAAGGGGTAACATTGTCGTTTTTTATCGGCCGTCATCAAAACAAAGATAAGTCGTACCACTGTCGTGACTTATCAATAATGGGGTGGCTTAGCTCAGGAGGTAGGGCAGTTGTCTTGTAACTGAAAGGTTGGTTGTTCGATCCCCAGCTCCTCCTAACTGCGCAATTATAGTACAAAAAAAATCATTAGTGGTAACACTGTAGTCTTTTATCAAATAAAGCATAAACACTGTCGTTTTTTATCGGCCGTCATCAAAAAAAACATAAAGGGTAACACTGTCGTTTTTTATCAAATAAAACATAAGGGGTAACACTCGTTTTTATCGGCCGTCATCAAAAAAAACATAAGGGGTAACACTGTCGTTTTTTATCGGCCGTCATCAAATAAAACATAAGGGGTAACCCTGTCGTTTTTTATCGGCCGTCATCAAAAAAAACATAAGGGGTAACACTGTTGTTTTTTATCAAATAAAACATAAGGGGTAACACTGTCGTTTTTTATCGGCCGTCATCAAAAAAAACATAAGGGGTAATACTGTCGTTTTTTATCAAATAAAACATAAGGGGTAACACTGTCGTTTTTATCGGCCGTCATCAAAAAAAACTGTCGTTTTTTATCAAATAAAACATAAGGGGTAACATTGTCGTTTTTTATCGGCCGTCATCAAAAAAAACATAAGGGGTAACACTGTAACATTGTCGTTTTTTATCGGCCGTCATCAAAACAAATATAAGGCCTACCACTGTCGTGATTTATCAAAAATGTGGCGCCTTAGCTCAGAAGGTAGGGCAGTTGTCTTGTAACTGAAAGGTTGGTTGTTCGATCCCCAGCTCCTCCTAACTGCGCAATTATAGTACAAAAAAAATCATTAGTGGTAACACTGTCGTTTTTTATCAAATAAAGCATAAACACTGTCGTTTGTTATCGGCCGTCATCAAAAAAAACATAAAGGATAACACTGTCGTTTTTTATCAAATAAAACATAAGGGGTAACACTGTCGTTTTTTATCGGCCGTCATCAAAAAAAACATAAGGGGTAACACTGTCGTTTTTTATCGGCCGTCATCAAAAAAAAACATGAGGGGTAACACTGTCGTTTTTTATCGGCCGTCATAAAAAAAAACATAAGGGGTAACACTGTCGTTTTTTATCAAATAAAACATAAGGGGTAACACTGTCGTTTTTTATCGGCCGTCATCAAAAAAAACATAAGGGGTAACCCTGTCGTTTTTTATCAAATAAAACATAAGGGGTAACACTGTCGTTTTTTATCGGCCGTCATCAAAAAAAACATAAGGGGTAATACTGTTGTTTTTTATCAAATAAAACACAAGGGGTAACACTGTCGTTTTTTATCAGCCGTCATCAAAAAAAACATAAGGGGTAACACTGTAACATTGTCGTTTTTTATCGGCCGTCATCAAAACAAATATAAGGGGTAACACTGTAGTTTTTTATCGGCCGTCATCAAAAAAAACATAAGGGGTAACACTGTCGTTTTTTATCAAATTAAACATAAGGGGTAACACTGTCGTTTTTTATCAAATTAAACATAAGGGGTAACACTGTCGTTTTTTATCGGCCGTCATCAAAAAAAACATAAGGGGTAACACTGTAGTTTTTTATCAAATAAAACATACGGGGTAACACTGTCGTTTTTTATCGGCCGTTATCAAAAAAAACATAAGGGGTAACACTGTCGTTTTTTATCGGCCGTCATCAAATAAAACATAAGGGGTAACACTGTCGTTTTTTATCGGCCCCCATCAAAAAAAACATAAGGGGTAACACTGTCGTTTTTTATCAAATAAAACATAAGGGGTAACACTGTCGTTTTTTATCGGCCGTCGTCAAAAAAAACATAAGGGGTAACACTGTTGTTTTTTATCAAATAAAACATACGGGGTAAAACTGTCATCTTTTATCGGCCGTAATAAAAAAAAACATAAGGGGTAACACTGTCGTTTTTTTATCAAATAAAACATAAAGGGTAACATTGTCGTTTTTTATCGGCCATCATAAAAAAAACATAAGGGGTAACACTGTCGGTTTTTTATCAAATAAAAAATTAGGGGTAACACTGTCGTTTTTTATCGGCCGTCATCAAAAAAAACATAAGGGGTAACCCTGTCGTTTTTTATCAAATAAAACATAAGGGGTAACACTGTCGTTTTTTATCGGCCGTCATCAAAAAAAACATACGGGGTAATACTGTTGTTTTTTATCAAATAAAACATAAGGGGTAACACTGTCGTTTTTTATCGGCCGTCATCAAAAAAAACTCGTTTTTTATCAAATAAAACATAAGGGGTAACACTGTCGTTTTTTATCGGCCGTCATCAAAACAAATATAAGGTGTACCACTGTCGTGGTATATCAAAAATGGGGCGGGTTAGCTCAGGAGGTAGGGCAGTTGTCTTGTAACTGAAAGGTTGGTTGTTCGATCCCCAGCTCCTCCTAACTGCGCATTTATAGTACAAAAAAAATCATTAGTGGTAACGCTGTAGTCCTTTATCAAATAAAGCATAAACACTGTCGTTTTTTATCGGCCGTCATCAAAAAAAACATAAAGGGTAACACTGTCGTTTTTTATCAAATAAAACATAAGGGGTAACACTCGTTTTTATCGGCCGTCATCAAAAAAAACATAAGGGGTAACACTGTCGTTTTTTATCGGCCGTCATCAAATAAAACATAAGGGGTAACCCTGTCGTTTTTTATCGGCCGTCATCAAAAAAAACATAAGGGGTAATACTGTCGTTTTTTATCAAATAAAACATAAGGGGTAACACTGTCGTTTTTATCGGCCGTCATCAAAAAAAACTGTCGTTTTTTATCAAATAAAACATAAGGAGTAACATTGTCGTTTTTTATCGGCCGTCATCAAAACAAAGATAAGGAGTACCACTGTCGTGACTTATCAATAATGGGGCGGCTTAGCTCAGGAGGTAGGGCAGTTGTCTTGTAACTAAAAGGTTGGTTGTTCGATCCCCAGCTCCTCCTAACTGCACAATTATAGTACAAAAAAAATCAATAGAGGTAACACTGTCGTCTTTTATCAAATAAAGCATAAACACTGTCGTTTTTTATCGGCCGTCATCAAAAAAAACATAAAGGGTAACACTGTCGTTTTTTATCAAATAAAACATAAGGGGTAACATTGTCGTTTTTTATCGGCCGTCTTAAAAAAAACATAAGGGGTAACACTGTCGTTTTTTATCAAATAAAACATAAGGGGTAACACTGTCGTTTTTTATCGGCCGTCATCAAAAAAAACATAAGGGGTAATACTGTTGTTTTTTATCAAATAAAACACAAGGGGTAACACTGTCGTTTTTTATCGGCCGTCATCAAAAAAAACATAAGGGGTAACACTGTAACATTGTCGTTTTTTATCGGCCGTCATCAAAACAAATATAAGGGGTAACACTGTAGTTTTTTATCGGCCGTCATCAAAAAAAACATAAGGGGTAACACTGTCGTTTTTTATCAAATTAAACATAAGGGGTAACACTGTCGTTTTTTATCAAATTAAACATAAGGGGTAACACTGTCGTTTTTTATCGGCCGTCATCAAAAAAAACATAAGGGGTAACACTGTAGTTTTTTATCAAATAAAACATACGGGGTAAAACTGTCGTTTTTTATCGGCCGTTATCATAAAAAACATAAGGGGTAACACTGTCGTTTTTTATCGGCCGTCATCAAATAAAACATAAGGGGTAACACTGTCGTTTTTTATCGGCCCTCATCAAAAAAAACATAAGGGGTAATACTGTTGTTTTTTATCAAATAAAACACAAGGGGTAACACTGTCGTTTTTTATCGGCCGTCATCAAAAAAAACATAAGGGGTAACACTGTAACATTGTCGTTTTTTATCGGCCGTCATCAAAACAAATATAATGCGTCCCACTGTCGTGATTTATCAAAAATGTGGCGCCTTAGCTCAGAAGGTAGGGCAGTTGTCTTGTAACTGAAAGGTTGGTTGTTCGATCCCCAGCTCCTCCTAACTGCGCAATTATAGTACAAAAAAATCATTAGTGGTAACACTGTCGTTTTTTATCAAATAAAGCATAAACACTGTCGTTTGTTATCGGCCGTCATCAAAAAAAACATAAAGGGTAACACTGTCGTTTTTTATCAAATAAAACATAAGGGGTAACACTGTCGTTTTTTATCGGCCGTCATCAAAAAAAACATAAGGGGTAACACTGGCGTTTTTTATCGGCCGTCATCAAAAAAAACATGAGGGGTAACACGCAGGGACGCAGGAAGTGGGGTGCTCCGGGTGCTGCCGCACCCCCTCTAGTGGACAACAGACGCAACTACAACACTTGAACTCAGGCAATGCCGCGTTTTTTTTTTTTTTTTTTTTTTTTCCGTCATCCGATTACATACAGCACCCCCCACTTCATATGACTTCCTGCGTCCCTGGTAACACGGTCGTTTTTTATCGGCCGTCATAAAAAAAAACATAAGGGGTAACACTGTCGTTTTTTATCAAATAAAACATAAGGGGTAACACTGTCGTTTTTTATCGGCCGTCATCAAAAAAAACATAAGGGGTAATACTGTTGTTTTTTATCAAATAAAACACAAGGGGTAACACTGTCGTTTTTTATCGGCCGTCATCAAAAAAAACATAAGGGGTAACACTGTAACATTGTCGTTTTTTATCGGCCGTCATCAAAACAAATATAAGGGGTAACACTGTAGTTTTTTATCGGCCGTCATCAAAAAAAACATAAGGGGTAACACTGTCGTTTTTTATCAAATTAAACATAAGGGGTAACACTGTCGTTTTTTATCAAATTAAACATAAGGGGTAACACTGTCGTTTTTTATCGGCCGTCATCAAAAAAAACATAAGGGGTAACACTGTAGTTTTTTATCAAATAAAACATACGGGGTAACACTGTCGTTTTTTATCGGCCGTTATCAAAAAAAACATAAGGGGTAACACTGTCGTTTTTTATCGGCCGTCATCAAATAAAACATAAGGGGTAACACTGTCGTTTTTTATCGGCCCTCATCAAAAAAAACATAAGGGGTAACACTGTCGTTTTTTATCAAATAAAACATAAGGGGTAACACTGTCGTTTTTTATCGGCCGTCATCAAAAAAAACATAAGGGGTAACACTGTCGTTTTTTATCAAATAAAACATACGGGGTAACACTGTCATCTTTTATCGGCCGTAATCAAAAAAAACATAAGGGGTAACACTGTCGTTTTTTATCAAATAAAACATAAAGGGTAACATTGTCGTTTTTTATCGGCCATCATAAAAAAAACATAAGGGGTAACACTGTCGTTTTTTTATCAAATAAAAAATTAGGGGTAACACTGTCGTTTTTCATCGGCCGTCATCAAAAAAAACATAAGGGGTAACCCTGTCGTTTTTTATCAAATAAAACATAAGGGGTAACACTGTCGTTTTTTATCGGCCGTCATCAAAAAAAACATAATGGGTAATACTGTTGTTTTTTATCAAATAAAACATAAGGGGTAACACTGTCGTTTTTTATCGGCCGTCATCAAAAAAAACTGTCGTTTTTTATCAAATAAAACATAAGGGGTAACATTGTCGTTTTTTATCGGCCGTCATCAAAACAAATATAAGGTGTACCACTGTCGTGGTATATCAAAAATGGGGCGGCTTAGCTCAGGAGGTAGGGCAGTTGTCTTGTAACTGAAAGGTTAGTTGTTCGATCCCCAGCTCCTCCTAACTGCGCATTTATAGTACAAAAAAAATCATTAGTGGTAACACTGTGGTCTTTTATCAAATAAAGCATAGACACTGTCGTTTTTTATCGGCCGTCATCAAAAAAAACATAAAGGGTAACACTGTCGTTTTTTATCAAATAAAACATAAGGGGTAACACTCGTTTTTATCGGCCGTCATCAAAAAAAACATAAGGGGTAACACTGTCGTTTTTTATCGGCCGTCATCAAATAAAACATAAGGGGTAACCCTGTCGTTTTTTATCGGCCGTCATCAAAAAAAACATAAGGGGTAACACTGTCGTTTTTTATCAAATAAAACATAAGGGGTAACACTGTCGTTTTTTATCGGCCGTCATCAAAAAAAACATAAGGGGTAACCCTGTCGTTTTTTATCAAATAAAACATAAGGGGTAACACTGTCGTTTTTTATCGGCCGTCATCAAAAAAAACATAAGGGGTAATACTGTCGTTTTTTATCAAATAAAACATAAGGGGTAACACTGTCGTTTTTATCGGCCGTCATCAAAAAAAACTGTTGTTTTTTATCAAATAAAACATAAGGGGTAACATTGTCGTTTTTTATCGGCCGTCATCAAAACAAAGATAAGGCGTACCACTGTCGTGACTTACCAATAATGGGGCGGCTTAGCTCAGGAGGTAGGGCAGTTGTCTTGTAACTGAAAGGTTGGTTGTTCGATCCCCAGCTCCTCCTAACTGCGCAATTATCGTACAACAAAAATCATTGGAGGTAACACTGTCGTCTTTTATCAAATAAAGCATAAACACTGTCGTTTTTTATCGGCCGTCATCAAAAAAAACATAAAGGGTAACACTGTCGTTTTTTATCGGCCGTCATAAAAAAAACATAAGGGGTAACACTGTCGTTTTTTATCAAATAAAACATAAGGGGTAACACTGTCGTTTTTTATCGGCCGTCATCAAAAAAAACATAAGGGGTAATACTGTTGTTTTTTATCAAATAAAACACAAGGGGTAACACTGTCGTTTTTTATCGGCCGACATCAAAAAAACATACGGGGTAACACTGTCGTTTTTTATCAAATAAAACATAAGGGGTAACACTGTTGTTTTTTATCGGCCGTCATCAAAAAAAACATAAGGGGTAACAATGTCGTTTTTTTATCAAATAAAACATAAGGGGTAACACTGTCGTTTTTTATCGGCCGTCATGAAAAAAAACATAAGGGGTAACACTGTCGTTTTTTATCAAATAAAACATAAGGGGTAAATTGTCGTTTTTTATCCGCCGGCATAAAAAAAACATAAGGGGTAACACTGTCGTTTTTACCAAATAAAACGTAAGGGGTAACACTGTCGTTTTTTATCGGCCGTCATCAAAAAAAACATAAGGGGTAACACTGTCGTTTTTATCGGCCGTCATCAAAAAAAACTGTTGTTTTTTATCAAATAAAACATAAGGGGTAACATTGTCGTTTTTTATCGGCCGTCATCAAAACAAAGATAAGGCGTACCACTGTCGTGACTTACCAATAATGGGGCGGCTTAGCTCAGGAGGTAGGGCAGTTGTCTTGTAACTGAAAGGTTGGTTGTTCGATCCCCAGCTCCTCCTAACTGCGCAATTATCGTACAACAAAAATCATTGGAGGTAACACTGTCGTCTTTTATCAAATAAAGCATAAACACTGTCGTTTTTTATCGGCCGTCATCAAAAAAAACATAAAGGGTAACACTGTCGTTTTTTATCGGCCGTCATAAAAAAAACATAAGGGGTAACACTGTCGTTTTTTATCAAATAAAACATAAGGGGTAACACTGTCGTTTTTTATCGGCCGTCATCAAAAAAACATAAGGGGTAATACTGTTGTTTTTTATCAAATAAAACACAAGGGGTAACACTGTCGTTTTTTATCGGCCGACATCAAAAAAACATACGGGGTAACACTGTCGTTTTTTATCAAATAAAACATAAGGGGTAACACTGTTGTTTTTTATCGGCCGTCATCAAAAAAAACATAAGGGGTAACAATGTCGTTTTTTTATCAAATAAAACATAAGGGGTAACACTGTCGTTTTTTATCGGCCGTCATGAAAAAAAACATAAGGGGTAACACTGTCGTTTTTTATCAAATAAAACATAAGGGGTAAATTGTCGTTTTTTATCCGCCGGCATAAAAAAAACATAAGGGGTAACACTGTCGTTTTTTACCAAATAAAACGTAAGGGGTAACACTGTCGTTTTTTATCGGCCGTCATCAAAAAAAACATAAGGGGTAACACTGTCGTTTTTTATCAAATAAAACAAAAGGGGTAACACTGTCGTTTTTTATCGGCCGTCATCAAAAAAAACATAAGGGGTAACACTGTCGTTTTTTATCAAATAAGACATAATGGGTGACACTGTCGTTTTTTATCTGCCGACATCAAAAAAAACATAAGGGGTAACACTGTCGTTTTTTTATCAAATAAAACATAAGGGGTAACACTGTCGTTTTTTATCGGCCGTAATCAAAAAAAACATAAGGGGTAACACTGTCGTTTTTTATCAAATAAAACATAAGGGGTAACATTGTCGTTTTTTATCGGCCGTCATAAAAACAACATAAGGGGTAACACTGTCGTTTTTTATTGGTCGTCATGAAAAAAAACATAAGGGGTAACACAGTTGGTTTTTTTATTGGTCGTCATGAAAAAAAACATAAGGGGTAACACTGTTGTTTTTTTATTGGTCGTCATGAAAAAAAACATAAGGGGTAACACTGTTGTATTTTTATCGGCCGTCATCAAATAAAACATAAGGGGTAACACTGTCGTTTTTTATCGGCCGTCATCAAAAAAAACATAAGGGGTAACACTGTCGTTTTTTATCAAATAAAACATAAGGGGTAACACTGTCGTTTTTTATCGGCCGTCATCAAAAAAACATAAGGGGTAACACTGTCGTTTTTTATCAAATAAGACATAAGGGGTGACACTGTCGTTTTTTATCTGCCGACATCAAAAAAAACATAAGGGGTAACACTGTCGTTTTTTTATCAAATAAAACATAAGGGGTAACACTGTCGTTTTTTATCGGCCGTAATCAAAAAAAACATAAGGGGTAACACTGTCGTTTTTTATCAAATAAAACATAAGGGGTAACATTGTCGTTTTTTATCGGCCGTCATAAAAAAAACATAAGGGGTAACACTGTCGTTTTTTATTGGTCGTCATGAAAAAAAACATAAGGGGTAACACAGTTGGTTTTTTTATTGGTCGTCATGAAAAAAAACATAAGGGGTAACACTGTTGTTTTTTTATTGGTCGTCATGAAAAAAAACATAAGGGGTAACACTGTTGTATTTTTATCGGCCGTCATCAAAAGAACATAAGGGGTAACACTGTCGTTTTTTATCAAATGAAACATAAGGGGTAACACTGTCGTTTTTTATCGGCCGTCATCAAAAAAACATAAGGGGTAACACTGTCGTTTTTTATCGGCCGTCATCAAATAAAACATAAGGGGTAACACTGTCGTTTTTTATCGAATAAAACATAAGGGGTAACACTGTCGTTTTTTATCGGCCGTCATCAAAAGAACATAAGGGGTAACACTGTCGTTTTTTATCAATTGAAACATAAGGGGTAACACTGTCGTTTTTTATCGGCCGTCATCAAAAAAAACATAAGGGGTAACACTGTCGTTTTTTATCGGCCGTCATCAAATAAAACATAAGGGGTAACACTGTTGTTTTTTATTGTTCGTCATGAAAAAAAACATAAGGGGTAACACTGTCGTTTTTTATTGGTCGTCATGAAAAAAAACATAAGGGGTAACACTGTCGTTTTTTATCGGCCGTCATGAAAAAAAACATAAGGGGTAACACTGTCGTTTTTTATCAAATAAAACATAAGGGGTAACATTGTCGTTTTTTATCCGCCGGCATAAAAAAAACATAAGGGGTAACACTGTCGTTTTTTACCAAATAAAACGTAAGGGGTAACACTGTCGTTTTTTATCGGCCGTCATCAAAAAAACATAAGGGGTAACACTGTCGTTTTTATCAAATAAAACATAAGGGGTAACACTGTCGTTTTTCATTGGTCGTCATGAAAAAAAACATAAGGGGTAACACTGTTGTTTTTTTATTGGTCGTCATGAAAAAAAACATAAGGGGTAACACTGTTGTTTTTTTATTGGTCGTCATGAAAAAAAACATAAGGGGTAACACTGTTGTCTTTGTCAAATAAAATATTAGGGGTAACAATGTCGTATTTTATTGGTCGTCATGAAAAAAAACATAAGGGGTAATACTGTTGTTTTTTATTTGTTGTCATGAAAAAAAACATAAGGGGTAACACTGTTGTTTTTTATTGGTCGTCATTAATAAAACATAAGGGGTAACACTGTCGTTTTTTATCGGCCGTCATCAAAAAAAACATAAGGGGTAACACTGTCGTTTTTTATCAAATAAAACATAAGGGGTAACACTGTCGTTTTTTATCGGCCGTCATGAAAAAAAACATAAGGGGTAACACTGTTGTTTTTTTATTGGTCGTCATGAAAAAAAACATAAGGGGTAACACTGTTGTATTTTTATTGGTCGTCATGAAAAAAAACATAAGGGGTAACACTGTTGTCTTTGTCAAATAAAATATTAGGGGTAACAATGTCGTATTTTATTGGTCGTCATGAAAAAAAACATAAGTGGTAACACTGTCGTTTTTTATTGGTCGTCATGAAAAAAAACACAAGGGGTAACACTGTTGTCTTTGTCAAATAAAATATAAGGGGTAACACTGTCGTATTTTATTGGTCGTCATGAAAAAAAACATAAGTGGTAACATTGTCGTTTTTTATTGGTCGTCATGAAAAAAAACATAAGGGGTAACACTGTTGTTTTTTATTGGTCGTCATTAAAAAAAACATAAGCGGTAACACTTGTTCTTTATTGGTCGTCATTAAAAAAAACATAAGGGGTAACACTGTTGTTTTTTATTGGTCGTCATTAAAAAAAACATAAGGGGTAACACTTGTTCTTTATTGGTCGTCATTAAAAAAAACATAAGGGGTAACACTGTTGTCTTTGGCAAATAAAATATAAGTGGTAACACTGTCGTATTTTATTGGTCGTCATGAAAAAAAACATAAGGGCTAACACTGTCGTTTACCCCTTATAAGCAAAATCAAAAGATACATTTCTGAGGAAAAACAAAAGAAATCAAATGGCAGTAAATAAGAAATATATTATCTTATTATCTAACCCTGTCGTTTTTTATCGGTCGTCATGAAATAAAACATAAGGGGTAACACTGTTGTTTTTTATTGGTCGTCATGAAAAAAAACGCAAAGGGTAACACTGTTGTTTTTGTCAAATAAAATATAAGGAGTAACATTGTTGTTTTTTTATTGGTCGTCATGAAAAAAAACATAAGGGGTAACACTGTTGTCGTTGTCAAATAAAATATAAGGAGTAACATTGTTGTCTTTCATCAGTCATCATGGGAAAAAAACATAAAGGGTATCACTGTCGTTTTTATCAAATGAAACGTAAATGGTAACACTGTCGTTTTTTATCTGTCATCATGAAAAACCCCATAAGGAGTAACACTGTCAAAATGTATCGAATAAAACATAGGGGGTAAACTTTGCAATCTGCTGCATCACAATGCTCGTACACCATATAAGCCCAGCATTAGTGGAAATGATGCCATATTTATTATCGCATTCCAGTCATTTCCACAGACTGGAACATCTCAGTTTACACCAAACACCGCTCAAGGAAATAGCGGTATTTAGTTAAGTATGTAGAAAGAAGAGTCAACAAACATACAGATAGCTCCCATTAGCACTACACAGCAGAGTGATCGCATTCCTCCGTCATTATTTTATTTATTTTTAAAACCTCGTCACGGCCCGTGTAAAATCCAATTACTTAAACAAAACATTCAAGATTAAATGACCTATTTGTGTTTATGATTTACCTGTTATTAAAGTTTCACTTGAATGGTTTCCCACCCCCACCAACCCAAACTCCATGCACGAACACACCAAACAATCACACACACACACACACACACACACACACACACACACACACACACACACACACACACACACACACACACACACACACACACACACACACACACACACACACACACACACACATTTTCTCTAGCCCTGAGCTGTCAATGCAAGTGGACCCCTATTATAATAAAGTTACCAAACAGAGGCAATGAGAATGACTTAAGCCCACTAACGGTGAAATGTGCTCTTCAAACACGGTACACAGTGTTTTGTAATTGAAAGTGTTCATATGCTATCTGGCTAAACTTGTGGTTGTGCTGGTGATAATGGTGGTATTGAGAGGAAACTATCAGAATAAGAACGTGAAATTGGTGTCTAATAGAGG
>NC_079429.1:12049710-12062210 GCF_026213295.1 Gadus chalcogrammus
CCGAATCAGATTTGATAATCATCGCCTCTCATTCCCATGACGATGCTTCCTCTCCCGTCCCGTCTGCGGCCGGCCACACTCATTACATCTCCTGGTGTCTGATGTTTGTCAACGACCAGACGTCTCCCATTCATACTCTCTCTCTCTCTCTCTCTCTCTCTCTCTCTCTCTCTCTCTCTCTCTCTCTCTCTCTCCCTCTCTCTCTCTCTCTCTCTCTCTCTCTCTCTCTCTCTCCCTCTCTCTCTCTCTCTCTTCCTCTCCCTCTCTCTCTCTAAATAAATGCGTTTATGTAAACCAAGCGATGGCTTTTCCGGGGGCTGTGAGCTATCGCCCAGGGAAAGGTTATCAAAACACAACGGTACAGTGGGAACTGTAAACATCTTTATGTACAATAGCCAGGCTGAGGGGGCGTTTGTGTGGGCACTGTGGACTTTTGCAACATCCTTCCAATGTAAAACAAAGACGCTTTTGATACAATAATACAATTGGTTATAACAAAGTGTAGGCTCCCAAAAGCAATATAGGCCTATAGTTATTTATTATCAAATATTCCAGTTGAAATATTTGCCACTATAGCAGTAGGCCTACTGTCCTATCAGCTGATGCCAAAATTGATTGTGTCGTGTTGTATTTTTTCTTCTTTTTGTTTCTACTATTAAAGATGTGAACCCCCATCAGCCCGAATTCGAAAACTTTTCAGAATTCCAACAAAATTCTTTAAGGATTCAGAGGGGGATAACACCTACGAGTTATCTCCATGGTTACGAACCAAGTGAGAAACATTTGAGTGGTCTCGCGTCGTTCTGCGGTGAGCGTTGTTGTAGGCACACACCGTGGCGTTATACTTCAGGTCGGTGTCCGAGAAGCTTAATACTCTCTGGAAAAAAGACATGGATAAACACATACAAATGCTGATTAAATCAAACAACCCAAAGTTAAAAACTAACATTTAAATTCATTATATTTGAATGTTGTGGTTTTTGGGGGCTTGAATTGACAGACAAGAAGAACAGGATGATGAGGCTGTAGAACAGGTCATAAGGCTTGATATCACTGCATTGCGCAAAATGCTTTGACCCCATTCTTAATCTCCAATACCAATACATTCTTAATAGGAAGTTGACGCGTAATTCAGACTGTTCTGTACATTTCGTTTTATTGCACTTCTACCATGATGCAAAGAAACGCCACAGACAGTGAGTTCAATTAAAAAAACAACAGAAGCTTTTCATCCATAGTCTCTCTCTTCCTCTCTCTCTCACACACACAGGCACCCATGCGCGCACACAAATACACACACACACACACACACACACACACACACACACACAGAGCAACACACACACACACACACACACACACAGAGCAACAAACACACACACACACACACACACACACACACACACACACACACACACACACACACACACACACACACACACACACACACACACACACACACACACACACACACACACACACACACACACACACACCATACCAACACGGGAACCATGGAAACTTATGTATGGAATAAATGGTATCAGCGTACACATAGCTATATAGGTAGACCTCTGGGACTATGTCTTGTGACATCCTCAAAACCCTTTGTTCAATAAACCACACATTCAAGTATTTCTATCATTGCACAGGCACTAGATTTTCCTACTGTATATATTAACTTTCACCCAACGAAATCTTCCACTGATTTGGGTTTTATCCCATAATCTGTCAGTAAGAAAGCATCAATATTTATCCCCGTTTTTTTTATCTCTCCATAACACCAACATTTGGACACCAAACATACTTTTATAAAATTAACAAATATTCTCCCCAAAAAACGAAAACAAAAAATATCTAAAATTATAAACAAAATGTTCATTTGGCCTTTTGGTACCACAATCGTGTTGATCTAACTTTCCATATAACCTGGAATGTAATGTAATAGTAATGAAATAACATTAAAAACAACTAAAATGTTGTAAACACAACTGATGTAAACAGTTTGGCAAGCAATGGGATGTCAGTTTAATTAGAATAACAGATATGCGTTGGGTACTTTTTTCCCGGCTAAAATGTAAATGTGATTTGGAAACAGCAAAACCCACAATCTTTGATGCAAGTGGGGACAATTTCAAGAAAGGTTGTCAACTTCAGTAGTACAGCTAGATGTACTGTATGGCTCCATACATGTCTTTTCCGCCCTCTGCTAAACATTAGTTTCCCAATTCACCCATTCAATCCCAAAACAACAAATAGATGATTGACGTTTTGTATCGCTAATTTTAAATAATAAATATAAACTACAATAAATAATCTTCAAAGGGCAGTGATCATTTGACAGGAAAATGAAACTTTAACGATCCAGGAGTAAACCGGCACTCCCATCAAATATGTATATCCCAACTGCCAAAGAAAATAAGTAAGTAACAAGTAGGCTAAGTAACTTGATAATAAAAATAATCTTGTGCAAAAAAAAAAGGCAATAAATCAACACAATATATTTTAACCAATGTCATTTTCCCCTTAATATTATCATCCAACTTCAAACACTTCTGGCCGTACAACAACACATTAAACACTTATTTCAGTTTCAGGGGGCTGAGTGTTTTGTAGTGTTCAGTGTGTGTGTGTGTGTGTGTGTGTGTGTGTGTGTGTGTGTGTGTGTGTGTGTGTGTGTGTGTGTGTGTGTGTGTGTGTGTTTTCTCCTTCAAATTCATTGAATTCTAACAGGTCCTTATCCAGACAAGGAGAAAAGGGTAACCTCCCAAGAATCGTTCATTCTTTCACTGTTTGGTAGCGCTGCTGTATGGGGGCAGGTGGCAATAGCTAGCCTGCTACACTAGCCTGCTATGCTAGCCTGCGATGCTAGCATCAGAGTAGGGGAGGGGTTTCTTTAAGGTGATGCGGTAGGGTCCGATGCTGTGTATAATCCAGTCAACTCATTCCGAACACCAGCTTCTTGTTCATCAAGTCTTTACACTTTGTGTTTTTGTATCAGAGAGGCTGTCTCTCTTTCTGTCTCTCTCTATGTCTCTCTCTCTCTCTCTCTCTCTCTCTCTCTCTCTCTCTCTCTCTCTCTCTCTCTCTCTCTCCCAGAAGAACAACGCCTTGGGTTCCTTGGGGCAGCCATCCCCGTGAGTTTAAAATAGCCGAACGTGTGCCATCCACTGTGTGGTCAGTTTCACAGCCACAGCCGTCTCAGATCAGCAGACGGCGACCAGAGGAGGAAATCAAAAGTCTATTCCGGGTCCCATATCTCCAGGAGGTTTCAGGTCCTTCTAGCATGCGCCTCCCCGGCCAGCTACCTCTGTCTGGGGGATGTGTGCGCTGGCTCCCCCTGGAGGTCGTCCGCCACCACGTTGCTGTAGCCCTCCTTCTCGATGCAGTCGGCCAGCACGGTCAGCACCTGAGCAGCAGCAAGGACCAAGGCATCACTGATCAGCCTCACAGTGAAGTTCCTTGGAACTAGCTCTATATAGTTAGGGTTAATTCACGGTCTAGGGTTACACACACATACACAGACACACACCTGGCGGAGGCGGCGGTCCATGGCGTCCAGGTGGGGCTGGATGAGGATGGGGGCGAGGTGGTCTCGCAGCAGGGACTGGGCCATCATGGAGGACAGCAGGTACTCCTGCTTGGCCAGCAGCTGCAGACGCAGGTGGGTGGACTTCTTCACCCTGGGGGGCGAGGAACAGGAAGACAGGGTTAGGAACAGAGAGACAGGGTCAGGAACAGGCAGACAGGGAGACGGGATCAGGAACAGAGAGACAGGGTCAGGAACAGGGAGACAGGGTCAGGAACAGAGAGACCGGGTCAGGAACAGGGAGACGGGGTCAGGAACAGAGAGACCGGGTCAGGAACAGGGAGACAGGGTCAGGAACAGAGAGACCGGGTCAGGAACAGAGAGACCGGGTCAGGAACAGGGAGACGGGGTCAGGAACAGGGAGACAGGGTCAGGAACAGAGAGACCGGGTCAGGAACAGAGAGACCGGGTCAGGAACAGGGAGACAGGGTCAGGAACAGAGAGACCGGGTCAGGAACAGGGAGACAGGGTCAGGAACAGAGAGACCGGGTCAGGAACAGAGAGACCGGGTCAGGAACAGAGAGACCGGGTCAGGAACAGGGAGACAGGGTCAGGAACAGAGAGACCGGGTCAGGAACAGAGAGACCGGGTCAGGAACAGGGAGACGGGGTCAGGAACAGGGAGACAGGGTCAGGAACAGAGAGACCGGGTCAGGAACAGAGAGACCGGGTCAGGAACAGGGAGACAGGGTCAGGAACAGAGAGAACGGGTCAGGAACAGAGAGACCGGGTCAGGAACAGAGAGACAGGGTCAGGAACAGAGAGACCGGGTCAGGAACAGAGAGACAGGTTCAGGAACAGAGAGACAGGGAGACGGGGTCAGGAACAGGGAGACAGGGTCAGGAACAGAGAGACCGGGTCAAGAACAGAGCGACAGGGTCAGGAACAGAGAGACAGGAGGACACGGAGACAGGGAGACGGGGTCACCTCCATGAGAATCAGAGCTGCTTGCTCTGGAACCACTTTGATTCTGGACCCTGGTTTCAATGTTCTGGATTCATAATATCTTGTCTGCATGTTGTGGGTTTTAATCCTTTTTGTTTGTTCTTATGTGTTACAACAACTTTTGTATCTTTTATTCTTCAAATCAAGAACATTTAAGCTTTTCTTTTGTACTTATTTATCCTAAGCTTCCTTTGATTTAATTTTTTTGGGAAAACTATTGTCGCTTCTTTTCTCATAAAATCGAATGCTATAGGTGCAGTGTGTGAGTTTGCTATCCTCATATTCTAAATTCGGCCAAATCATACACATTGCACCTTTAAAACATATGTTGTGTGAACCTTTTGCAGACAAAGAAGAGGCTTTCGGCATTCTTCTGCATGACACAAAACCCAATCTGTGTTTTATTCATTCAACCAAAGTGTCATTGATTCTCCATGTATTCTCTGTTTAACCAATCACCAACAACTAAACTAGTGGCCTCCCAAGAAACAAGTTCTCCGTAGGACACTATGTAATCCGGTCTATTTGACTCTGATGGCTTCTCACCTGCAGCACTGGCTCAATGGCACCAGGATCGAGACCTCATCGTGAGAATGCTTTCCAAACCTGCAACGGACGAGGATACACATATGAATTTAAGTATAAAGGTTCTGTCCGCTTTTCTGCAAGTATAATATTAATATCTTCAGTAGTACAGCTGTGTATTAGGTAGATCCATTTGACTGTACTGCCCTCTACTGGACAGATGTGGAAGAGATCTTCTTAATTTACCTAATTGACCCAAATCAAATTTTGCATTTTAACTGATGAATGAATCTGTATATCAGCGCCCCCTACCCTCTGCCGTTGTCCAGGTGGATGATGAAGGTCTCGTTTCCAAACTTCTCAAACGTCTCGTAATGGTGGCGGTCCATGTTTCCTGCAAAGACAAGATACTGTCATTGTGACTGACAGTAACTATGTGTGTGTCTGTGTGTGTTTGCGTTGGTCAAGTGTTATTTTGGTTTGTTATTATTACTTTATTTTAATTATTTTAATATTAGATTACTTCCGGTTCATGCTATTACAGGTAACAAATAATATTTAAAATGTTCAAACCCCTAATATTGTACATGGAAGTGCAGTTGTACATGTGTTTCAGGAAGTGGGGTTTGGCGTGCATTCTCATTGATCAACATCCTCTTAGCCCCACCCACCCATGAGGAAGTCGAACACGGTCATGTCCATGATGTCCAGCAGCCGCGTCCCGCTGTCGTACGGGGGCGTCTGTTTCACCTCCTCACAGTAGTCTGGGTCCACCTCCCACCTTAGAACAACACAACGAAGAGTTTAGCAACTCTAAACATCACCCCAAGCAGGTATTTAGCACCTTAAAACAATACGGAAACAAGGCGTTTAAACAACATGACAACAAAGAGTACAGCACTTTAAACAGCATGACAACAAAGAGTTTTACAACTCTAGCAACACCAAAGCAAGGAGTTTAGCCCCTTAAAATAACACCACAACATGGAGTTTAGTACCTTAAAACAACACGACAACAAGGAGTAAACAAGATATTTAGAAAAAATCTTTAAATACTCTAAAAGTAAAATTAATACAAATAAAATAAATATAAATACATATATTTTAAAGTGGGTCTCATCAGAGACTTAATTTGGCGCCTTTACCGTGATTTTTAAAAAATTAATTATCACTTTATTTCAAATAAACAAAGAAGAGTGAACACTTGATTTTAAAGGTTGCATTATGCTTTAAATAGGCCTCAATTTGAAGAAAATAAAACTCGGGGGGAGGATGGGACTCACTCAGCCTTCTTGCGCTTGTGGTAGGACCTCCTCCAGGGGTTCCTCCAGGTCTTCCTCTTGGCCAGGGCCAGGTCGGGCAGGAAGGCAGCCAGGGAGCCCTCTATCTGGTCAGGCTTCCCGCACAGAGCGTGCTCCGTGGAGCAGTAGTAGGAGCACTCCCCGTAGAAGCAGATGTTGTTGGCTGCGGAAACCAGACAGGAAACAAAAGGGTTTCTACTCCCAAAATAATTTGAGGAAAATCGTTCAACATTCAAGTAGAGGCAGAGCTAGTTGGCTGTAAACAGAGGGGGGGAATAATAGAGAGGAAAGAGAGTGTGACTTTCATTCATGTTTTTGGGTAGTAAAAAGACATTGTCTTTGGATGCAGTAAATGTCAGTTTCTGCATATGTGGGGGGTTGTTGCAGGGGTTGTACTTATTTCCTCCTGTAACGGAGTAAAATACTTATTAAAACTGCAAATTAATTTGCAGGTCTAAAATAAATATTTTTAAATAAATAAACAAAACTTTAAAAAATGGTACAATTATCACCGTAAATGTGTATTTAATAGTGAATAATACAATGCTCCTGCAGTACCTGGGGAGATGAAGAAGGTCCTCCACAGCTTCTTGTCCTTGGTGATGTCCTTGATCTCCTTGGTCATGTTGACCAGCCTGCCCGCCACCGGGGGAACCCGCCGGAAGTCCAGGATCCTGAGAGCAGCCGGAAGAACACACATTTAGGGACTAAATACACACAACTGTGTCTGCTTGACGCCAAAATAAAGCAAAACAATATGTGTACCCTCTAAAAGTTGTTATCTTTTGGCATTTTATGGAGAGGGGAGATGGAGAAATATTGTTGGGAAAGTTCACTTTCTATTATGGCATATTATATTATAATGGTTGATCCATTTTGGAAGCTTCCTGTTAAGTCACTCCTGAACCCATAAGTAAAAACACAAACCACCCCAGACGGGACTCGAACCCACAATCCCTGGCTTAGGAGGCCAGTGCCTTATCCATTAGGCCACTGGGGCTGCACGTGGTCAAATACGAATGGGGGCGAACAATTTCTGAGCATTATAACGTGCTTGCAGTATTTCACCACCAGAGGGCAGTCTAGCGCAACGGCATGCGGTTGATCAAACAGGAAATTTAATAAATCATTGAATATCAGGCCATTGTGTTGCATGTATAATAACAGTTTACAAGGACAGTTGCTCATTCATATGTATGTATATATATTAGCCATAACCATCAATTTAGGTTATTTGATGAAAACAGAAAAGAGCAGGGACCAAGAGGAATGTTTGAAAAAGGTTGTCTCAAGCAATCAGTGTCGGGTATGTAATAATGTCACTGCGAATGATATCCTGTCACTGCGAATCATATCCTGTCTGCTACAGTGTGTGTGAGGGTTTGTTTATATATGTATGTGGGCACGCGTGTGTGTGGGCAGGCGTGCACTTGTGTAGGTAGGTAGGTAGGTAGGTAGGTAGGTAGGTGTGTGTGTGTGTGTGTGTGTGTGTGTGTGTGTGTGTGTGTGTGTGTGTGTGTGTGTGTGTGTGTGTGTGTGTGTGTGTGTGTGTGTGTGTGTGTGTGTGTCTTTAACTACTGTAAGTACCACCTTAGTATAACAGCCACAGCACTTTAGAAATGCCCTGCTCTGACCAAACCTGAAGGCCAAGGCCTTCAAGGCCAAGACAGGTGACAGAACATAGAGACAGATGCAAGAGGGCAAGAGAGAGCGAGAGAGAGAGAGAGAGAGAGAGAGAGAGAGAGAGAGAGAGAGAGAGAGAGAGAGAGAGAGAGAGAGAGAGAGAGAGAGAGAGAGAGAGAGAGAGAGAGAGAGACAAGTGATTGCGAAGAGGCGTATAAATAAACAGGAAGAGATGGTAGCTTTGAGAGGAACATGAATGTGTTTCAGAATGCCCGTGCTTCTTTTCACTTCTAAAATTCCCTTTTCCACCGCCACAATGACACCTGATTTTGAATCCATTAATTCTCTTCACACAAGACGAGTGAGAGACAGGCCCGTAGGAAATACAAGATAAGAGATCCCGACGTGCAGACACGCAGGCAGCCAGGCCGACTTACGGAGCATACTGTCCTGCTGAGCCCAGGCGTGCTGCCATGCCAAAGGGAACCATGGCAGCTTCAATCAAATTCCTTCTCCTTCAGTCCTCCAAAAATCCCCCTCTGACTCTCTCGCTCTCTATCCCCCTCTCTCTCTCTCTCTCTTCCTTTTCTCTCTCTCACGGCTTCGCTCTGATTCGTCCTCACCAAACGGTTAATTTGTTCCCAAGGCAGATCAAAGCAAAGCAGTCTTTTTTTAATCGAACCACATAATTAATGACGCGCAGAGAATTGTTCATAACAAGATAGAGTGGGTCGGTGTGGGTGTGTGTGTCTTTGAGGTTTTATGTGTATTGCTAGAGAGTGTATGGCTTGTGTTTGTATATGTTCAAGCATACATATCAATTAGGACATACTTTGTGTTACAGAGTTTAGAAAAGGCTATTATGGGCTTTCTGTTGGTGTTATTTTGTGACGCGTGTATTTTTTGTGGTGTATATCTATTTCTGTGTGTAAAAGCATGCGTTCTGCATGCATCTGTATGTGTGTTTGTATTTAAAGATGTGTGTATGTGTATGTATGTATGATTGTGATATATAAATATATATATGCGTTTGTGCACATATTGTGGTTAACGTGTGTGTGAGTGTATGCATGTGCGTACTATGCACGCATAGTGTGTGTTTCCGTTTGTGTGCATAAAGTGTGCGAATATGTGTGCTGCATGCATGCTGGTTGGTGTGTGACTGTGTGTGTATGTTTGTGTGTGTGCGCGTGCACAGTCTGTGTGTGTGTGTGTGTGTGTGTGTGTGTGTGTGTGTGTGTGTGTGTGTGTGTGTGTGTGTGTGTGTGTGTGTGTGTGTGTGGCGTGCGGGCGTATAGTGTGTTAATGTGTGTGTGTGTGTGTGTGTGTGGCGTGCGGGCGTATAGTGTGTTAGTGTGTGTGTGTGTGTGTGGCGTGTGCGGGTCCCTGGGCGTCAGCCGGGCCCGTGGGCCCAACACCAGCCAGAGTGGAGGAGCCAGACTTTAATTGAGAGCAGACTGGATGAGAGGGAAGTCGGGCCTGCTGCTGCCTTATATAGACCCTCACAGCCTCCGCCTCCCCTTTAAGACACACACACTCACACGCCATGTGGATGTGGGTGAGTGCGTGTGTGTGAGTGTGTGTGACACTGCGTCACACACACACACACACTCACACAAACAAACACACACACACTGTTTCATAGTGTTTTTCATGGGTGTATGTGTGTGTTTCTTGGTTTCGGTGAGTCAGGGTGTGTGTGTATGTATTTCTGTTTGTCAGCGTGTGTGTTTGTGTGTGTGTGTGTGGTGTGTGTATTTGTTTGTTTGTGCGGGTAATTCTGTGAGTCAGCATAAGCATTAGTGTGTATGTGTGAGCATATGTGTGCGCGTGCATGTGTGTGTGTGTGTGTGTGTGTCAGGACGTGTTTGTGTGTTCATATATGTGCCTGTGCGAGCTAGTGTGTGTGTGTGTGTGTGTGTGTGTGTGTGTGTGTGTGTGTGTGTGTGTGTGTGTGTGTGTGTGGGTTGGCATGTGTCTTTGAGCACATGTCTGTGAGCATATGAGTGCATGTGTGAGCTTGTGCATCTGTGAGCTTGTGTGTGCGTATGTGTGCGTGTGCGTGTGTGTGTGTGTGCGTGTGTGTATGTGTGTGAACCCCAGATGTGCAGCAGACTGCATCATGAGAGGGCTGATATCACCACAGCTGCTGAGTTGTGTCATTCCCCCCTGGGCTGCAGCGCACTAACCACCACTTCCTCTCATTTGAGAACACATGTGTGGCTTTAAAGAGCTGTGTGTGTGTGTGTGTGTGTGTGTGTGTGTGTGTGTGTGTGTGTGTGTGTTGTGTGTGTGTGTGTGTGTGTGTGTGTGTGTGTGTGTGTGTGTGTGTGTGTGTGTGTGCGTTCATATTGGAAGTTGTCACCAGAGTTAACAACACATCCCTCCACTCTTTAATGCCCTACTGTTGCCATGGCAACGTGGGCTTGGCCTTTGAACCCAGACGCTGATCAGAATGAGGGGCGGCCTGGGGGTTCCTCTGCTCTAGGACCCGCCTTCTCATCCCGCAAAGTATTTGTCAGACGCAGATTTGTTGAGAGAGAGAGAGAGAGAGAGAGAGAGAGAGAGAGAGAGAGAGAGAGAGAGAGAGAGAGAGAGAGAGAGAGAGAGAGAGAGGAGAGAGAGAGAGAGAGAGAGAGAGAGAGAGAGAGAGAGAGAGAGAGAGAGGGAGAGAGAGAGAGAGAGAGAGGAGAGAGAGAGAGAGAGAGAGTAGAGGGGAGAGAGGGAGAGAGAGAGAGAGAGAGAGAGAGAGAGAGAGAGAGAGAGAGAGCGGTGGAGTGCAGGAGGAGGCAGACTGTTCACAGGAGTCGTCCAACAATTCCTCACTATTTTTGTCTCTCGCTCCCTCGCTCTCACTCTTTCCCTCTCTCTCTCTTTTTGTCTCTCTAACTGTCTCTCTGCCTCTCCCTCTCAATTCCAATCCCACTTCTAATTTGATTAGAAGTGGATTTAGATTTATAATATTGTCAATGAATTCGCCATAGATCCTAATTTTTTTGCATGTGTGCATGGTAGTGTGAGCGCGCATGTGCATGTGTACATGTGTGTGTATGTGTGCATGCGTGTGTGTCGAGCTCACCTGTCCAGGTGAAAGGCGGCGATCTCAGCGTTGTGTCGCTCGAAGTCCGAGAAGTAGAAAAAGTCTGGCGGTGTCTCCTGATCCCGGGTCTGTCTGTAAGGGAACACACACACACACACAGACACACAGACATACGCACACACACACACACACACACACACACACACACACACACACACACACACACACACACACAGCCACACATAGAGGTTAGAGGTGGTCCGCAAAATAGAATGACTTACTGGAATATCAGTGTGGCCACTGAGCCATTGCTAACACACTAAACAGCAGGCTGAATAACACATGGTTACTCATTAGGGTGTAACATTTCCTACTTCTATTTTTGCAATGGATTTATTCCGGCATTTATGCATGACACTTTTTGTGGTCTCCATGATATTGGAAGTGAGATAATCCTTGTTGTAGGCGAAATCCCCCGCGCCCATCCCCCCCTGTCGAACCACACACTCACACACTCACACACTCCGCATCGCATTCATTTATGCACTTCATTCACCACAGGATGACTCCAAAGGCTCTGCTTATCCTTTTTACTGCTGTGTCCGCACTTGTCGAGAACCAAGCCGAGCCCCCCCCCCACACACACACAGTTAAACACCATCCTGACGGGACACACCGTAGAGAAGGCCCTATTCAAGGTCAAAGCCGTTTCTCTTTTTTCCTTTTTTTCTTCTTCTCCTCAAGTGTCCATTACGGTGTATTCTATGGCTAACACTTTTGAACCTCTTACTCAGACTCAACACACACACAGACACACACACACACACACACACACACACACAACACACACAAACACACACACAAACCCACGAAAGTGCTTTCCACATCATATTATTGTGTAAGGCTCTTACTGGGAGAAGGCATGCGATGCTTAAGGGCTTAAACAGCAGAGCTGGAGGAACAGAGGCCAGGACGGCCAGGGATGGGGGCTGCGGAGGGGAGGGGGGAGGGAGAGGGCAGCTAGCCCAGGGAGTAGCAGGGCTGTCTGGCTACCGCGGCCTGGATATGCTGGAGGACCCTCAAGCGCAGAATAGGCCGGTTTTCTTTCCCTTGTTGAGCCCTTTGTATCACTGTTTGCACGAAGAATGCTATAAATAAAGATTGACTGAATGATGGATTTTTAAACGGTGGATTTAATGTTTGGATACCTGTCAATGGAGCTTGATGCAAATTCTGATATTACACGTATCAAAAATGAGCGTTTTATTTACCAGTGGCGTGTGTTATAAAAATAGCCCAAAGGATATGCAATGCACAACAAAACACTAATGCATTTTGAGGTTTTCCGCCTCATTAACATCTTACTACTCAGGCTTCATTGCGCCCCTGTTTAACGTCTCAATGTCCAGGTTAGGAAACAATGAGAGCACTGAGGAAGGTAGAGGAGGGCTCAGGGAGCAGAAATGTTGCTTCAGCGG
>NC_079429.1:12064710-12089710 GCF_026213295.1 Gadus chalcogrammus
GTGGGCCGTGTGCGGGCAACAAAGGAGGGGGAGAACGCAGGCGGCGCGCGGCGGCGGTCGGGAGGAAGGGGAGTGGGGGGGGAGGCAGGGCGAATACATACAGGCATCCATAAATGCATGAGTGCATTATCAACTCAGGGTTGGAGACATGCGTGTTTGAAGGGCAGGGGATGGCATCGGAGGCAGCGCTGGGCGATGGTGCGCTGCGTGGGGTTGGGGTGGGTTGCGGGGCGGGGCGGGACGGGGTGGGGGAGGGGTGGAGGCGGGACGGGGGTAGGCAGAGTCCCTTTCGATTAATGCCGCCTGGTTGACTTTAACCTTTGAAATATTTACAAATCCGTAGCGTATTTACACCAGATAATAAATTGTTCATTTGAAATAACTTAGCTTTAGGTAGCTTAAGGCTGATGAGATAGTTTTAGCTAGCTAGGTTTAGCTAGAAAAGAAGTTAGAAAGAAAAGAGTGTTTGCAGAGGGGTGCTTGCACATTTCGTTTGTTTGCCCGTCTGCATCTATGTTTGAACAGTTTGGGACGATGACCTCAAAGGCTGTCATCGTCAGAGGCCCTATACCTAGAAGTCGGTAGATCTTGCACCGTCTATGCATGCATGTGTGTGTTTATGTGTGTGTGTGTGTGTGTGTGTGTGTGTGTGTGTGTGTGTGTGTGTGTGTGTGTGTGTGTGTGTGTGTGTGTGTGTGTGTGTGTGTGTGTGTGTGTGTGTGTGTGTGTGTGTGTGTGTGTGTGTGTGTGTTGGCAGCCGTAGACTTCACACCCCTGGGTGAGCAGACAGAGGGTCCGGGTCTGGTGCGCTACCTGCGCATGTGTCACATTCCTGACCTTTGACCTCCGGAGACCAGGGACGATTTTAGACCACAGACCATCTTGGTTTTCCGACATGAGAAGAAGAAGATAACTGAGGGGGAACAAAGCGAACCCCTGATGTTTATTCAAACGCCCTTGAGCGGAGCGGCTCTTAGGGACACTGAAGCTGAAGTTTGCACTCTTACGGATAAAAGCAGAGGGAACAAAGTCAGAACAAAACAACAGTTGTTGTGTTCGCGGTGTCCTTGTCTCCTTGGCAGTCGCTACAGAGAGGGCTTTTAGTTTGAAAGTCACGCGTCCATTGATCAGTTCCTTTAGCAGTAGAACAAAGCCCCGGTTTGGATGAAAGCATACGGCGGTCCGCGCAAAAAGATATGCTGTAAAATATAAAAGGACAAGGGCATCTCCCAGCCCTGTGGGTCGCCGCCAAAGGGCTGACTCCACACACTTGTCACACACCATCCGTCAAACCCCAACACAGGGCAATGCAGCACACACACACACACACACACACACACACACACACACACACACACACACACACACACACACACACACATAACACACAACACACACACACACACACACACACACACACACACACACACACACACACACACACACACACACACACACACACACACACACACACACTAGATAAAAGGACGTTGGCCTATGCGTCTAGCTTGGGGTTGTTTTTGCAACGGCCACTAGGGGGGGATGTTGCGCTGCTCGAGGGCTCCACTCAGCCCGCGTCAGAAACGGTCCGTCTCTCAGAAGACAAAGACAACAAATCACAGTTGTAACTAAAACAAGAGCTGCGCTGCAGAACGCAGGGCTTTGGTACAGCGTCAGAGCTCCGAGCCCAGCCCCTGACGGCTGACCTTTAGCGGGTTCTGCATAAGAATAAAACGGAGAAATGAAAATAATCAAGCGAGTGGGTTTTGGTTGGATTGTCTGAATATATCGTATCGCTCCTCCTCGAGCCGTTGATTCCGACAGTATTTTGACTGTACGGCGTGTGTGGTATAAAGTGTGTGTGTGTGTGTGTGTGTGTGTGTGTGTGTGTGTGTGTGTGTGTGTGTGTGTGTGTGTGTGTGTGTGTGTGCGCGCACATGTTTCTCTAATGTGTTTGATACAGGCAGGTAGAGGTTTGTGTTTGGTCTGTTTGTGTTTGTCTGTGGGTAGCCTACTAGATACAGACACTGAGATGTTAGTGTGTGTGTGTGTGTGTGTGTGTTTGTGTGTGTGGGTGTGTGTTTGTGAATGTGTTAGAAGTTGCATTATTCTTTCCTGTACTGCTCCTCTTGCCAACTCTCCAAGCTGCCTCTGACTGTACAAACCAACATGCATACTCACCCAGACACACACACCCCAACACACACACAGCCACACATCAACACACACATACACCAACTCCTAAGAAGGTGGAATGAAAAAACAGAATAATGTGATGACGATAAAAGGCAAATATAACCATAACAATCTAGTACTCTAAGGCTTTTAAAATAATCAACATGACTTCATGAGTGGAAACCGATTCATCCACATAAATGTAGCGTACATAGGGCCAAAAAAGAGTTCTGCAACAAAGTGAATGGGGGCAAAGGTCAAGTGTGGTAGCAACTGGAGACTGAGGACGTGTGCTGGGTTCATACGTAATAAAGAACAAACCATGCATGATAATGACATGCAATCATTCATGGGTATATTCTGTATATACCACGCAGCAGGTCCCTCAGCATTGCAACTTATTTCCTTTTTACATTTCCCTTTAATAATGAATGCTGCCAGGGGCCTTATTAAAACCTAAGTAGGCGCTTAAATTGTATTTCCATATACCCCCAGTCATATCAATTCTCATCTAAAACGTTATGCCAATATCTATCGACATAATTGCAATACGAGATTACATCCTACGATGCAGCCTCTCAGTGCATGTAAACACACATACACACACACACACACACACACACACACACACACACACACACACACACACACACACACACACACACACACACACACACACACACACACACACACACACACACACACACACACACACACACACAATACCAACCCCCCTAATTGGGTTTAATCAATAATTTAAGCATTGTGAATTATTCAATATCCGATTCATTTTCGCAAAATTCCTCTGAGGCGGTTGTGTTTTGTTTAGAAATATTCTTCCTCATGTATTCTCTGGTCCAGTCGTGTCAGAACGAGAACATTGAGCACCCAACCTCACATCGAAGGATGTTTCTGAAACGTCTGTGCTCCTCAATCTGCAAGGATAGACGTCATACATGAGTCATGCAAAGGTAATACGATTTTCACAAATTCCCACAAACAATACTTCCCATAAACCATATTTTTCCTTCCTTCCTTCCTTCCTTCCTTCCTTCCTTCCTTCCTTCCTTCCTTCCTTCCTTCCTTCCTTCCTTCCTTCCTTCCTTCCTTCCTTCCTTCCTTCCTTCCTTCCTCCCTCCCTCCCTCCCTCCCTCCCTCCCTCCTTTCTTTCTTTCTTTCTTTCTTTCTTTCTTTCTTTCTTCCTTCTTTCTTTCTTTCTTTCTTTCTTTCTTTCTTTCTTTCTTTCTTTCTTTCTTTCTTTCTTTCTTTCTTTCTTTCTTTTCCTCTTTCTTTCTTTCTTTCTTTCTCATTTGCTGTCTTTCTTTCTGTCCTGGTCCTCCATACACCTCTCTATCCACCCGTGAATACGGAGTCTGTCAGTTCCTTGACAAACAGCCATGGTCACTATCTGCCACCATGTGCAGCCGTCATTGACCTGCTTGGCGCGCTCTCTCACCGACTAATCTGCAACAGCTCAGGGAACGGTTGATGGGGGCGAGAGACTACCACCACCAGCACCCCCTATCACCACCACCACCACCACCACCACCCCCACCACCACCACCAACAGCAGCACCACCAGCAGCATGACATCCAGTTCGCTCCAGCTTTCCAACGCTGGAACGCCACCATTCCCCCGGTTCCCATTTCAATACACGTGCGCATCAAAGCCACATTGAAAGCAGGCGACGGGCTTTGACTTAATTAAAATGCCTTTGATAAAAAAAAAAAAGAAACAAATGGAGATCGGGAATGCAATTAGGCGGCTTGAGTGAGGACCCGACGCCAAGCTGCTCACGTGTCGCGCGAGGGTTTTCAGGAGGGAGGAAGCGGAGAGAAAGCGGAGAGGCAGCGCAGGTTGCGGTAGGGATTCAGACATGGATATGACTGGGAGGAACTGTTAAGTGGATCCACTCTCAGGTGAAGAATGTCTTTGACAATGATACCCGGTGGGGGGAGAGAGAGAGAGAGAGAGAGAGAGAGAGAGAGAGAGAGAGAGAGAGAGAGAGAGAGAGAGAGAGAGAGAGAGAGAGAGAGAGAGAGAGAGAGAGAGAGAGAGGATGGAGGGTTCTGAATGAGCACTAGTATCTTGCTGTATTCTGAACCCCGCACTGGTACCGTTTGATGTAGGAGCGAGTGACTCATAAAGAAGTAATAGCCTCCTGTAAATAGGGACTAGTCCCTGTTTGACCCCGCAAATAAAACCGGTCCTGATAAGCCATCAAGACCCACACACACACACGCACACAAACATGCATACACACAGACTTACACAGACGTAGACACAGCACAAGAAAGAACATGAAGTGAAAGGGAAGAAGGCAAATCTAAAACGTATTCAGCCTTTTTCCACATTGTAAAAAATAATAAATAAAAGCGGCAAAATCCTTTTTTCCACAGGATCCTGAATGTATCCAAAGAGCGCCCGGACAGAGAAAGGGGGAATCTCTTTAGCAGAAATGTAAATGCACATCACTGAATCACTCCATAAAAGAGCAATGCGACAGGCACCAGTGTTTCCGTAATCTCCATTTCTAAAGCGCAGGTGGATTACACACACACACAAACACACGCACACACACACACGTACACACACAAGCACACACACACACACACACACACACACACACACACACACACACACACACACACACACACACACACACACACACACACACACACACACACACACACACACACACACACACATACACACACACGTGCGCCTTGGCGAGGCGGGGAGAGCGGGAAGAGGCGCTTCTATTTCCTTCACGCGGAATAACAGCTGATCCTTAATCCTCGACAAAGCATGAGGAAATCGTACGTGCGACACGGAAGGGCGATGCGGGGCTAGCCAGCTCAGCGGCTGCAATCGGGTGACGGGGCTATGATGTACGATGGTGTATCGGTACAGACATCCCAGATATTAAATTAGAAATTAATCCCCCCCCCCCCCCCCCCTGCGACCTGCTACCCCATCTGAAATACTTGGGATTCTCTGGATTAGAATACATGCCCAGAAGGTTTTTTTTTTCTTCTTGAAATATAGAGTCAAAGAAAATAAAATGCAAATGTTTGTAATTCCTTTCATTGAACAGGAATGGCGGGGGGGGGGGGGGGGGGGGGGGGGGGGGGGGGAGAGAAAACAACCATTGATTAGCATTAGGCATGACACCAGAACACAGCTCTAAAATGGTTTCCACAAAGCGTTGCCCGCGAGATACAAATGGACACCTTTCTGCGACGGGACAATTAGGCAGATGGCGTGTCGTGTGGAAAGAAACACAGCAAAACAGCCCACCAACTACCGATTGGAGTAATTGGTACACTCAGATAGTAGTAATTTAGCATCCATGGGCACCCTTCCCAAAAAAACGTTTGACGCAAATGCTGTAATTAATAAACCCATCATGTGACGTTAAATTAATAAAATACAAACTCGACCTGACAGCGTTAATGCCACCCAATTAATCCCGTCTCGGGGAACGATATCTCGCCCCGGGTTCCGTTGTGTCCCCCCTCTCTGTACAGCGGCGCGGTCTGGGGTCGCGGTCTGGGGTCCGTGAGAGCCTCTAGATTCTGCTTAGGTGTAGAATATCTATTAGACAGGGAGGTGGGGGCGGGGGCGGGGGCGGGGGGTGGGTGGCTGGGGACGCTGGCCTCAGTAAAACTGGCGGCTGTGGCCTTTCGCCGGGCTATTCCTGCCCGTGCTGAGTGTGTGGCTTCCAGCCGGCATTGATCTATCGACCCATCCATGGTCCAGTTAAACCTGGCGGAAAGGGAGAGGTGAAATCGCATTTCAAAAAGCGGTGTGTGCATGCACGTGCACACACACACACACACACACACACACGTTCGCAAGCATGCACACGCACAAACGTACGCACACACACACAAGCAATGGTGCACACACACACATGCACACGTGACAGTGAGAGTTACACCAACACATGCTCTGAAAAAAAACGAAAATCATTCATTTTGTGTGTTCTCAAACACAACCACTAAGACAAGATCTATGGGACCCATTCTCCTATTCTCCCCACAACTAACAAAGGCCGAACACACTGTTTCA
Organism: Gadus chalcogrammus; assembly: GCF_026213295.1. Lineage (NCBI taxonomy): Eukaryota > Metazoa > Chordata > Actinopteri > Gadiformes > Gadidae > Gadus > Gadus chalcogrammus. Next base: position 12,070,961 of record NC_079429.1, read on the forward strand.
TGACTGTTTGTGCGTGCTTATGTTTGTGCCTGTGTGGTGAGGATATTTGTGTGCGTGCGTGCGGCTAGGGTAAACTCGTTCTGCTCACACAGGCAGGTGGAATTATCGAGATTGTCGAATTTCGAGAAGGCGTTCACCACAATCACCACATAGGAATTGGAATTGACCGGCTCTCCCGCAGCAATCACACAGTACAGTAGGCAGGCTAAGAACATAGAGAATTGAGAATTGACTTCTTCTTCGGGGGGGTCAGAGGTCGTTTCGTAATGCGGCTCCTTTTCTTTTGTCTCTTTCTTTGCATGAGAGGGGAATGGAGGGGAGAGTAGAGAAACCACAGGACACTGATTTCCGTCTCGACCAAATGAGGTCTCAAGCTAATGCACGCGATGGTAAACAGTTATAACGACACGAAGAGGGAGAATGCAAATACAGAAAGCAGATACGTAGAAAGGAAATGGTTCAGGAGGAAAGCATATGTCAACACCAAATCCCATTTGGAATGACGTCCGGATTATCTGTTTTCCCCAGCAAGCAGGAAGGCAGATGCATAATGTACCTGAGATAATCTGATCGCTATCTAGCATGCCGGGGCGAGTGGACCAGATCTTTATCATCCCCACACCGATGGGTTCATTCGGGCGAATTTGTGCCAAGAGTCGCTCAGCCATAAAATAGTCCCCCTTAATCAAATTGGTTCTACCGTCAACAGTGCTTGGAAACATCCGCACAACCAGTTTCTTAAAAGTCCCTGCAGGGTATTATTTTTTCTCTGGGCTATTCCTGTTCCGGTGATAGTTGTTTGCCAAGCTGTTTGCCAGACCCGACCCTCCCTCCCCTCTCCCCACTCACACACGCACACGCACACACACGCACACACACACACACACACACACACACACACTCTTGTAAACTAATTTTACTGAATTCTTTCCTCTACCGAACAGCCACACAAGCCAGTAGGTTCACTGCAATTACATCGTAACTGAATGCTGTCCCCCTGCTGTATCCTTCTCAGCTTGTGTCATTTTATTCCTCCATTCTATCCTTCTCTCTCTCTCCTACTCTTATGCTCCTGACCTCTATCGTTGTTCTCTCTCTCTCTCTCTCTCTCTCTCTCTCTCTCTCTCTCTCTCTCTCTCTCTCTCTCTCTCTCTCTCTCTCTCTCTCTCTCTCTCTCTCTCTCTCTCTCTCTCTCTCTCTCTCTCTCTCTCTCTCTCTCTCTCTCTCTCTCTCTCTCCTTTCCCCTGCCTCTCTTGACCGAGGCAGCTAGCTACGTCACTATAGCTCCTGTGTACACATCCTCTCAGATCTTCACTGGTTACTCCTGGCAACAATGGCATAGCCTCCCCGCAACACAATTTGATTGGGGACGTGTGTCTTCGGCTGATTGGTCACTCGTCATTGCATACTGAAAAACAAATCTCATCCAATCACAACGCAGCAAAAGATTTTCAGAATGATGAAAGCCTAACTCACACAGCGCTAAATATACAACGGCTATAATGACAGTTCGAGGCCTGGGAGTAAAAATAAGTGTGACAAGAATTAATAATACTAGGTCTATCACTTCATTGCGGGCGTGTGCTGTTATTCAGAGGTGGTGCTACAAGGCTAGACAGACGCCAGGGAGAAACAGCAGAGGAAACACCTGACGAAAATCTTCCTCCCAGAACGGCAATTACTACTAAATACCAGTTTCTCTCTCACCTTCTCCCTCGTCCATCGCTCCTCTCCCCGCTCCCTCCTCTCGCCACCTCTGTGTGTTTGTATGTGGGCTTGTGTGGGTGTGGGTGTTTGTGCGTGTGTGGCAGTTGGGTGTGGGGGAGCAATGATAGGTGAAAAAATCGAAAAGCCATGAATGCTAAGATAGCAAGAGGAGGAGGAGGTTGAGGTGGAGGTCGAGGTAAAGGAGGAGGAGGTGGTGGAGGTTGAGGTGGAGGTGGAGGTTGAGGTGGAGGTAAAGGAGGAGGAAGGGGAGAGGAAAAAAGAAAGTTGCATGTACCGCGAGTGCAGAAGAAGAGGAGTGACAGGAGGAGGAGGAGGAGGAGGAGGAGGAGGAGGAGGAGGAGGAGAAAGGTGAGAGAGGGCCTGGATACATCGTTGGTTCAATAGCGCGGTGATGACCCATATTGGGGGTGGACTAAAATACATCTTACAGGGGCAACAGAAACATTGTTTAACGTTATGCGGTCCAATTATCTTGGAGGACAGTGGGGGCGGTCGCAGTTTACTGCCCCCCCCCCCCCCCACCCCCCCCCCCCATCTCCGTGTTCAACGTCACACAAGCCGCCAGTGTTATATAATAATCTATTTACGTTACGTCTCCACCCTTATAGGACTTTTTCTTTCATTAACCCTTCTTTTCACAAAAACGCTCAATTTTTTTTCCGTCTCTGTCTCTGGTGCGTTCGATTTTTTCAAATAGAAACAGACATGCCGTGAAGGACCGACGTTTAATGTTGTGAGAGGGTATTCCCGGGGGCCGTCCCTTTCCTTCAGGGTATAAGGTCAAACAGACGAGCGTGTGATGCCGTCGCCGCCGCAGCCTCACACTGCGCACAAACAAAACATTCATCTTCCTCAAAGAGTCTGCTCACAACCGCGCTGCGTGCGCACAAACAACCATAAAAGTACACAAACACAAGAAAAGGCTAAAGGATAGGACTCTGCGCACATGCACACCCACACACAGACACACTAATTTACGACGCACACGACTTGCACGTACGTGAGGACCTCCACTTGAGCTTTATTCAAGCTGGAGTCGTTTTCTGTTTGAGCATGTAAATACAAACACACACACACACACACACACACACACACACACACACACACACACACACACACACACACACACACACACACACACACACACACACACACACACACACACACACACAGTGTTATTACATGGCATGTTATGCTTCAGAAACAGGGTGGCTAAGCCCCGGCCGAGAGACGCCGGCGCTTTGACAAAGCCCACAGAACGCGTCTTAGCTTCACCCTGCGCCGCGCAGCTAGCAGCAGCTGGAGGCTACAGTGTCACGAACAAAGCGGCTGTGTGCACGTGTGTGTGTGTGTGTGTGTGTGTGTGTGTGTGTGTGTGTGTGTGTGTGTGTGTGTGTGTGTGTGTGTGTGTGTGTGTGTGTGTGTGTGTGTGTGTGTATGTGTCTGTGTGTGTGGGTGTATTTGAGTGTGTGTGTGTGTGTGTTAGGTTGTGTGTGTTTGTGGTTTTGTGGGTGTGTGTGTGTATATGCATGTGTGTGTGTGTGTGTGTGTGTTTGTATGTGTGTGTGTATGTGTATAAGTGTGTGTGTTTTTGTGTGTGTATGTGTATAAGTGTGTGTGTTTGTGTGTGTGTATGTGTATGTTGTGTGTGTGTTTTACAGGCCCAGGCAATCCTAAACCCCAAAAGACCCTCTCAATCTCCTTCGCGCCGAGCAGAGGCGACTTATCAGGCCCTGCTGCTGAATAAAACACATTAGAACTATTGTGAGGCAAGTGTGTGGCTGTGTGTGTGTGTGTATGTGGCTGTGCGTGTGCGTGGGTGTGTGTGTATGTGTGTGTGTGTGTGTGGCTGTGCGTGTGCGTGGGTGTGTGTGTATGTGTGTGTGTGTGTGTGTGTGTGTGTGTGTGTGTGTGTGTTTGGGTATGGATTTATTCTCAGCCTATATGTCGGACATATGTTGCAGCCGTTGTTCAGCAGGCCGGTCGATGGAGCCGGTCCTGACATGAGACAGACTTGCCCAAGCAGCACACACCCAAGACCTCACAGAGAGAGGAAGGGAGAGAGAGCTAATGAGAGAGGGAGAGAGAGAGAGATGGAGATAGAGAGGGGGGAGTGGAAGTGAGGGAGGAGACAGAGAGAGAGAGAGAGATGCAGCAAAAAATGACCAAAAGACAAAAATGGAAAGTCTTGAAGATAGAAAAGCAGACACACAGAGATGCAGAGAGAAACATAGCTAGATAGATAGTTCGATAAATATTTAGACATTTATATATTTATTAATATAGAATGATGGAAAGAAGTGAGATAGAAAGAAAGAACGATTGAATGAGATATAGTTAAATCAATCAATAGATCGATAGATCGATCTATTGATTTATTTATCTATTGATCTAAAATTCTGTCGATCTATTCGATTAATATATAGATAGATAGATAGATGGATGGACAGATCCCTCAATAGCTAGATATACAGATAAAAAGAGAGGTGGATAGATATAGATAGTGACTGTGTAAGAGGGAGAAGCAGAGAGAAGGAGAGAGATGTAAACTCCAGTGCAACACAAAGACAAATACACACACACACACACACACACACACACACACACACACACACACACACACACACACACACACACACACACACACACACACACACACACACACACACACACATACATTCTTGAACATATGTATGTGTGTGTGTGTGTGTTGACAAGTGAATGTGAGCTTGTGGACTGTGTGTGTGTGTGTGTGTGTGTGTGTGTGTGTGTGTGTGTGTGTGTGTGTGTGTGTGTGTGTGTGTGTGTGTGTGTGTGTGTGTGTGTGTGTGTGAGTGTGTGTGCGCGTGCATCCATGTAGGCGTGTGTGTGTGTGTAACATCCCCCCAGGATTGGCAGAGGCCAGGGCTGTGTGATGATCTGGGAACAGCTGGAACAGGAGAGCACTCTCCCAGCGCTGCTGCTAAGCTAACAGATGCTTGCGACAGGCATCGTCGCTACGATACGATGTTGATGAGTGAGCCACAAAGTGTACACTGTCTCGTGAGATTAACAGCAGCCTCCCATTTGAGCATATGGCTCAACTTTAGATATAATTCAACTTGAACTTGAATTTCTTCTTTTTCATGTTTTTCACGTTTTTTTTTTCAATGTTTTTCATGGTTCCAGCAGACTTCAAATACACATCATCAAACATTCATGAAACAAATTGTTATTGTTTAAAATAACACCAAAATAGATTTATCCAGAGGCCCACAGCACCCCCCCCCCCCCCCCAGCAATCATAAGAAGAAGACTGAGGTGGCATGGGGGCAGGGGGTCTGATGGGGTGATATATCGCCCCGTGTTGTTTTCGGAGATGTGTACGCAATCTCCCTCTCTGTCGACCTGCTGACAGGTATGAGGAAGCTGAGTGGGGGAGAGAGACTAAGAGAGAGAGAGAGGGGGGGGGGGGATGGGGGGGGGAGGGGGGGTGGAGGGGGGGGGGGGGGGGGAGGGGGGGGAGGGGGGAGTGAGCCCTCCTGTTCTAGAATTACAAATGGACTGACGTTGGCGTGGTGCCAAGGATAAATGGTCCTTGAGGGCTGCCATCCCTAGAGCGAATTAGATGGATGGCGACATGACTGCGCTTAAACACACTGCTGGGGGTGCACACACACACACACACACACACACACAGACTCACACACATGCACACACACACACACACACACACACACACACACACACAACCACAAGACTCCCGCAAGAATGCATGCAGAGGCAAGGGAGTTGTCAGAGCCGAATGTGGAAAGACAAAAACACGTTAAAAATAGACATATTAACCCACACAAAGAAATGGAAACACACTCAGACACACACACACACACACACACACACACACACACACACACACACACACACACACACACACACACACACACACACACACACACACACACACACACACACACACACACACACGCGCGCGCACACACACGCACGCACACACACACACATGCAGAGATACTAAGGAGACGCCAGAGCCAAACATGGAAACACAAACTCATTATGGAACAGAAATACTGTCAGCAGACAAGCACATACATTGACGCACACACACACACACACACACACACACACACACACACACACACACACACACACACACACACACACACAGTTTGTGACATTTTACTGTTCTTTATAACCGGCTCGGGCCACTCCTGTGGCCCGAGCCACAGGAGTCATCAGATCCAAGCACGGAAATACAAATACAACGAATACTCCCACCCACACACACACAAACATACACTCAGACGTGCGTCAGACCATCCTTAACCCACGGATGCAGAAATCAGGACACACCAGGGCACACTTATTTCACAATGTCTAATTACTGTCACACGCACGCACACACGCACACACGGCCCATGATCGCAATCCCAATCAGGACGCGTCAGTCCCACGCCATCTGGCTCACCCTGCTCTTAAGTCCACCTCGTTCCTCCCCTGGTTGGGTAACAGGCGCCTTCCCACCAGCCTCCCGCCCTGATGAACTCACCCTGTGTTTCCTCTCCCACTGCACACACCGGCTCCAGAGCCGCACAACTTGGTGTGCCCAAGTGTGAGCTCTTATTGGCTCAATGCGCAGTGATTCGACTGTATTTGTGCGTGTGCGTGTGTGTGTGTGTGTGTGTGTGAGTGTGTGCGTGTGTGTCTACCTGTTTCAGGTTACCGCTGTATAGGACCATATTGCGATTGGATTTTTTGGAAACAAAATACCTACTCAAATCTAAACCAATCTCGCACCACTTCACACAGAAGACTTTCTGTCGAGACGTGTGTGTGTGCGTGTGTTTGTTTGTGTGCGTGTGTGTGTGCGTGTGTTAGTGAATGTGAATGTGTTTGTGTGCATGCTGGCACATGCCTGTATGTGTTGTGTGTATAGTGTGTGTGTGTGTGTGTGTATGTGTCTGTCTCTCTGTCTCTCTGTCTCTCTCTCTCTCTCTCTCTCTCTCTCTCTCTCTCTCTCTCTCTCTCTCTCTCTCTCTCTCTCTCTCTCTCTCTCTCTCTCTCTCTCTCTCTCTCTCTCTCTCTCTCTCTCTCTCTCTCTCTCTCTCTCTCTCTCTCTCTCTCTATCGTCTAGCTCCATGTCTTCATCAGTAGAGCTGCCCCTGTGGTAAATAGAAGTCTCCATCTCTCTCTCCCGCCCCCCTGCCCCCCCCTCCAACCCTCATCTCTCTTCTCTCTATCTCTCCCTCCTCTCTCTGTCTTTCATGTGGGCTACATTAGCAACAGCAGAGTAATCAAACGCCCATTAGCATCAGGCTATTTCCTCCCCCTTCCCTGTAATGCGAGGGCCCACAGGGCAGCGAGACGCTAACACCAGGGCACCGGCCGCAGATTGAGGAGGAGGAAGCCAGTGAAAGCCCCTCCGTATCCCCGTCCATCCCCCTCCCACACAACCAACCTCCTCCACCCTGATTGGCTGAACCCCTCTTCCTCCACGCTCCTACGACCCCCCATGGGAAGGGCATAAAACAAGAGAGTTAAGAGGACAAACGTGAGGACACCGGGTCAATGGCAGGGACAAGTGGACGAGTGCGCTGTCTAAACCTCTGCACTTGATCACCACTTGTAGAAAGAAAGACAAACACAAGGACTTGTGTTTGTTTCATAAGTATCCCCGAGCTGCTTCCAGGTGTTGTTGTGTTTTGTTAAAAACCAGCTTGCGCTGCACTTCAAAATGTTGTTGTTACTCCGATATTTCATTTGTTTGTTCTCAGTCTCAGGTGCTGCTAAGTGGCTGGGGATAAAAGCATCTGCTAAATGACAAAGAGGGAACAAATAAATAAATTCGGGAGGTATAATGGCTCTCTGGTAATCAGAATAACATTGTATCTCTCAAAGTAAGAACTTGCAGAAGGGATTTTAAACTAGCCTTTATAATGTCCCCCATTAAGTCCTTTTCAACAGTATACCCCGTCCTAGCGAGCTACACCTACCAGCCGTTCCACTGTGTGCGCCCTCATCCTGTCAGCCCACTCCTCTCCCCTGTCTAAAATCTCTTTGAAAGGTAAGCTAAATTATGTCTTCGTAATTATGAGACATCACGACGGGAAAAAAAAGACAAATCTTTTGTCGCACCCTGTGTGCTGCTCTCGCGCGCTAATCAATCCTCTTCTGAAATAAAAACGACCTTTGACCTCTACTCTGGGATTGCGTCATGGAACAAACTGTTCCGCCGCGGGTCGGGTCGCTGATTGGGGATTCTAGTCTGGATGTGTTAAATACAAATACATGTGGAGGTGGAAATGTTGCCTCCACTTTACAGCTATATGGAGGGCTGCTCGCTCGAGCCAAGGGTGCCTCACACACAGGCACACACACACACACACACACACACAAGAACACACACTCAAACACACACACACACACACACACACACACACACACACACACACACACACACACACACACACACACACACACAAAAACACACGCACACACACACACAGACACACACACACAAAACAAGAGATAGTGAGTAAGTGTATTCTCTGTGGGTATTGTGCCAAACACATCTCAGAGACGCTTGTCATAGCTCTGAGGGTTTTACAAACTACCAGGGCGATTTAAAAGCAGAGCTGACTGACAGGCGTGAGGAATTAACGACAGCGTGAACTGAGTAGCCTGGGAAATAAACAGAGGAGAATGGATGGATAGACGGACAGATGGATAAATACAGAGAACAATAGATAGATAGATAGATAGATAGATAGATAGATAGATAGATAGATAGATAGATAGATAGATAGATAGATAGATAGATAGATAGATAGATAGATAGATAGATAGATAGATAGATGGATAGATAGATGGATAGATGGATAGATAGATAGATAGATGGACATAGAATTAAAATAATAATATAAAAAGAAGAGAGATTTTCTTTGATAGATATGAAGATAGATATAGAATGACGGATGGACAGCCAAAGATTGATGTACGGAGATATATAAAGACACTAGACACGGAGAGATGGATAGAGCGATACACAGAAGAGTGCAATAGAAGTGAGAGAGAGAGAGAGAGAGAGAGAGAGAGAGAGAGAGAGAGAGAGAGAGAGAGAGAGAGAGAGAGAGAGAGAGAGAGAGAGAGAGAGAACTCTACGAGAGAATAATAATATGTGGGCTGTGAAGGCTACGGAGGAGACCATGAATCAACAGGACATGAATTAGGGGACTCGGCGCACACGGTCATTGTGAGTCCATGAATGAGAGGGCGGCGAGCCATGCAGGAGCCCTTAAGAGCCCCTGTGTGAGTGAGTGCAGCCCGGCCCTGTGGTAGGCCCTGGGGCCCGGGGCCCGGCATGCTAAATTGGTGGGTGTGGTGGAGCATGGTGGCCGATGATAAGCAGATAGAGGAGAAGTGCTCTATAAGAGTCTTTAAATACACTCTCTCTCTCATACACACAGACACACACACACACACACATAGGGAAACCCCTGGGGCCAAGAGCCCACAGTGAGGGAGGGAGGGAGGGAGGGAGGGAGGGAGGGAGGGAGGGAGAGGGAGGGAGGGAGGAGAGAGAGAGGGGGAGGGATGGTTGGTTCAAGGGAGGGAGGGAGGGAGGGAGGGAGGGAGAGAGGGGGAGGGATGGCTGGTTCAAGGGAGGGAGGGAGGGAGGGAGGGAGGGAGGGAGGGAGGGAGGGAGGCAGGAAGGGACTGAGGGATCGCTGGTTTGAGGAAGGTAGGGAAGGGAGGGAAGGATGGCAGGTAGGAGAGATGGAGGGGGGAGGGAGGCGTGGCTGGTGCAAGGGAGGGAGGGAGGGAGGGAGGGAGGGAGGGAGAGAGGGGGAGGGATGGCTGGTTCAAGGGAGGGAGGGAGGGAGGGAGGGAGGGAGGGAGGGAGGGAGGGAGGGAGGGAGAGAGGGGGAGGGATGGCTGGTTTGAGGAAGGTAGGAGGGGAGGGAAGGATGGCAGGTAGGAGAGATGGAGGGGGGAGGGAGGCGTGGCTGGTGCAAGGGAGGGAGGGAGGGAGGGAGAGAGGGAGGGAGGGAGGGAGGGCTGTTTCCAGGGAGGGAAAGGGAGAGCTACAACCCACGTTCACCCAGAGGCTGAGCCCCCTGTGGTGCAGTGCGGTGCGCAGAGCTCTACGGCTCGGTGGATCCAGGAGAAAGCGAGACAGAAACCATGATCTACGATAAGAGGCAAGAGGAGCACGGAGAGATAAAAATAAGCTTAAAGAAATTTAAAATAAAAATAGGAATTGCTACTCGAAACCAGTGAACGTCTTGTTCTTGTTGTGTTGTCTTTCACCTGCCAAGCTCTTTCATATGGCAGTTTTGCAGGCAAAGAGGGACATCAATAAAGTTGGATTCACATTGATGAATTGATGAAACCCAACAGCTGTGTTGTCACAGACCGCCCAGGTGGTAAACATATAAGCAGCACTCCCCTCCCTTTACTGTGTGAGTCACTTGTTTGGTTGCATAAGCCCAATAAACAACCCACAGCAGGGGGGAAGGGGGAGACAGGGGAAGGAAAGGGGAGAGAGGGGGAGGTGGAGAAAGGGCATGTCTTGCTCTTTCGCGGAGGACCTCAGAGGTACCAACTACTTTACCTTGTATCAGCGTGACTAACTCATTCCTCCTCCCTCTCTCTCTCTCTCTGGAAACTTAACAGGAAGTCCAGCAGATACACACTCAGCAGATACACGCTGAGCGCACAAATCTCTCCCACCCCCCCAAAAAGAAAAAAAAACCTGACCTTGTTAAACATTTATAGTGACTGTCTGGATGAGGTTTATAGAAATGGAAGGAGGCGGTAGAACTAGGAAGCGAGAGGGCCGGGGACAACCTCGCCAGACTACGTGTACAAAACGTTCCCGTTTTCCAGGGATGTACGCAAAAAAAACACGAATGAATTGGGGGGAAGAAAACCAACCTGTTTCGGATGTGTGTGGGCAGGTGTGTGTATCGGGCTAAGTGGGTGTGCATGTGTGTGAGTGTTTTTTTTTTTGTATGTTTCCCGAGCGCTGGATTGCCCCTTTATCACTGAGAGAAGGAGTCTGAGCCTGTGAGGCTGATGTCGTCTTTCTATCTGTCTACTATAGATCTATCCTCAATCGATCTGTCTTCTATCGATCGCTTATCTTCCCCCTGTTCCTCTCTGCCTCTCTCAAGCGCTGCCTTGCTCGCTTACCCTGTCAGGATGAAGGGCCATGGCGAGAAGAGACAGATTCTGGCGAAGAGGGACATGATACAAGAATGTGGAGAGAGAGAGAGAGAGAGAGAGAGAGAGAGAGAGAGAGAGAGAGAGAGAGAGAGAGAGAGAGAGAGAGAGAGAAAGAGAGAGAGAGAGAAAGCCTTTTAAAAGCCTTTTATTCCATCACTCAGACACATGATACATAAACCATAATTATCGTTCCCTTTTGTTCAATCACAAAACAAAAAAATCCCCATCCTATTAAACATGGATTAATATTCCGTCAGTGGAGTCTACCAAACATATCACATCGCCATAGCATCTTGGCTGGTTGAAGAACAAAAGATTCATTTTACAGTATGCAAAATCAGCTGTCACCCTGGTCCTGACCCTCACTTTAAACCCCCCACTACATCCTTGTTCAGCAGTTTGCCAGTTTGCATTTTTTCCGCTCTCTCCTTACTGCACCTCACAGTGAAAAGAACCAAAAAAACGATTCTGATCAAACAGAAAACCAAGTTTACCCAACAATGTATACAGAAGAGAAAACAAAAAGATAACAATCAGAAACATTCAGTAAAAAAGAGAAAAAAGTTGGCTGCTGATTAAGAGTCAATAAAGTTATCCTTTATTGTACCTTTTTGGGGGAAATTCTTTCTCTGCTTTTGACCCATCCGAGAGCCGGTGAATCCATACACAGAGACCTTGTCCCACACATGTGGCCACATACATGGGGGCTCACCGGCACTCCCGGAGCAGTGGGCAGCCGCGTTGCAGCACCCGGTGAGCAGTTGCGGCTATCAGGTTCCTGGCTCAAGGGTACCTCATTCGAGGATGAGGACGTAGGAGAGTGCTGCACAACTACTCCCCCCGTCCCCCACATATTTGACCTACCGGTCTGGATTCGAACCGGCAACCCTCTGGTTACCGGTCCAACTCCTTACCCAGTATGCCAAGAGTAACCAAACTACTGCTGACAATAGGCCAGGCAGATCAAAGTCGGGTTACTGGTGTCACAATGTTACATTCAGTTTGAAACAGCTACATGGTAGAAAATAAATGAACAAATAACCGACAAACATGGACAGAAACGCTGCTCTCACACAACTAACTCCGAGAGCGAGAGAGAGAGCGAGAGCGAGAGCGAGAGCGAGAGCGAGAGCGAGAGAGAGAGAGACTGCGAGAGGGAGAGCCCGAGTGAGAGAGCGAGAGTAGCCACATGGTAATTAGAGAGGTGGTAGAACAAGATAGAGTAAGAATGGAGATGATAAGGAGAGAGAAAGATATTTGTGTAGGACTATGAACGTGTCTGAGTGTGTGTGTGTGTGTGTGTGTGTGTGTGTGTGTGTGTGTGTGTGTGTGTGTGTGTGTGTGTGTGTGTGTGTGTGTGTGTGTGTGTGTGTGTGTGTGTGTGTGTGTGTTTGCACCTGGTGCGTGCGTGCGTGAGTGAGTGAGTGAGTCAGTCAGTCAGTCAGTCAGTCAGTCTGTCTGTCTGTCTGTCTTTCTGTAAAAAGAGAGAAAGACAGAAATAGAAACAGGAGAACGATAAAGAGTGAGAAGTTCCGAGCGGGAGAACAACGAGACCAGAGGGTTCTGGTTCTGGAGTCAGACAGACGGTGACAGCGGAGGTAGTGGCACTAAAAGATCCTAAAAATAAAATAAAAGCAAACGTCATAAACACCACCAAGATACAATCTGAAGGCTGTGTTGGGCGGAAACTGAAAGAGGCCCACTTCTAGACAGGGCCCTGTGCGGTGCGGGCTGCGGGGGCGATCCAGGATGGCACAGATGGGAGCGTGCTCAGGGGTTTGACACTTTAGCATACTGGAATAACACCGCGCTTATGGAACTTCCCGGCTACGCCTTCCCGAGGGCCAACAAAACACCGTGGTTTAACCAACGTAGCACGGGAGCCACAACACCACCAGAACAACCCAGGGGAGGTGGTGGTTACTGTTCATGTTGTTGTTGTTGTTGTTGTTGATGTTGTTGTTGTTGAGGGCAACGTTGTTTACTCGCCGCATCAAACACTGTCTCCGAGGGGAACGCAAATCCACGCTATGCTATACAGGGTTACGCAATGCTGTCCAACGCTACGGTATGCAGGGCTACGCTATCCAGGGCTATGCTATCCAGGCCTTTGCTATCCAGGGCTGAGCTATCCAGAGCTATGCTACGCTGTCCAGGGCTATGCTATGCTATCCAGGGCTATGCTATCCAGGGCTAAGCTATCCAGGGCTGAGCTATCCAGGGCTATGCTACGCTATCCAGGGCCGTTCTTTGTCCCCTGCCCTGGATAGTGTAGCTTTACATTAGGATGCATGTATGTTGACACACTTACACACTTACACACTTACACACTTACACACACACACACACAAATCAGGGAGCACTTCCATTCAGGCCGTGGCTGTGCAGAACGAGTGTAAGCTGGCCAGAGGGGCTTCAGGGGGGAGGGGGGCGCTCCGCTCTTCCCTGTACGTCAGGAGGACAATGAATCAGAGGTAGGCGAGCTCCTGTATACCTCACACATGTCACAAAGGTTTATTCCGTGCAGGCAGGAGACGACGGCCCTGCCGGAGGTTGTATGAGCTGTGTGGGGATGTACCAAATGAAAAAGAGGGGTGGGGGGGGGGGGGGGGGGGGGGGCTGGGGGAATTAAAAGCAAATAAAGCCGGCTGTCTGCCTCCCCCCTCCCCCGATCTCCCATCGCTAGGGGTCATTACCTAGAACGATGAGGGCCGCCGCATCTATGACGATAAGCCCAGCTACTACACGGACACGAGCTGGGGTTCCAAAGCTCATGTTTGAAGAAGCTCTGGACAAACACACGGCTAATGTCCCTCCCTCTCTCTCTCTCTCTCTCTCTCTCTCTCTCCCTCACTGACTACCACTAGACTGCTCCCCACTGTCCACACGTCCTCACAACTCCATGCCATCCCCTGCACTTAGAGGCCCACCGATCGGCACGCATACATAATCATACGCACTCTCTCACAGACGCCCCTCTGCATGTATAAATGCAACGCATTACCAATACACCCACGTACACATAACCACACACACATACCACCATGGATACTCATCCAACCCTTGGCACAGGCAGAAATACACACACCCGTACATACACATACTTATAAGTACACAAAAACAATCCAACACAGCAAGTCAGCCCTACATGAAACCAACACTAAAGCTGAGACACCCTGACATGAAAAGGCTTTGGATAAAAGCATACACTAATAAAACATCATCTCCAGTAGAACTCAGCAGTAGGAAGGAAGGCCAGTTCACTCCATCTACTTTCCCTATAAATCCACAACAATGCGTAAAGCCGCATTGTATAACATTTGAACTTACTCGTAGCTTAAAATAGCCTTGAAATATCTGTAGTGAATGCTCAAAGGTCGATGGGGATTCTGATATTATGAATCAAAATTACGGTACATCCTATAACTGTTATATTCTACATCTGGCCAGCCCATACCTCGCTCTTTGTTTACAAGGATCATACTGTGATGCTATCAACGCAAGAGCCCTACAACGCACTAGCAAAGAATTGACTTGTGCTTTTTTCCCTTTCAATTTGACACGTTCTTTAATCCCTTGCTCGCCCCGGCCATATGTCCTCATCTTTATCCTTCTTTATCCCGTCCCCCGACGTCGGGGGCTCAACCCGGGCCGGGTTCAATGAAATAATGGATTGGACTTTTACCCCAATTTCGATATTCATGACCACATGCTTATCAATTCAAAATACCGTTCTGAGTAGTCCGACGGAAAATCATCACATTAAAGTCAATAGTGATTTCAGGTAGACGTATAGAGTATATTTCCATTCCGCGTTATAGCGTTTTAATGACCATATTTTATACGGTCACCTATTCATAATTCATTTTCGACGGCCACACCGGACATCAGCCAATATCCGTATTTCATGACTTTATGATTACACTCAAAGACAATAGTCGATATTGAATCATCGCCCGCCCAGCTCTCGGCTCATCGGTTGACAAAAACCAGAGGAACAGCAACAACCAGGAACCTACCGCACACCGTCAACTAGGAAGAGAGATAAGGGTTTGGCGAGACACACCGACGTGTGGCAGAAGCGACTACGCCTTCACTGGCTTGTCTGGGCGAAGCATTGCTCACCAACGCCGGAAAACAGCCCCAGATTACAGCCTGCTGTTGCGGTGCAAACCCTGACTGCTCCGAACTGTGATTTCACACAGTAGTGATTAAGGAAAAACCCCGGTTTATTGCGCAGTGTTTATCTTCTATTCTTAATTGTATTTGACTCATCAGTCAGCCAAAGCCAACCCCAAGTGAAGTTCGCCCGCTTGAAGGGATTTCGTGTCGGGACACGGTTGGGGGGTGGGGTGGTGTTTAAGAGGCTGACTGAGGGTGCTTGCATCACTCGTTTTGTCGGTGCGGGCCTCCACAGGCAGACCGGCAAAGGAGATGGAGACGGATAAACGCAGTAGAAAGGTAGGGGAAAAACCGATGCAGAATTTGCATGCGCGTCTTGTGTGTTTTTTTGTGTATATGAATGCATCGGTTCGTTTGTCGATGTGCACAAGTGAGTGCAACCGTACGTGTGTGAGAGCCATGCGGAAAACGTTTGAGTGAGGTTGTGTGCACGTGTGTCTGTGTGTGTGTGTGCGTGCCTCAGAGTGCTTGTGGTGAATGCAGCTTGCTGTGCACGAGTGCACGTGCGCGTGCCTGAGACGCGGTGCCATTTGTACGGGGGGGGGCCAAAGCGGGGGTCAAGGCTGCGGACGGCCAGTAAAGGGGCAGCAGGGGGGAGGGGGGGGGGAGGGGGGGGGCGAGGATGAGGGAAGCATGAGAAGAGAGTCTCTCTCCTGGTCTCATGCCTCGGCGGCCCGGGGAGCAGAAGTTGTTAAATCCTCCCTCTTTACCATCGCCTGCTGCATCTCTGAGCCCTGCTGACACTGGTGATTCACGCCGGGTCGGCCGGCCCAGATTCACACCCCCTCTCGCTAACTATTTGAAACCTTGCCCCCTCCGCCGGCTCACAGCTAGCTCGCTAATTATGCAGCGCGCAGCGTGCCATCGTGCTCCGAAGAAAAACACCAGTCTCCAACGCGCACCTCCCTGCCGGTTGGGCTCGCTTCCTGTAACGAGAGGCAGCTCATTAGAGTCCATGTCCATCTGCCGGGAGAGATGTGGATATCTAAATATGTGTGTGTGTGGATGTGCGCGTGTGTGTGTGTGTGTGTGTGTGTGTGTGTGTGTGTGTGTGTGTGTGTGTGTGTGTGCGTGCGTGCGTGCGTGCGTGCGTGCGTGCGTGCGTGCGTGCGTGCGTGCGTGCGTGCGTGCGTGCGTGCGTGCGTGCGTGCGTGCGTGCGTGCGTGTGTTACGTCTGTGTGTGTTTGTGTTGCGTGCGTGTGAGTGTGGGTGTGCGCTGCTTTCGTGTGTGTGTTTGCGATGTCTGTGTGTATACGTGTGTGTGTGTGTGCGTGTGTGTCTGTGGGGCGGGAGGAGCTGTGTGTAACCTTAACCGTGAAACCAGAAAAACGTGAAATACAGTATGAAGCGCCGGCGGTGCTATAATTAAACCTGACAATCAGGAATGTGGGAAGAGTGCGGCTGAACGCGGTATTTTAACCCCCCCCCCCCCCCCCCCCCCCCACACACACTCTTTGGCTAATGATCCGCCCCGCAGGAGGTGTTTCCCTATCGCACTAACGAAAGCCCGTAAAAAAATAATGGCAAGATCAGGAACGAGATCAGTCGCTGCTGTGGGGGATGGAGGAGAGAGTGGACTTTAATAGCTGCTGCAGGTGAGGGCGGGAGACTAGAATCAGGGGGGGGGAGGGGAGGAGGAGGAGGAGGCGAGGGGGAGGGGGTGAAGGTAAGGTAAAGAAAGAAATATCAAGTGTTGGAGCGGAAATGCTTACAGAGGCACCGGTGAACCGCGGGATCACTTCAGAGGAGAGCTGAGCATCCTCTCTGGGGGAGAGAGATATCACGGTTTGCTTGGATCAGGCGCTGGATGGGCAGCCATGTCCTCTTGCCCCTCCCCTCTTTAAGCATGCAGGGGATAGTTTAAGCCGCTGTAGGTCAAGAGCTATTTCTATCGTGTGGTTTTGCAGAAATGTCTAAGACACATCGCTCCGCTATAAGTGAGTGAAAAGCGCTGAGGATATCGGTTTTGAGTCGGCTGCACCTGCCGAGAGAGCCTCAATTTAGATCTCAGACCGCTCCCGGCAAATCGGACTAATCAGGTGATGATCGTTAATCATCTCTTTCCTGATTGGTTCGGGGACTCCATCTTGCCTGTCAATCACGGGTGCATGCTATGCAGCACTTCTCCCTTGTGAATAGACGTCAGGAGGGAAGGGGCAGAGATGGACCGTGAATACCAATGTTACAGTCTTGGTAATATCGGCTACTATTTTCATAGTTTTGTTGTACAAATTAGCCCTTTTCTGCTTGTCATATTTGTCCTCTTATTTGTGAAAAAGCCGTTGGAAGAGTAATGTAGGATTTTCTTTGAGGACGGTCGTTACACATGTTTGTATGTTTAACTGAAATCCATGACCACCGCACGTTCTGTAGTTATATATTATATTTGAGTATATAATATTTCCCCTGAGATGATCAATGTGACATGATTTCAGGGCGGTTACGGTGGGTATGTTCTGCTTTGTGTGATCGAACAAGGGCGGCTTATTCCGTTGAATGCGATGTTGTGGCAAACACACAACACCACACAACATGATGAGACACTGTACTCCTGTTATCAGCCTCTGTGTTCCATGTAAAAAAAAACGAGAAGCAGAACAACAAAAAGGGAACCGAAATGAGGGACACGGACATCTGTCAGGCCCATCAAACGCACAAACATTTCCATTCCCTAACCACTGTGGACATGGCAGAAGAAGAAAAAACAGACCAGATGAGTCAATGCCAGAGCGCACTGTCAGATGAGCCATCAGGGCGGACCTGGGTCTGGCGGGGATGGCCATGCCTGCCTGTCTCTGAATGACAGGATCTTCAAGGATACAAGACAACAGATGGTACTCACCGCCACACACCCAGGGCCACAAATTGAACAGTGGACAGATGAACAGATGAGGACAGATGAGGATTAGGAACTGTGTGTGTGTGTGTGTATGTGTGTGTGCGTGCGTGCCTATGCGCCGTGTGCGCACAGGGCTATTTTTTCACGTGGACGGATGGTGCGACCTTTGTCTGGAGAGTCAATTTGTTTGAGGGATGAGCAGGAACGTCGAAACCAAGGATGACTGGAGGGCAACGTCAGCAGCGGGATACAAAGAAACCGTCTGTGTGTGTGTGTGTGTGTGTGTGTGTGTGTGTGTGTGTGTGTGTGTGTGTGTGTGTGTGTGTGTGTGTGTGTGTGTGTGTGTGTGTGTGTGTGTGTGTGTGTGTGTGTGTGTGTGTCTCTGTGTGTGGGTGGGTGTGTGTGTTTGTGTGTGTTTGTTTGCTATGTGTGCTTGGTTTATTGTTGTGTTTGTGTGTGTGTGCTTGTTTGTTTGTTTGTTTGTTTGTACGCACGCACGTATCTATCTTCACAGCCGGAGAGAGCCAAAAAGGAAACAGAAGGAGAAACACAAACAGAAGGGGAACAAAAAATAACAAGGAGGCAGGAGGAGGGAAGAGAGAGAACAGGGAGGGGGGGCGGCGTAGGAACACACACACACGCCGGCACAGTTTATCACGTCTTTGATATTCAGACGATGTGATGCTTGCGTGGAGCTCTAGACATTAGCTGACTGGGACCCCATGTTATCATTCCTTGGGCTCGACATGAGTGCTGATAAAGTTTGTCTTTTTACCTGA
>NC_079429.1:12094710-12114710 GCF_026213295.1 Gadus chalcogrammus
TCACAAACACAGAGAGGGACAAGGAGAGAGAGGGAGAGGGGGAGGGAGAGAGAGAGAGAGAGAGAGAGAGAGAGAGAGAGAGAGAGAGAGAGAGAGAGAGAGAGAGAGAGAGAGAGAGAGAGAGAGAGAGAGAGAGAGAGAGAGAGAGCGAGAGAGAGAGAGAGCGAGAACGAGAGCGAGAGCGAGAGAGAGAGAGAGAGAGAGAGAGAGAAAGAGAGGGAGAGAGAGAGAGAGAGAGAGAGAGCGAGAGGGGGGGAGAGAGAGAGAGCGAGAGAGGGGGGGGGCGAGAGAGAGATAACTAAAAGAGTAAAAAGAGAGGCACTCAGTCAGAGACGAATGCAGATGAAGAAAGAGAGCGAGATGGCAAAGTATAAAGAGAGAGGGACAGTGAAAGAGGGACAGAGAGGGAGGGAGAGAGAGACGCAAAGAGAGAGGTAATGGAGGTTGAGAGCAATACGATTTTAAAGACAATGTCGGCGGTGAGGGTCCGATTTTAGCCTCTTTCGGAGACAGAAGAAAAATAAATGGAGAGGAACATGAGCATGTTCCCGTGGTTACGGCCGGTAGGTGTGTAGGTGCGGGTGTCAGCTGGGTTGGTGGGTGGTTGTGGGATCTCATGGTCATCGGGGGACCGAGCACTGCATGGATGCCTGCCCAACCCCCCCCCCCCCCCCCCCTCCCCCCCCGCCTCCTTGATTGCCTGCCTCGCATTTGCATCAGAGCTGAGAGGACTGGAGGAGAGGAGCGAAGACACACACACACAACACACACACACACACACACACACACACACACACACACACACACACACACACACACACACACACACACACACACACACACACACACACACACACACACACACACACACACACACACAGCCAGAGAACTCTTTGATCTCCCAGCCTGTGTCTCTTTGATGCACCATGTGGAAACGCACACACACACACACACACACACACACACACACACACACACACACACACAACCCCACACACATAAAACTGATACAAGGGCAGAGATGGGAAGAGAATGCACTGAAAGAAGGTACTGAGGGAGAAAGACCTTGTGTGTGTGTGTGTGTGTGTGTGTGTGTGTGTGTGTGTGTGTGTGTGTGTGTGTGTGTGTGTGTGTGTGTGTGTGTGTGTGTGTGTGTGTGTGTGTGTGTGTGTGTGCGTGTGTGTGTGTGTGTGTGTGTGTGTCGATTTTACACATGTGGTTCTCACGCCAGCAGACAGCATGTGTGATTTATATAATAGGAAATGAGTATGAAAACACCCTGGGTTGCGTTTCCAAATGACAGACAACATTGCAGCCGAGCTGAATATTGGGCAATGAGCTGCAGTGAAGTGTGACACCACAGGATGAGGAACCAAGAACCTCTGTGACTCTGACCTAATTTCCTGTTGTTCGGGCAACGTTGTGGGACGGGGGGGGGGGGGGGGGGCTCTTGGAAGGGCAAGGGTCATCGATGATATCTCCACCCTACTGCATTCCCTGAAGGCCTTTCTAGCTGAACCGCTGCCACCTCACACAACCGGCCCGGCCCCTACCGTCTCCAGCTGCCGTTCGGAGGGATAATCTGTTAGCTTTGGCTCCGGTTTTTGAATTCGGGCTGTCGATCTTAACCTCCTCCCTGGCACATGGCTCCTCTTTATCCCCAGCCTCCTCTGTTCTCTGCTCTCCTTCTCCAGTGAACTGTCACCACTCTCCTCACTCTCGCCTCACGCTCGCTCTCCTCTCGGCACACACACCGCTCTGTTCAACGCCTCTCGCGGCCAATTCATCCCTTATCTCCGTCACGCCGTGCTCACGTTGTGCACCTCTCTCCCGCTTGCTCTCCGTGGTTCCTTCTCTTCCCCTCTCTCCCATCCTTTCGATCTCGGTTCATTCCTAACTTCCTCTCTCCCTTCCTTTCAAGCACTTAATATTCCTTCCTTCCTCTCTTCCGTCCATCCTTCCTTCATTTCTGTCTCTCGCTCTCCCTTCCTTCCTTCCTCCAATTCTCTCTCTTCCTTTGTTATTTCCTTCCTCTTTTTATCTCTTCCTTCCTGCCTTTCTCTCTCTCCCCTGCGTCCTCCCAGCCAACATCCCCCGACTCTACCTTTCTACCTACCTCAGCATCGTCATCCACCGGCTTACTCGCTTACTCTCTCTCTCTCTCTCTCTCTCTCTCTCTCTCTCTCTCTCTCTCTCTCTCTCTCTCTCTCTCTCTCTCTCTCTCTCTCTCTCTCTCTCTCTCTCTCTCTCTCTCTCTCTCTCTCTCTCTCTCTCTCTCTCTCTCTCCCTCCCTCTCTCCCTCCCTCTCTCTCTCCCTCTCTCCCCCCCCCCCCCCTAGCGGTTGGGCGTGGGCGGTAGGGCAGGCGGGGGCGGTTGTGTTAGGAGAGCTGCATGGAAAACACCATTAAAACCGACAAATTAAATTACCGGCCTGCCATAACAAAAGGATGAGCAACATTTAAATGGACCAATCACTGAGGGATTAGGGGCCACGGAGCAGGTCTGCAGGAGCTGTCTTAGCCCGACAAAATGCACCCTGGGAGAGGAAGGGAATTAATCAGCACGCCATTTTATAGCGTGTATCCTCCCAACAGCTCCTCTCCTGTACCGGCTATTGGGCTGAAGAGTGACCATGCTAATCCCTGGTTTATTAAGAGAGCCGATAAGGATGTTTAGGGCTGGAGTGGGTGAAAATTCCCGAAACGCGACGGGAGAAAGGAAAGGTCTTGTATCGCGTCCGGGTTTTGCTTTGTTTTTTTAAAGCCACAGTGTTCCTGTTCAGTAGGTTTGACATTAGGTTCAGAGTTGAGTGGGATTGAGTGTGATGCTCAACGATCCTCACAGTCGGAGGGTTTTAGAAATGCAGCTATTATTTCTAGCCCCTTCCTCGCCTCCGCCTGTTCCATGAAGAGGGGGAGGTGATGGGGTTAAGTGATGGGAAAGGACAGTGGAAGCCACACGACAGGAAGAGGCTGCTGTGCCAATCAGCCAGAGCGCTGGCTCTGTTTAAGGGCGGGCGACCAATCATTTCAACCGGTGTCCAACCGGTGAAACCGGTTAAACCGGTTGGACAGTCTTTGATTCTTGAAACCGATTCATAAAAATGCAGTTTGTGAGTGTCAAATATCAAGTTCCTCCTTGGAACCTTGCCTTCAATCCAGCCTCAGCGAAAGCAACAGAAAAGAGAATAAAACATTCAAGAAAATAAGACTAAGATAGAATAATAATAAAATACAGTACAAAGGTTTTTAGATTCCTTTTCTCTGTATTCGTCTTTTACACACACACACACACACACACACACACACACACACACACACACACACACACACACACACACACACACACACACACACACACACACACACACACACACACACACACACACACACAAATACACCCACACCCACACACACAAACACATACACACACACATACACTCTATGCTGGCCTATCGTTCTACAAAACACAGGCATCTGAGATTATCAGTCCATTACATTTCTTTTCCCAGCGTTATGAACAAAGATCGCGATCAACTCAGGACAGCAGGCGTCTAACGAAACAGGCGTTGTGTCGTAAGATACAGGGGGAAGTGAGGACAAAAGTGTTGTCTTCGCCGTCTGCTGATAGGAGAGTGTCTTGACGTAAAAACAAGGGGGAGAGCCTGATAAATGGGTGTCCAACGTGAGGAGGCGGAAGAACAGTTACAAGAGGACTTACTTCATGGGTTTGAACAGGGCCTGTCCGTAGTTCTGGAAGGTCATGATCAGCTTCAGCTGGGTGCCCCCGGACTTCATGGCTGCAGGGGGATAGAGATCGTCATGTGGTTTTTTAGGGGGGTTATATCAGCAGGAACGTAATAGAGTTAAAACAGTTGTTTCGCCAATGACAGACAGACATGATCGACATAGACATAGATACATTTATACATACATACACGCAGACTGACAAAAAGACACAGACTAACATAAATTATACATACCGGTACATACAGACGGAAACAGACAGAAGGACATGCAGACAGACACACTGACATAAACGCATGCACCCATCCATCCATACAAACATACATTCATATGCAAAATTATTATTAATGCATAGCTCATGAAAGGCGTGTGTGCGTGTTCTTGTGTGTGTATGTTTGCGCGTGTTTGTGTGTGTGTGTGTGTGTGCGTGCGCACACGTGCATATGCATGTGCGCGTCTCAGTTCGGAGTGCGTGTCCTCCAGAGGGAGCAGTCGATGATGTAACTGTGTTTGTTGTGGGCGGGGGGAGGGTGGTGTTTGAGGGGGGAGGGGTTGTACGGGCGAACGGCAACTGTCGGTTCTGCCGCTGTTTACTTTCTCTGTCGGTTCCCCTGAGGGTCTCCCTCTATCACTCTCCCCCTCTCTCCCCCATTTTCACTCTCTGCATTTCTGTTCGTGCTCAGGCCCATATGGGTCCTCTCTCTCTCTCTCTCTCGCTCACACTTTCTCTCCACCTTTCCTCTCTCTCTCTATCTGCCGGGGCCAGGTAGTGCTCAGACAAAAAGAAAAAGTGTAATTAGATGAGAGGGAGAGAAAGAGGAGAGAGAGAGAGAGAGAGGGAGAGACAGAGAGCGAGAAGAGAGAGAGGGAGAGTCACCACGCCTTTAGCATGGTAGCTGATCCATTCACAACAGCACTTAACTAGAGCCTACCCGGGGAAGGGACATTTTTCTTTCCTCCCACTCCTACTCTTCTCCAAAACGCTGTGTGATAATGCAAAGGCGAATAAGGTCACTCGCTGTGATTAAAACACCTCCACCACATCCGACAGCAACCATGTGATAAGAGGTTGAGCCGGCCTCTTTACCTGCCAGTGCACTGTGATTATAAACATTGGCGGGAGCGGTGTCTAGAATGTAACACATGTGAGTGGTTCTATCTTCAGCCATGATAATAAGCGACTGCTGTTTGGCCCCTTCTTGCAATCCTTCCTCTGGCGTCTGTTACAACGCTGTAATTACCCGGCCAGGGTGTATTTAGCTGGTCAAGGAGCCTGAGAACAGCTTTCACCATTGACTGATGCCAGAGGTGGAGGGCGGGAGAGAGAGAGAGAGAGAGAGAGAGAGAGAGAGAGAGAGAGAGAGAGAGAGAGAGAGAGAGAGAGAGAGAGAGAGAGAGAGAGACTGAGAGAGACAGAGAGACAGAGAGAGAGAGAGAGTAGACAGAAGCCAGGAAGCAGAGAGAGACGTAAACTGAGAAGGGGAGGCGGGGAGAAGGCGAGAAAAGGGAGTGTGAGAGAGCGATAGTGCTGCAGAGATGGATCGCTACGACCAAAGAGTCTGAATTGAATCGTATCTCTGATTGAATGATTAAATTGTTTCAGGACTTGGCCAGATTTCCACAAAGACACCTGCCTCACGGGTCGGGGAAGAAAGGAGAGAAAGGAAATAAAGCAAAGAGAAAGAAAGAAAGATATTAAGAAATAGAGAAAGAGATGTGTAAAGAAAGACACAGCAGCACTCCCTCGCTCTGTGCATGGTTGTGGCGATGAGCGCACACACAGCCTTGTACTACTTAATCTCAGCTAGAGGGCTGAGATTTCTTTCTCTTATTGGCGGAGAAAACGTTTGCAGTGACTTTGAACTGTGTAACCTTGAATTCAAAGACACCGACGGCATGAAGGGAGAGAGAGCCAGCCAAGAAAGGGGGAATCCGAGGAGCAGAAGTTAAGATCTATTCCAGCTGATCGCAAGTGCTATCGGTAGCTTACTGGATCAAACCCAGATCCCACTGGTTTCTTATTGGACCGCCCGAGCTATTTGACAATGAGTCAATGATTGGCAGTTAAATGGCAGCTACACCGTAATTCATATGTTGAGGACAGTCGCGTGTGTGTGTTTATGTGTGTGTGTGTGTGTTTGTCTGTGTGTGTGAGTGTGTGTGTTTGTCTGTTTGCGTATGTCTGTGTGTGCGTGCGTGAGTGTGTGTGTGTATGTGTGTGTGTACACCTGCGTGTGCATGTGTGTGTGCCTTCAGTTTTTCCGTTATACAAGATTGCGCACCAACAAAATAATTTGATTGGCTCTATTAATATAAGCCATCAAGCAAGCTATCTCAGTCTCTAGACATATTTTGAACGTTCATACTTAAACATTTTAATCACTTTCATCGACTTTCGTCCAATAATCATTCACAGAAATATCTTTCACTCAAAACAAAAGGAGATATAAAACCCATTTATAACGCATGTCGATAAGCAGCGAAAAGCCAAACGTACCAGATAACGCAAACCTCAAATGGATCAGAGATTTCCCCCCAGCTGAATCCAAGATGAACTGGACTTAACAACGCAACAACCGTCACACCCAAACAGGGAAACAGAACCCGCCGTCTCTCATAGCTCACCCACGCTGGTGATCTTCTGGGCGTCCAGGTCCTTCAGCAGTCCATCGATGACGGGGTCGTGTCGTGAGTACAGCTCGTATCGATTGATCCCGATGTGGAATCTCAGCCAGTTGGGGTAGGAGTCGGCTGTGAGGGCCCCTGTTGGACTGAAAGCCTCCGCGTCTCCATCCACATGCCTGAGGGGAAGGGGGGCCATATGGAGATGTAATAGGGTCTGACATGGAGTGAAATACTGAATCATGCAAGTATATGTATGAGGGGCTATACAGAGGCAACAGAAGTAGCACAGCACTCTCACAGTATCAAATTTGGTGAATTATA
The DNA here is from genome assembly GCF_026213295.1 of Gadus chalcogrammus. Lineage (NCBI taxonomy): Eukaryota > Metazoa > Chordata > Actinopteri > Gadiformes > Gadidae > Gadus > Gadus chalcogrammus. The sequence goes on from NC_079429.1 coordinate 12,101,403, forward strand.
TATATATATATATATATATATTATGGAAACAATATAGGCCAACATGCAATTATTTTCTGTATTTATTTATTTATGTAATAACAAAAAAAACGTTAATCCGCATCGTTTGCTGGGACATGATATTATAGTAGGCCTAACTATCACCGGTTAAAGAGACAAATATGGATGCTTAATGAATGGACAATTTTTTTTTTTTCACACGTTACCATTCCTGGTCCTCTGCGGCTTTGGGGTCAAACCGGATGTCGGTGTTGACGTTGAACAGCGTGTCCTCGTCCGTCAGGGCAGGTAATGTTGTTTTAAATAACGGGTGTTCATAGAGGGCCGCCAGTCTCACCAAAGCCTTGACCCCCTGCTGTTCGACCACGTCGGGCGGCGAGTGTCTCTTCGGGTCACCGCGCTGGGCAGCTTGATGCTCGGGCTGGCGAGACGACCGCTCGTTTTGATTATGACCCACCGGAGGGAACTGATTCTTTTCGAGGGAGTTGGAGGACACGTTGGAGTTGGGCTCGTTGCTGAAGTCCTGAAGTATCCGCAGCGTGTGCTTGTTAGGCCAGCCCTGCTGCTGCTGCTGCAGCGGCTGCAGCTGCTTCTGCGCCCAGTCTCCGGGCTCCTCGCTCGGCGTGTGCGAACAGGAGCAGCCGCTGTTCCCGCGTCTCTCCAGCTTCGGCAGCAGGTCGATCATGATGTGCATCGAACACGCCACCAGGAACACCATGAGGATCAGAACGCGGAATTTACGCAGGAGGATCATTTTCATAGTCTCCCTTTTGAGCGAATTCGAGTATTTACTGCAAATGATGAGCACGCATATGAACAAGCTGACTACATCGCTTATGATGTTCACGACACTTGACGCCAACCGGACGAGATAAACGTTGAATAAGTAGTATCCATCGTCACTTCTTGCCGTCTTGACTAAAGGATGCAGTGTTCAGGTTTGGGTTGCTTTCTTTTCCACATTTACGACCTCTCACCCGCCCACCACCCACCAACCCCTCTTGCGTGGTTCTTCTGTGCCGCTGTCACGGCAAAGAGTTTTCAGAATCGCGAAATCATCCGCATGCGTCCAGGTAGAACCGGTCCGATTGTTTGGAGAGAGCGACCGGTTTGCTCCAGCCACATTCTCTCTCTCCCCCTCTCGATATTTTCTCTATCGCTGTACAGGTGTCAGGTACGTTGCAGAGGAACAGTCGACGCGAAGATCTTCAATGATTATTCTTAAAAAAAGAGCCCCATACGTCCACAGTATGCACGGGTCTGTCTGAGAGTGCGCATCAGTGAGGGGCTGTGCTGCCCCAACCTTTACTCCCGCTGCCCGGTATACCGTGAACCGCACGGTGCGAGACGAGACGCTGGTTCACACCTAACCTATCTACCGCGGGGGCAGTTCAACTACTGTCAGATACACACTGTTCTCTGAGGAAAGTCCCGGGAAACAGCCTGACTCATCCACGGCAAACCGATCCAGATATCCCTTTCCCCCAGTACATTAAATGTCCACGGGTCCCTAACAGCACAGATCTATATAGTTATAGCACAGGTGCAGGTTGTTGTTCTTCAGCAAATGCTTTATATATATATGGTCCCGATGAACAGCGGTAGGGATGGCGTATGAGGGAAAAAGCCGCTTCTATGTAGCGCGCGTATGTGAAGCAGTGGAGCAGGGCGTGTGTGTGTTAAATATTATGAAGCCTAAAAAACTAGATCCAGCCTTCCTCTGCTCGCAGCGTCACCGCGTGTAGATTGGCTGAGAGAGAAACACAGGGAGAGGGAGAGAGAGAGCACCAATCAGACAGCGAGAGAGAGAGAGTGAGTAAGAGAGAGCGACCGTGACAGGCATGAAGTGATCTTCTGTATTTCGTTTGGAATAGCTCCTAGTTGCACATCCTATCTGTGCAAGAAGAGGGCGTCTCATCCCAGTGGCCAATACCCAACGCTGTGCGCCAAATACACGCAAGCACAAACACGCGCATACACACACACACACACACACACACACGCACGCACGCACGCACACACACACACACACACACACACACACACACACACACACACACACACACACACACACACACACACACACGCAAACACACACAGCCGGAAAAATCATGAAGCCGATGAATTAATCCTTTTTTAAAGTCTTCAGTTCATAATCCGATGGATTCAGTTTCACCTCGCTGTGACCACTCTGCAACAGTTGAAACAACATCCAGTACCGAAATAACTAGGAATAACTTACATGGCTGTGAAGGTGATTTAAAAGTAAGGGAAAAAAGCTGTAAGTAATTATAATAGGGTTGCAAAAATCCTATTATAATTGTTAAAAACTTAATTAGTCTAATAATGTTTGGGCGACACTGGTTTTAATTCTTTAGAGAAAAAAAAATATATATAGATTTATAGTTTTGCCCAAAGGTAAATTGCGTGTGCGTGCGATCATCCACATTCGGCTGAGGGAACAATTAGTGCGTTTTGGCCTTTAACCTACTACATACATACAGGCCCGTACAGCGGCCATCCATCGACACGTGGCTCTCCTATATGCCTTGAAGCATCCTCCCACAACCCCAGCACAAACTTCGCTCTGCTTTTTAAATGAGGCATTCCGCGGATTAATGCTTATTTTTACAGCTAATTGGTGCGTCCATAAAAACCTGTCCACATTCAGGACCGCTGTGAACGTGCGAATCGTAGAGGCGAGAGTCGCGCTGGAGGGGAGTGTGTGTGTGTGTGTGTGTGTGTGTGTGGGGGGGGGGGGGGGATATGCATATTCTCACACCGTTGTGAGGCGCGTGTTTGCATGAGCAACCAATCATGGCGCTCCGTGATTACCTCCCGAGATGAGTTTATAATTAAAAGAGTGTTGCATTAACAACCCGATAGCGAGACAGCTCCGGGAGAGCCATTTATATGCGGGGATAGACGCGCGATCGAGGTGGCCGCTGAGCGCATTGGGCGACGACGCTATATAGGGAGTCTACAGTAGGATGGAGTCCAAAACTGTAATGGTAATTGATTTGTTATTAGCGAGATGAAGGCGAGGTCACAATGCCCACCGTAAGTCTGCTGAAAGACAAACAATGCGTGTGTGTGTGTGTGTGTGTGTGTGTGTGTGTGTGTGTGTGTGTGTGTGTGTGTGTGTGTGTGTGTGTGTGTGTGTGTGTGTGTGTGTGTGTGTGTGTGTGTGTGTGTGAGAGAGAGAGAGAGTAGGAGAGGTTCATTTCATTTCTTAATTTCAACTGAGGAGAAAGAAGCCTATGACCCAAAAAGCACTGTGATCGTTTTACCTCCACATCGTACCGTGGGTATATGTCCCACATAGCGAGAAGAGTCACAGGGGATCATTGCCTGCACATACACACGCACACACACACACACACACACACACACACACACACTCACACACACACACACACACACACACACACACACACACACACACACACACACACACACACACACACAAACACACACACACACACACACCAACGCACAAACACACACACACACACACACCAACGCACAAACACACACACATAGGCGCACACACACATAGGCACAAACACACACAAACACACACACAAAGCATGCACACACACACAAACCACAAAATGACCATGTAATATAGTGATCCACCGTTGACATTTAAGCGGAGGACGGGTAATGGGGGAGGGGGGGTTATTAAACAGTGACTTGTTCACAAGAAAGGCCCGCGTTTAACCCATGGTGTCCAATAACAATGATACAACAGAGAAAGGGAGAGCTAGAGAGGGGGGGGGGAGAGAGAGAGAGACAGGGATGGAGAGAGAGAAGGAGGGGGTGGAGGACTGAGAAAAAGAGAGAGGGCGAGAAAGAGAGTGAGGGAGAGGAGGAGAGAGGTACAGAGGGGGGGGGGGGGGGGGGGGAGAGCGGGAGGGAGAGAGAGAGGTGAAGCAACAAAGCCAGGCGTATTGATGGATTTATTTTCCTCCCCGGTGGACCCGTGGAGCCGGGGGGGTCAGGTGGTTCCAGGCAGGGCTGCTCTGCCTGAGGCTGAGACAGCCCCAGACGGATGTGCACCGCTGTCCAGCAGACGTGCATCACAGCCAGCCGATGGCTCGCTGCTCCCCTGCTAGGGCTGTCCGGGGAAGGCCTGAACCCGGCCTTTGACGAGGAATCGAGGGCAGAGAGGCCGCTGTTGTTCTCTTTGTGTGTGTGTCTCTTTGTGTGTCTGTTTGTGTGTATCTTTGTGTGTGTGTATGTGCGTGTGTATGTTATTCCGTTCTCCCCGTCCCCCCCTTTGTATGAGGACCCTAGCTGCAACATGGTTGTGTTTCTCATATTTTATATTTTGATTTCATGTTTTTGTTGTATTTTCCGATGCCATTTTTTTTAACGGCCTTTACAGCTGCCTTATTGCAATCTCGACGGTTGGATTATTTTTTTTCTTTATAGCGCCACCACACCATGACACTAACCCTTGTATGTGGAAGCTTACTTGACAATAAAGCACTTTATCGCCGCGGTAAAACTTCAGAATTTGATTCAGATTCTGATGGTCTCACTCTCGTGTTATTGTCGCGGGTCAATTTCCACAAGTAGCCATTCAAACGTGGACTTGCTGCTGCTCTGCAAGAGGCAAACAAACAGTAAAAAAAAGAAGCATTTGTTGGTATTATTCTGAACCCCAGTGGGGTTATTATTGGATGGGGACATGGAGCTTGCCAAACCAACTGTGACGGGCAGTCCTGTGACCATTCAAGAAGATGACAATGGTGCTATTGATAGTGGTTATAAAGTCAGCCGCAATAACAAGGCTCTGACGTCTCCCCCAGACCCTGGTGCCGCGCCGGGAGGACGTCCGCTCTCGGCTGTTTGTTTGTTTGTTGTCTGTCTCTCTGCACAATCCTATCAAACTGAGGAATCATGTGTCTGCATATCACTTCTGAACATTTGAACTACATCTTCTATGGTTATGTTTTTATATTTGCATATATATAGATATATATATGCATGACTTTATTGATAGGACTGCGAGGAGAAACAGGAAAGCGGGTGCAAAGAGAGATTATATGTAGCATCTGACCACAGGCCGGAAATCCATTTGCGACGGGACAACAAGGCCTATTGACCGTGTGGTGAGCGGCCCTAGTGTGGAGTTGAACCACCAAACAGGCCCCATCTTGTACCCACACACACACACACACACACACACACACACACACACACACACACACACACACACACACACACACACACACACACACACACACACAAACGTGTGTGTGTGTGTGTGTGTGAAACAATAAAAAAGAAAAAAAGGTGAGTGAAAAAATAAATAAAAAGAAAAATCGCAGGTAAACACAAAGTTTGCAAGCAAGAACTCTTAACCAAGCATCTACAGACAGAAAATTGCAGATTAACATTGTACACATTCAAAAACTTGCTACCCTATAAACAAGGACACACACTGGCACACACACCGATACACACATACACACAGACACAAACACACGCACGCACACACACACACAGGCACACATTGGCACACACACACACACACTGAGGACACCAATAACAGATAGCTGACCACAGGCCCGTGGGCCCGTACATCAGTCGATCAATGTCTAATACATCTTAATGTCGTCTCCGGCTGTCGGACAGGATCCGGGAAGGGGCCCGGACTAGCCGCTATCTCCCGCTCCCCGTCTGCGATAGGACAGCCCGTCTAGGGGGAGAGGTGGGTGTCGACGAAGGCATGGGGGAAGCCTGAGAAATGACAGATCGTCAAGAAATGTCTTCACTACACTGCGGACTTGAGCATCATGTTTCTTAGAAGTTTAAGAAGTCTCTGACGCTTGTTTTGATGGAATAAAGGAAACCGGGGGCAGCGGAGTGAGGTCCAGTTTGTTGTTTTCCCGGGCTGGTCTTAGGAGCTGCGCCTTAAAAAACGGAGAGTGTTTTTATGAGAGGGAGGGGGGGGGGGGGGGGGGTGTATTTTGGGCGCCGAGCAAGACATCGCTGGACGCCCCGCGGCCGGGCGTTTATAAAAGTATTTAAGGGATATTCTGGACACGTCAACTTCAAACGGAATGTGAAAGTCATCAGGAGAGGGGGAGGGGGAGGGGGGAGGAGGATAAAACGCTGACATTTCCAGAATATTGCTGTAGTACCTGAAAAAGGGAGTGAAGGGAGAGAGGGAAATTAGACGGAGGGGGGGGAGAGCAGAGGAACGGATGTTGGAAGGTTAAGGGAGAATTAACCTGTATTCTTCATAACCCCCACCCACCAAACCCCCGCCACCACCACCACCACCGCCGCCACCACCACCCCGCTTTCACCCTCGGATACTTTCTACAGAGCCAGCACTCTGCGTGTGCGCAACCGCCAGAGTAAAATGCATTTGTATGAATTTGCCCTTGGCACGGCCCAAGACTGAGTGAGGTGTGTGTGCGTTTGCGGCCTGTGTGTGTGGCATGTGTGTGTGTCTCAGTGTGTGTGTGTGTGTGTGTGTGTGTGTGTGTGTGTGTGTGTGTGTGTGTGTGTGTGTGCGTGCGTGCGTGCGTGCGTGCGTGCGTGCGTGCGTGCGTGCGTGCGTGCGTGCGTGCGTGCGTGCGTGCGTGCGTGCGTGCGTGCGTGCGTGCGTGCGTGCGTGCGTGCGTGCGTGCGTGCGTGCGTGCGTGCGTGCGTGCGTGTGTGTGTGTGTGTGTTGGACAGGGCGGCAGCGTGCACCACATCTGATACGGCACATTTAAATGGATATTACAGATAACAATGCCCTCTGTTGGCCCCAATAAGATTCACGCCTCTCTTATTGCTTTTTCACTTCCTCTATCTCTCGCTCTTTCTCCTCGACACCCCCCCACCCTTTGTCTCTTTCTACCCTTCCACAGTTTGATGTGCACTTGCAGAGTTCAGGGGGCAAGGGCCTGAATGGGGTGCGGGGGGGGGGGGGGGGGGGGGGGGGGGGGGGGGGGGCACTCCCCAGCTGTGCCACCCATGATAAGCAGTTAATATCTTCAGCCCGGGATAGAGTCATGATAATATGACTTTATGGATAAGTGTCGTTATGGCTGGTTGCTCCAAAACATCTCTCTTTCGCCCTCTCTTTCCGTCTTTCTCTCTCCCGCTCTCTCTCTCCCCATCTCTCTCTCTCTCTCCCCCTCTCTCTGTCTCCCCCCTCTCTCTCTCCCCCCTCTCTCTCTCTCTCTCCCCCCCCCCCCTCCTCCTCCATCTCCCTTTCTCTGTCTCCTCGTGAGGCCTCTCTCGGAGTCATGAGATTAGTCTGCCTGCACCCCCCCGCTGTTTTGTGTAAATATATACGCTCGGCGCGCACCTTTTTGTTGACGCAATTTTCACTTGTCGTGTCAGCGCAAAGCAAGGTTGACATTTCACTTGATTGCATGTTTGGGAGGTGCGGCGACGCTCCCTCTGTGCGCCCGTCCATCTGCTCCGGGTCGCCGGAGGAGGGGGGCTGTTGATTGCCAACAATTGTAAGTTTGACCAAAAAGAGAGAGAGAAGGCCCCAGCTATCCTTATCGTCTTACCCATCGACCGTCGCGTGATCTCTGCGGCGCAGTTAATCCCTAGATTCCCATCCATTACTCGTGTGGTTTTTATGACTGCCATGCAGTGAGGTATATCGCGTCTATGTTTGGTGCGAATACTTTGGTGCGAGCTTCTGCCCGAAGGGGAGGTTAAAACGTATTGACCCTCCCGGCCAAAGAGAACTCTTTTTGTGCCTTTGTCTGTCTGTGTGATAATCAATGAGAGCTGGTCTCAAAGATTAAAGGAGAGTGGGGAGGAGAGGAGAAAAAGGAAGGATCAAACAGAGATCAGGGAGGAAGAAAAGGGGGGGGGGGACGCAGGAGAAGGAACAAATCTAAAACAAAAGGAAAGAACAAAAGGAGACAGCGAGGGAGAGTGGGTGTCTCAGTGTGTAAAAACAGGGTGAGAAACACTTTCCAGGAAAGGTATATGTGGTCCCTTCTGGGGGTCTACTCTTTCCCAAAAAAAAAAAAAAAAAGCACTTTCTCTGAGAAATCAAGCGTGTCCTTGGCTAAAAGCCTCCACTAAATGTCTTATGTTTATAAAGAATGGGAGAAGAGGGTGGAGGGAGGAGCTGGGAGGTGGGAGGTGGACGATGATGGTACGGGGGTAGGCTATGGGGGGGGGGGGGGGGGGGGGGGGGCTTTTCCACACACACACACCAAAACCAGAGCATTAAGTGGTGATATAGGCTCCCCAGAGGTATCTCTGGAAACATCTTAAAAGCCCAGACAGACTTGTGAGTGTGTGTGTGTGTGTGTGTGTGTGTGTGTGTGTGTGTGTGTGTGTGTGTGTGTGTGTGTGTGTGTGTGTGTGTGTGTGTGTGTGTGTGTGAGTGTGTGTGTGTGTGTGTGTGTGTGTGTGTGTGTGTGTGTGTGTGTGTGTGTGTGTGTGTGTGTGTGTGTGTGTGTGTGTGGGCTATAATAAGATGTCATTGAGAAGCGCTGCCCTGACCCCAGTCTCCCCGCTGCAGCCTCTCTCTCCACACAATAGCAGGGCCGGGACTGCCGGGGTGACTCACTCTCCAACGCTCCATCCTACACGCTTTTTTTTTTAAGGCTTATGCTGGACCTTATTCACCTATAATGGCCATCTTGGTTCTAAACGCTTGCTAGGTGCAAATAGTTAGCCGAGCTTGAAACACGGTGGAACTGAGCTTGAACCGAGGGGGAACCAAGATGGGACCAAGATGGAACCAAGATTGAAGCAAGGTGGGACCAAGAAGGAACCGAGATGGAACCAATTTTATTTAATAAAATAAATAATTGTATTTTTGTTCTTTAATGCGTGAAGTAGCGGAGAGAAGAGAGATAGAGAGAGACTAGAGCTTTAAGGTGGTCGGGAGGCGGGGGGGGGGGGGGGGGGGTCGTAGCTGAATCCAAGCACAGTCCTGTGTGTCCATGCTGTGCTTGTGTTGCTTCTCCCTTGCTCCTCCAGTCCTATAATTAGAGACCTAGGCGGAGTGTTTTAACGAGAGAGAGAGAGAGAGAGAGAGAGAGAGGAAGAGAGGGAGAGAGAGAGAGAGAGAGAGAGAGAGAGAGAGAGAGAGAGAGAGAGAGAGAGAGAGAGAGAGAGAGAGAGAGAGAGAGGAAGAGAGGGACAGAGAGAGAGAGAGAGAGAGAGAGAGAGAGAGAGAGAGAGAGAGAGAGAGAGAGAGAGAGAGAAGAAGAAGAAGAGGGGGAGAGAGTGAGAGAGAGAGGGAGAGAGAGTCCGGCCTCGAGAACGGGTGTTTATTTTAGAGTGTGGGTTTGCACAGGGCTGGGCCTACTACTACCAACATTGCAAGAGAGCCAGGTCAGATTCTGGTCCAGGAATAGCAGTGTGACCCAACCCTCCTCAATTCACCTCACCTCACCCCCTAACCCCTCCCCCCACGACGGAACCTGAGTCACCTATGTACAAAGAGCATTCACAAACACCGTCCGCGGATACTGTAAACATTGTTTGTTTGCTCTTTTTTACTACGTTAGCCAGTAGAAGGCTGCAGGGCTTTTTGATTTTAGCCTTTTGAAGTTTCTTTTTTGATTTTAGCTTTCCGAGGCATGAGATGATTTTATTCACCCGGGAGGTGTCATTGATCGATAGCAGGCTGCTTTTTCGTGTTTTTTTTTTTTTTTCGATTCAAACTTCCAACCCATATAAAGTTTAAAAGATTCATTAGTGGAGAGAGCTAGCATAAGGTGACCATAGTTCTGCAGTGAATAACGGGAACATGTGTAGTCTGGTGGTCCATTTATCATCAAAGTATCAGTATTATGTTATTTTCGTGTCACTTAGATAGACACAAGCCAAATCACCCACTGTCTCAAAATTAACATTAAAATATGAACAAAAGCCTTTGCCATTTCAAAATCTATTCATATACAAAAAAAAAACGGTGTTGTCTTGTAAACCCTAGAATAGCTAGCTAGCTTGCCGGTGCGCATTTTTCAATGGTTGAAACCTCGTTGGTTTTCTTATAGTTTCCGAGACCAACGCAGTCTTGCTCAAGCAGAAGGCGGCCGTAAATCGCGAGGGGGACGGAGCCAATTCCTTATCATTATCGGCCGCAAGAGTCTTGATTGTTTTGTTTCACCTGTACACAACAGCGTGGCAGAAATTAGCCAAATAATCACACTTCTATTGCGCTGCAGCCATTGTTCACTTTAATTACAAAACACCTTTTGTCCCGAGGGTAAAGTGCCAACGTGCAATCGTGTATATGCAATTCCTCTCAGCGAAGAATAAAAATCAAGAAAACAACAACCTTATCTCGAGTGTGGCCGCTCCCTCGATAAGGCTTCAACTTGGCCTCCTATAGAAACCTCCCATGACCCTCGCTCTTATGAAGACCATCAAGTGAGGAAATTAACATTTAGATTGGTGCACATTATGAGACGTTTGCCTGGACCGTTTCCTGGGGAGCGTGATCTCTAGCCAGAGGCCTTTGGCACATGGGCGGGGGAGAGAGAGAGAGAGAGAGAGAGAGAGAGAGAGAGAGAGAGAGAGAGAGAGAGAGAGAGAGAGAGAGAGAGAGAGAGAGAGAGAGAGAGAGAGAGAGAGAGAACAAAAAAGCAACAAACGAATCATGTTGTTTATTGTGAGAGTTGGAAACACGCCGTGTATCGCCTCCCCCTCACTTCGCGTTAATCCAGCAATCTGTCCGGTGCGGAGAGATGTTAGCGCCGGGACTGAAGGGAGGGCGGGGGGGGGGAGTGGCAGAAGTGGCGGCGGAGACACGGTAAATTTGAGCGGTTATGACAGCAGAGCTGAAGTAGAGCCGAGACAACGCAGAGCGTGAAGTCATTAAGCCATAATGAGCAAGCCAGCGAGAGAGCGCGAGTCATCGAGTAAAAGAGAGAGCGAGAGGGATTGAGAATGAGATAGAAAGAGGGAGAGAGAGAGAGAGAGGGAGAGGGGGAAAGAGGGAGGGAGCGAGAGGATAAAGGGGAGAGAGAGGGTGTTTTGAATGTTTGATTCGTGGCAAACAGCATTTGAAGAATGACACATGAACCTCTTCCATCTCAAATCTGTGCGCGCTTGTGTGCATGTGCGTGTTAGTGGGTGCTCAACGAAGAGCAGCCACACCTACCGATGCACATAGAGTTACATACATACACACATGCACACACACACACATACACCTAAACTCACAATGCTGCATGTAGAGTACTGTAAGACTCACACAATCTCATTGATGCACACACAAACATGCATGCCTCCTCACACACACGCACACATGGCATCCGAGCAAGCACGCACACACACACACACACACACACACACACACACACACACACACACACACACACACACACACACACACACACACACACACACACACACACACACACACACACACACACACACATTCTAATTCTTTATTTGAGTCCACCAATCACATTACAAGAGACCTATCTCATATCAAATATTTCAGATATGAGATAGGTCTTTGTTCAAGGATACAAAAAACATCTCCTGCGCCACACGGCCAGACTGCCTATCACTGTTGATATGGAGCAGAACTTTGCTAAATGTTTAGATTTTCTAAACATGCCAGCCTTAACCCACTGAAAACACGGTTGTGGACATTCCCCAAGTTGCCACAAATAAACACTATTAGCTTGCATTGGTAGCCTAGGTCCCTTAGTATTTCCAGAATTGGCTGGTACTTAACGATTTTATCGTTGAAAGCAATTTCCATGTACAGATCAAACACACAGCCTATCTCAAGTAGGAGCACTTCCCTTCTGTCTCTGTTTAAAAACAAAACATCAGGGGTATTTCGGATGTTACAAAACACATCAATAGAGCTATGAAAACCATTCCGGCATGATACGCGAATGTTTGTACATGCGCCGTTCTCTTATCCTACACTCCTCTCCACAGTTCCTTCGCTCACTCTGTCTGCTGACTCCACTCTTTACAGCGTGTCTCCAACTACCCTAACTCCCCCTGCCTCTCCTGGCTCCTGCCTGTCTCTCCCTTCTCCTCTCATTTCCTACGCATGCCTCTCACTCATTCCAATCACTCATTCCAAGCATCTCTCACCATCTCTCCTCACCTGTCTCCTCCATCTCTCCTTTCTGCTCATCTCATCTCAACTACTTCTCCTCCATTCTCCTGATCTCCTCTCCTCACTACTCCCCGCTCCCCTCATCTCTCCCTCTCCTCCTCCTACACTCTCCTCGTCACCCCTACTCACCCATTACCCCCCCTCCCCGTATCTCTCCCATTCCTCATCACCTCTCCTCACCACTCCTCTACTCCCCTTATCCAATCTTTCCCTACCTCTTTTCTCCTTCCCTCTCCTCATCTTCAACTCCTCATCTCCCCCCTCCCCTCTCTCACCTCCTCTCTTCCTGAACCCTTCCTGTCCCTTCTAGCCCTCCCATTCTCCTCTCTTCTCCTCCTCATCGTCCCTTCATCTCTCCTCCCCTGCCCCACCCCTATTATCTCCCCCTCTCTCCATATCTCTTATCCTCCCTATCTTCCTCTTCTCCCTCCCCCCCTCCCCTCTCCTTCCCCCCCTTCCCCTGCCTTCTCAGGCACTTGTATTCTGACTATGTGCCAACAAAGACCCCCTGGGTGACAGTTGGGTTGCAGGTTAAATGTGAGGCTCCTGACACGAAGCATAGCTCCACTTGTCAGGCCTTCACTGATTTCTATTTCTAGCCTGTGTGTGTGTGTTTGTGTGTGTGTTTGTGTGTGTGTGTGTGTTTGTATGTGTGTGTGTGTGTGTGTGTGTGTGTGTGTGTGTGTGTGTGTGTGTGTGTGTGTGTGTGTGTGTGTGTTTGTGTATGTGTGTGCGTCCGTGTGTTTGTAGGTGTCTGTGTGTGTGTGCGTATGTGTGTGCGTGCACAAGCCATTGCGTGTGTGTATGTGTTTGTATGTGTGTGTGTATGTGTGTGTGTGTGTGTGTGTGTGTGTGTGTGTGTGTGTGTGTGTGTGTGTGTGTGTGTGTGTGTGTGGGCGCGCACGTGTGCATGCACACCCTTGCATGTGCGTGCTGGTGTGAGGAGTGGAGGAGTGTGTGCGGGAATGTCTAGTCCCCGTGTCTCAGTGAAACAGCAGGGCTCCTGAGCCACAGGTGAGGCAGGTCTGGGAGCCGTAGACAGACACAGTGTGGGGCTGTGCCGCCGCGGCTGTAATTGCCACGACAACAACAGCAGCCCGGGGGGGGATTACAGTGGATAAACCGCAGCGCTGTTGTAATGGGGTGAGGCCCCGCCACCAGACCCCATGTTCATTGTGACTCTCACCACACTAGGGTCAAGGGTCACCGGTGACTGCTTTGGT
>NC_079429.1:12119710-12124710 GCF_026213295.1 Gadus chalcogrammus
TGTTCCAGTTAGATGAGGATTTAAGGGAACGCACAGACAGCAGAGGAGTGCTCTGTCACTTTAGATTCCCACTGATCTGTGTCAAACATAGAACAAAACAGGAGCACACACACAGACACCAAACAGAGATCACTTCCAATCTCCTCCAAAACAAACACAGGCACACCCACACAAACACAGACACACCCACACAAACACAGACACGGCCCTCCAAGGTGGGCTTAGTCATGTGTGAGAAATGATTAATATATATTAATGGCCAGGCGTTGGGACCTTGGGAGGATGGCATCCCTCTTGTTCAATCACCATGGTGATAGCGTGACCAGTCTAGCCCCGCCTTTATGCTCAGCCCCCCCCCAGGTTCTGGGACAGCCCAGGCTGGCTCCCCTCTCCGTCAGATATGCTCTTGTATTTATCTGTTTGAGTGATCGTGTCGAGGCCGTCGAGGATAGTATGAAACCAGCCTGCGTGGATGAGAACATGATCCCACACACACACACACACACAAAGTCAAACGCACGCACCAACACAGACACACACACACATACATACAAACAACACACAGACAAAAGCACGCACGCACAGACGCATACACCCACACACACCTGGAGGAAAAGGCTGTGATTATTCCTTTGGCAGAGAGTGACATCATATCCAAATGTCCCACAGGGTTGGAGTGTGATGGGCTGTCAGGGTGAGCCTCATCCACGTGAATGGAGGCCAGTGTTTGTCTCTCCCTCTCTCGCTTTAGTTTTTTACTGTAATCACAGTCCCCTCTTTATTTACTTATTTAATCGTAGAACTTCACTTTCAATCTCTCTCTCTCTTTCTCTCTCTCTCTCTCCCTCTCTCTCCCTCTCTCTCTCCCTCTCTCCCTCTCTCCCTCTCTCTCTCTCTCTCCTCATCTTTATCTTTCTTTCTTTGTCTGCCTCTCTATCTCGATCTCTCCCAAACCGCTTTTCTATTTATGACATGCTTCCCCTCCAACCCGGTAATTATGATGCTGTGATCTGGTGTACAAAGGCGGGAAAAATGCTCCAGAACTAATTTGCTCTCTCTGTCAACGGGTTTTTATTCATCCTCTTCCTCATCCTCTTCCTCCTCCTCCTCCTCCTCCTCCCTCTCCTCCCCATGGTCTCCTCCTCCTCCCCCTTCTTCCTACTCCTCCTCTTCCTTCTCCCCCTCTGCCTCCTCCTCCTCTTCCTCCTACACCTCCTTTTCTCCTTCTCCTACCCTGCAATTTTCCTCTATCTCCTTGTCGTCTTCTTCCTCCTCCACCCTCCTCCTCCCCCTAACCATTCCCCTCTTCTACTCCCTCTGTACTGGGGAGGGTTTCTGCCATCTGCTCCTCTTTCCCACATGTCTGTGCAATCACCCCGCTGACAGTAATCATATTATCATACCACTGGCCGCTACAAGTGTCCGGTTTCATCAAATGATCGCTTTCACCAAACGTGATGTGTTTGCGAATAGCTGGTGGATCTGACGTTAGATTATATTTTTTAAAGAAACAGATTAAGCCTCACTCAGATCTGGGGAGATGGCAACGCCACGCATGGAAATCCAAATCAACATAATTAGAAGTATCACTCAAGACTGACACATGGTGGGTCCAATCCATCTTTTGATCATCCGTTAAACTGTCAGTCAGGGTAGCCACGAGTCAGCCGCACTGCTATTTTGATCGTCCGAATGATTAAAAATCTGGTCTTGGCTGACCTCTCTTTCACCTCCTTAATGGGATGAACTTCTGCTGCCCGCTGTATGGACAGATTGAGTCAGACACGTACAGTCACACAGACAGACAGACAGACAGACAGAAAGACAGACAGACAGACAGACAGACAGACAGGCCCACAGATGATATAGATTGATAGATAGATAAATAGTTGATGGATGGGTAGATTGATAGATGGATGACAGATATGTAGATAGTCCACATCCAGAGAACGGTGACGTAGGAATAGAGGGGAGAAGAGAAACAAAGGGAGGAAGAGAGGGAGACTGAGGTCGAAAGAGAGACGAAGAGACAGAGACAGAGACGGAGAGAAAAAGAGAGAAAGAAAAAGAGAAAGAGGAGAGGAGATATAAACTGGAAGGAGAGTCTGAACAGTGATGCGCAGCACTGTGTAGAGACGTCAGAGATCCAGTGAATAAACGCATTAGCAATCTAACCCTCAGAGTCAGAGGAGGCTGCCGCAGCCGAGGTAGGAATAATGGAGCTTTGATGCGACTCAATCTCTGCTCCGTGTAGAAGAAGAGAACTTCATTATGAGGGACAATGTGAATGAACGGCTCTCTGACTCGTCATTGAAACTATTTCAGAATACATCTGTTGTAGCGAGTTAATATGGCCGTTGATTGCAAATTGGCCCCCAGAGAGCATCAGGGGAGAATTTCCTGCCTATCAAGACGTGGCCGGCTGCGCGTCCTTAATCTCCGTGGAGATTAGCATAAGTTAAAGAACGGGCGGTCCATGGAGGAGCTCTGCGAGCGCCTTTCGATTCAGAACGACTCCTGCTTTGTTTTCGCTGTACATTAGATATGCATGCTTAGTGGGGTTTTTCTTTCTTCTATTTCGGGGCCTGTTTTTTTTTTTTTTTAAGCTAATGAACAGACGCGGTTGATTGGGACTGACTTATCGCACTGACTTTTAATGACGCAATTGTCAGCACAGTGGAATAGGAGCGCTCTTGACGGGCAGAATAACAAACATGGATGGAGATTGTCGGTATGTTGGTGATAGCGACGTTAAGTCGTAATGAGTTCATCATTAATGCTTTATGAAAGGGAAGACAATGTGACAGAGAAAACTAAGTATGAATATGTTTGTATCAGTGTAAACCCACTGGCAGCTATGGTGTATATGACTGTTATATTTGGTATGCGTATCCTTGAGTTGGGACTATGGGACATTGCGCTGTTTCTTTTAGTACATGCCGTTCTTTGAATGGGTATAAAATAGGTATAGTTATATTTAGTTTGAGTCCAGCATGCTTCTCAATTCACGTATATACAGTATACATATGGATATTTATTTTTGGCCCCGAACGTGTTGCCCTATGGGGGTCGTTGAAGTAGAAAGATGCGCTGAAACCTTGAAACCTGTCCAGAAACATGTAAGTATCGCCCCTGTGATTCAAGATATAAATAAAGTTATTCGTATCGGATATATTTTTCCATCAATGGCTCGGTGCAGGGTAATCTTTGAGGGCCAGATCTGCTATTAGAGATAAGAAGAAGGTCTCACACCTCAGAGCCCATTCAGACCGCCTCATCATCCTTTGATGTCGTTACAGTGTTCATTAGCCATGCTAATTCCTGGCCACGGCACAGCGATCTGGAGAGCTAACAGCAGCAATCATCGTCTGGCTGGAAGTATGCTGCCAGGTTACCTAGAGCGGAGATGGGATAAAAAACATTCACACGCACACACAAGCACACTCACTCACTCACACTCACACACAAGCACACTCACTCACTCACAGTCACACACTCACACTCGCACTCGCTCACTCACACGCACACACACACACCCGCGCCCACACACATACCAATGGAGACACGTAAACAAGCGCACGCACAAATATACGCACATAAAGACACTGTAGAATAATATCAACTTAAATGACGTAATAATCCCTTATGGACTTTATATGAGAGAGAGAGAGAGAGAGAGAGAGAGAGAGAGAGAGAGAGAGAGAGAGAGAGAGAGAGAGAGGGAGAGAGTTGGTTGAGGGTGCATTTGCTAATGAGGTTAAGCGTCAGGTGCCTGCCCTGATTTCATTGGCTGTCACGTAGGCGGGGCAGAGCGTGGATTAGTGCCAGGGAGATCACCAGAGGGATATACAGGAGCAAAAAAACCATAAACACGCCACTGAAGTCGAAACCGCTATATTAATGGCAGTGACTTTTCATTTGACTAAAAGCACTTCTATTGGCTATGTTTAAACCACCTCTTCTATTGGCTATGTTTAAACCACCTCATCTATTTTCTACGTAATCTCGCTCCCACAGGAGAAAACAATTGGCTTTGTGAGCAGCGCTGAGCTGGATTTTCCCCCTGCATATTTTCCAGGAGTTTTAAATTGATTAGTTAATCCTCATTTAGCAGAGGGTGTCCAGCGTCCAGGATAAACAGACAGGTCTTAAGTCTCCTGGAGACGAAAGCCTGGCCGCAGGTCTTTCTTTCTCCCGGGCCCTCTTTGGGAGTGATTCACTGAATGGATACGCCGTTCATTCACTCATCCGTCCGTTCATTCACCGTTCAGTTGTTTCATGCTCCTTCAGTTAATCTGATTTCATTTTCTGTGTATTCGTTCATGCAAAGTTTGTTCTGATCACATGTAATGCATGAAGGATGAATCGACGGGTGGGTGGGTTGGATGAATGGATGGATGGCTGAATCGACGGGTGGGTGGGTTGGATGAATGGATGGATGGATGGCTGAGTAGACGGGTGGGTGGGTTGGATTGATGGATGGCTGAATCGAAGACGTGTGTGGGAGCGGATGGATGGATGGACAGAGAAGGCCCAGTTTGGTAATTTATACTCCTGCAGTTTTCTGGACTCTGTTAATTGCCATATTTGAATGACCAAGGGAAATCATTCATTCCCCTTTCCTTCAAAAAAACCCCTAACTTCTTCTCCCTTCTGTATCACTTGTCACCCAGGGAGGCTGCTCGCGACGCGCTAAAGGCTGGCTCGGGTTCAGGAAACCAGCCGCCCACTCCCCGCTACCAGATGAATGGATGCCGTGTTAAGGCTTTATCCCAGCATTGTTCCAAACTTCTCCGCCGCGGTTCCTGCTCATTACGGCGGTGGATCTTCGCTGCTCACCGCCAGACGGCCAATTAAGCTGCCTGCTCGCGGCGAAAAAGCCGCGCACAAAAGAAGCGGCAACAAAACAGAAAAGAAAACCTACTGGAGAAAAAAAGAACGCAAAACAACAACCCACTTAGTTCTTCATTCAGGGCCTTTCCTTGTGTTTCTTCTCAGTG
>NC_079429.1:12129710-12247993 GCF_026213295.1 Gadus chalcogrammus
TTTGATGGAAAATGTGCATGATGTTTAGTTTTAATAAGTGAAAGTTTATTTTCTTCAGGATGTGTTATCTGTCCACCCCATCTGTTAACTGGTGTTATCTAGTTTCCCTTTCCTTTGTAAGGCTTGTCCTTATGATGAACCTGTCACATGAACCGCTTTATCTATACCAGAAAAAAACCATCTCAACATTTCATTGATGGACATTGGTGGGGGGGGTGAAATTGTGTTTACAGGCCCTGTGAAACTGTGTTCGAGAGACTGGAGAGACAAGTTAAAATAGGTTAATTGCATTCAACTATTGTTTTTTTTTAATTTAGAAGTCTCATCAGTCCTAGATGCACACCTCATAAAGAAATTGCTGCAACATATATCAACGACAAGACTTGCGATGTATAAATAACCCATGTCTAAGGTGCCTTGGCTTCTGCAAGGCGTATTGCACACATGATTCCACGGCCCATGAAGCAGCCTTTCTGCAGGCATAGTTTTAGTCACCATGCACGTTTTTGTCTGGATGGATGGTTCTTTATGAGAGGATTTAGGAAAGCCTTGAGAAAATGACTAAATTCAAGTTTCTCACTTTACTTTCCATTGTCATATCTATTTCACTCTCTCTCTCCTTATCCTCCGCTCTTCCACTCTCCCGCTCTCCCTCCCTCCCTCTCTCTCTCTCTCTCCCTCCCTCCCTCCCTCCCTCTCTCCCTCTCTCCCTCTCTCCCTCTATCTCTCTCTCAATTTCTCTATCGCCTCTCACCCCGGGTCTGCTTTTTCTTCTTTTTCTTTCTGAGTGATACACTCACCTCACGAAGGTTTCACGGATGAACTATTCCAAATGGGCCCAAGTCTCATGACAAACAGATCGATTCGTTATAGAGTTGAAAGTTGCTGGTCTTGAAAATCACTGGACTATCTTTCGGGGTAGAGGGTGGAGGAGGGGGGGGGGGGGGTGGAGGGGGAAGGGAGAGAGTCTACGGAGGAGAAGAACTCCACGGCAACCGGCGCACACAGAGAGTCCTGTTCATCACAACAGACCGCCGAACCACCGTGAACCATTCCCGAGTGACGATGCATCACATCGTTTATCAATCACACGCTTGAATCACATGATCATCTCCTTTCCTGAATTGAAAAAAGGATCGTTACAATTTTGTTTTTCCCTGGAAATCTGCACCGACAACCGTTTCTACAGAATCCTTTTTCCCCCTGTTCAGAGCTGAGCTTCGGGGGTACGGGGGAGCGATGAAAGTGCTGACACAAAAGGCCCGGTCACCTTCCTGGTGGAGGAGCTTGTAAGGAGGTGCACAGCATGGTGTTCCAGTCTGGGGGGCGAATCCAGCGCTGCTGCTGCCGCGGCTGCCGTATCCCCAGCGCTAACCGGAGAGTCTGAGAGCGGGCCCACCTGCTCGATGCAGATAGCACCTCACAGCCTGCAGGCCCTCCACTCTGCAGCGCTGGAGAGCGGCTCTCGATGGTTCACTAGACACACCAGGAGCGCACGCACGTCGGTGACACACACACACGCACGCAGACAAGCACATGCTTGCGCGTGCACACACACACACACATATTCAGGCACTGAAACACAAACAGACGTACAAAGGCAGACACCCAGTCACATACACGCATGCATACGCACACATACACACAGGCCCAGGCACAGAAACACACACAGACATGGACAGACAGACAGGCACACGCACAGCAACACACGCATGCAGGCATGCACTCACACAAACATGCAAAGGCATGCACACAGACACACAGACACAAACCCTAACACTCATGCATGTACGACCTACACATAGAAGTGACATGCAAACACACAGGGCACACCCTCACATTAATTAATATTCATAAATACGCATATGTTAATGTTTATTGTACTGTTATAAAAAGCAATTTCATACTGCAGCACACACACACACACACACACACACACACACACACACACACACACACACACACACACACACACACACACACACACACACACACACACACACACACACACAAACACACAAAATGGACTGCATGTGCATACGAGCGAAGATAAGCAATTAATAAAGTGGTGTCTCCATCTGCAGTGGCGCAGTGCACAGCAGACTCTCACAGACCAGAGACTAGAGTCATGGCTAGAGATATGAGCTGACTCTCTCCCACAGACCAGAGACTAGAGTCATAGCTAGAGATATGAGCTGACTCTCTCCCGCAGAGACTAGAGTCATGGCTAGAGATATGAGCTGACTGTCTCCCACAGAGACTAGAGTCATGGCTAGAGATATGAGCTGACTCTCTCCCACAGAGACTAGAGTCATGGCTAGAGATATGAGCTGACTCTCTCCCACAGACCAGAGACTAGAGTCATAGATAGAGATATGAGCTTACTCTCTCCCACAGAACAGAGACTAGAGTCATAGCCAGAGATAATCCTTGACGCTAAATGGATTGTAAATGGACTGCATTTTATGCTTTTATCCAAAGCGCTTAACAATATTGCCTGACATT
Organism: Gadus chalcogrammus; assembly: GCF_026213295.1. Classification (NCBI taxonomy): domain Eukaryota; kingdom Metazoa; phylum Chordata; class Actinopteri; order Gadiformes; family Gadidae; genus Gadus; species Gadus chalcogrammus. The sequence goes on from NC_079429.1 coordinate 12,132,216, forward strand.
CACCCATTCATGCACACATTCATGCACCCAAGGCGGAGTCGACCATGCAAGGCAACAGCAAGCTCGTCGGGAGCAGTCAGGGTTAGATGCCTTGCTCAAGGCTACCTCGACACTCACAGCTCGGAGGAGCAGGGGATCAAACTAGCAACCTTGCGGTTACCAGCCAACCCACTCTACCTCCTGAGCAACTGCCTTATTGATCACAGCTGGATGCCGCCATATTCAGCTACAACACAGAGTTCTAGCTATAAACACACACACACACACACACACACACACACACACACACACACACACCCACACACACACACACACGCTCTGGTCAAGGTGAGCCTGCTTTTCTCTTCGCCTACTCTGCTTTGAATTGATGTGCATGAGCGTTGTATGTACGTGTGTGTGTGTGTGTGTGTGTGTGTGTGTGTGTGTGTGTGTGTGTGTGTGTGTGTGTGTGTGTGTGTGTGTGTGTGTGTGTGTGTGTTGTGGGAATGAGAGAAACATATCAGTGAATGTTCACATTCTTAATCTTTCTATTGAAATAAAAGCCGATTTTGCTTACCGGTATTTATCTTTTATGTTCTGTCTTGGCGCACACGTTTGTTGTGTGAGAGTGTGTATGTCCGTGTGTTGGAGGATGTACACGTCTGCAAAGAACACGTGCAAATGCAATACATGCAAATTGAAAGATTATGAAACTGATTTCGAGATTATGAAATCTATCTATCGCGAAGTCTTACTTCCCAAGGGCCTTGTGTGTGTGTGTGTGTGTGTGCAATTGTGAGAGTGTGTGTTTGTGTGAGGTCGTGTGCGTGTGTGTGTAGGTGTGTGTGTGTGTGTGTGTGTGTGTGTGTGTGTGTGTGTGTGTGTGTGTGTGTGTGTGTGTGTGTGTGTGTGTGTGTGTGTGTGTGTGTGTGTGTGTGTTATCGTGGGAATTGAGAACATCCTACATGTCTATGTATAACCAGGATATAAGATATAGGATATCAGGCTAGTGGTTTGGGTGTTTGAAGTCCAGTGAAAAGTATATAAATGTATATATATATTCATATAATATATACTGACACGTGCCAAACATCTCTAGGTGAATGGACTGCATCTATATAGCGCTTTTACAACCTGTGGCCACTCAGAGCGCCTCGCGGATTGGAGGGGAACGAAATTAATAAAATCCTGAAGAATATTGCCTCAAGGAAGGACGCAAGGACGGGGGGAAGGCAGGGGGAGGAAGTGGTGGAATTACTAAGTTACAAGGTTAGTGAATACAGAAGGGAGGAAAAATAAACCAACCCCAAAAACTAACCAAAGAGTGCAAAATAGATGAGAAGACGTGGAAGCGACCCTGAAGAGGAAATTGGAGGGACAAAGTAAGTTGAGAAAGCAGGAAGACAGAGCACAAGTGGAGAAGAACAAACTGCCACCGCCGCCGCCGCCGCCGCCACCGCCACCGCCACCACCACGGCCAACCAATACACCCCAATCCCCAACCTCCCCTCTCCCATATACACGTCACCTGGCTTCGAAGCAGCAGCAGGTGCAGAGCGTCCGTCTCTCTCCCTCTCTCTCTCTCTCTCTCTCTCTCTCTCTCTCTCTCTCTCTCTCTCTCTCTCTCTCACTCTCTCTTACTCTCTCACTCTCTCCCTCTCTCTCTCTCTCTCTCTCTCAGAGGACGTCTCTCGAAGCGTCCAATCAGAGCAGGTAATGATGCGCTCCCCGGGTTTGTCCAGTCCCAGACGGCGATGGTGGCGGCAGGCGTACAGGTGAGTCTGATTAATCAGGAAGTGGCTGCACGATGCTGGTAAACAGCTCGACACCGGTCATCTATCACTTCCTGATGGCTCTCAGCTGGACAGGAAGGTCCTTATTTACCCACATAATCATTGGGGAGGTATTGCTCCCTCAGCATGGGAGGATGTGGGTTGGCCAAATAGTTTCTTGGGTTTTATGCAAGGGCTTTGTATTGAGTTGGACTCTCAACAATGTTGTTGCTACCTTCTGCTAGTTGGTGTGTATATGTGTAACTTCGACGTGAGATTGACAAGCCCATGTCTTCACAGGATGTGCCCTCACTTGTATGTGTGTGTGTGTGTGTGTGTGTGTGTGTGTGTGTGTGTGTGTGTGTGTGTGTGTGTGTGTGTGTGTGTGTGTGTGTGTAACTTCGACATGAGATTGACAAGCCCATGTCTTCACAGGATGTGCCCTCACTTGTATGTGTGTGCGTGTGTGTGTGTGTGTGTGTGTGTGTGTGTGTGTGTGTGTGTGTGTGTGTGTGTGTGTGTGTGTGTGTGTGTGTGTGTAACTTCGACATGAGATTGACAAGCCCATGTCTTCACAGGATGTGCCCTCACTTGTATGTGTGTGTGTGTGTGTGTGTGTGTGTGTGTGTGTGTGTGTGTGTGTGTAACTTCGACATGAGATTGACAAGCCCATGTCTTCACAGGATGTGCCCTCACTTGTATGTGTGTGTGTGTGTGTGTGTGTGTGTGTGTGTGTGTGTGTGTGTGTGTGTGTGTGTGTGTGTGTGTGTGTGTGTGGTGTGTGTGTGTGTGCGTGCGTGCGTGCGTGCGTGCGTGCGTGCGTGCGTGCGTGCGTGCGTGCGTGCGTGCGTGCGTGCGTGCGTAGAAACCAGGATGTGTATGTCGCTGTTCCGCGTCTACATGAATAAAGTACATATCCTGCACCCACATTTTCCCCAGAACCAGCCATAGCTGGCTTACAGCACATCTTGTTTGCCAAAGAGGCACACTGTGTCTTGGACACAACTATTTCCAAAAAGCTTGGTTTATTAACAGAAACGTTTAATAGCTTCATATCTGTAAGCAACTGCTCTGATTAAGAGCCTTGGGGGGCCGTGGGTTCTGTGATCCTGCGTGGTTAGGTACACCCTGTGCCCTATTACAGTTCCTTGGTACCTGATTTGGTATGATTAACAGGCTTATCAAGTGCACCGGCTACCGCCTTAGCTCTCTCGGAATCCACTAATGGTTTGAATATATCACAGATGTCTCTCCTCCTCTGCACCCACGACGGCCGAGTCAAAAGGTTTGTCTTCGTCTCAATTAAATGGAATATATCGCATCCTAAGATATTACATTAATGAGTCATTGAGCAGACACTCCTTCCAAAGCAATGTTACAAGTGAGGCTGAGAAAAAGTTTAGTATAAGACTAACATTTGAGCGACTTCAAAACAATACAAGCGCCGTTGTTTTTTTTAGGAAAAACTATCGAGTTCTTCAAGAATCCTATTTACGTTTTATCTTTTCTTTCTATCAACAGCCAAACGACTCTTTAACAGAGTGAGATTTACAAGAAGCGTTCAAAAATCTCCTTAAGAAAACTTATGAAAACATTTCCATAAACAAATTTCCTCTTTTATCTCTTACATGACAACAATAAGCCTTTGAATATAAGCATTATAGTGGGAGCTTTGTTGAGTCATCACACATACACATACAAAGCCCTGCGATTTAGCAGCAAAAATCGGTCTCAACATAATCAAAAACCACGGCAACGTAACTGTGAACAAAAACAACAACAATGCAAAATAAAGACACGCACAATTAAATGAATGTGATATTTAAAAAAACTTGATGTGATGGTTTTGTTTGAGACATCTATCGGAAACACCACCCCATCTGGGCCTGCTGATCGCCATAAAACGAGATGTTATCGTCGCATGGATATGACTATTCTCCATTTTCCAACGATTTTCTGTCCAATTCGGCGCATAACGCAAGTTCCATTATCTCCTGAAATTCAAGACCTGGGCCTCCATCCACCATGATTCCACCAAATCAATAAGGTAATTTCATACAGGAACACGCAGGAGCTTTGCAAAATGGAGGAGGTGTGTGTGACTGTGTGTGTGTGTGTGTGTGTGTGTGTGTGTGTGTGTGTGTGTGTGTGTGTGTGTGTGTGTGTGTGTGTGTGTGCGTGCGTGCGTGCGTGCGTGCGTGCGTGCGTGCGTGCGTGCGTGCGTGCGTGCGTGCGTGCGTGCGTGCGTGCGTGCGTGCGTTCGTGCGTGTGTGCGGATCACATCCAGGCCTATCTGTCCAACAGTAGGATGAGGAGGGAAAAACCATGACAGATCAGTGTGCTGGTGTAGAATAACGAAGGGGTGCTGGTGTGTGTGGGGGGGGGGGGGATGCTATTTTCATTTAATTTCACATTTTCCCTATGTATCATATAGCAGGTGATTTTCTCCAAAGTGAATATAGAGTTAATTTCTTAGAAACCCTAAAGGACAATAATCAGACAGGGTTAGCGGGTTCATCCAGACCAGGGTCCGAAACCAGAACATTTCAGCTGCGCGGTGGTCAAACATACCCTAGGCTATCCACAGTAATACAGGGGGCATTCATAGAAGTAGGTGGAAGAAGATACAAAGGAGAGTGAGAGACAGAGAGAGAAGAGAGAGAGAGAGAGAGAGAGAGAGAGAGAGAGAGAGAGAGAGAGAGAGAGAGAGAGAGAGAGAGAGAGAGAGAGAGAGAGAGAGAGATGTGTCCTCCTTGTACAAAAACCAAACTGTAGTAATAACCATGACGAGGGACTAGAAGAGAAGGAGAGAAACACAAATGGAGAGAATGGCAGAGGATATCAATAAGAAAGGAGCAGAAGAGGGAATGAAAAATTGATTAAAAGAAAAGAAAAAAATTAAGGACAAAATAGGTTACAAAAGAGAACATAACAAAGAAGTACCCCCCACCCCCCCCACAGCGAAAAGGGTCTTTAAACATTTACCTGGGCGCACCTCTGCTCAGAGGAACGATGGTTGTTTGATTCCATTACACTTCTATTACAGCTGTAGTTAATGGTTGTGTCACAGTCTATTAACTGCATTCATCTCCGCCTGTGATATATCACAGGACATCCCGCCGCCGAACAAAGACAGATGACTGTGGCTCCCTGCTATGCCATTAAAACGCATGCTCCGCCCCATGTATGTGTGATGGTGCAAGAAGACACACACACACACAAACATACAGAGACGCACACTCACACACATGCATGTGTGTGCACGCGCAAGCCTCACACGCACAAACACACACGCCACTTAATCACACACACACGGAAAACACCCGTACATACACACAGCGGGACACTCCCGACAACAAATACAGAACACAACATATCATAATGCGAACTTCAGAAAGCACACAAAGCACACACGCAGTCGTATCCAGCGTCAACAAGAGGGGGGGATGGAGAGAGTGGGGGGATGAGAGACAAAGAGCTAGAGTTGAACAATTCTACACTAGACAACACTCAAGGAGAGGTGTTGTAGACCCAATGCTACACACACAAACACAGACACACACACACACACACACAATCATACACAAACACACACACTCAAACACAAACACCCACTCAAACACAAACACCCACAGAGACACCCACACACACATACACACAGACACACACACACACACACACACACACACACACACACGCTCACAGACACACACACACGCTCACAGACACACACACACACACGCACACAAACACACAACATATACACACTAACACACACACAGACGTACACAATCTGTCTTCCCCTCACTATCACATACCAGTGACAGGCATTGGTCTGGTTTGATAATGGCATGTGAAAGAAATGGTTTCTGTATTCTAAACAAGTCAATTATTTGTGTGTGCTCCGAGCCATGATCACATTAGTCTCTACACATATTGGAAATGAACACAGAAAGGACCGATATAGGGCCTGTGAGTGTGTGTGTGCCTGCGTGCGCACGCGTTTGTGTCTGTATGTGTGTGTGTGTGTGTGTGTGTGTGTGTGTGTGTGTGTGTGTGTGTGTGTGTGTGTGTGTGTGTGTGTGGGTGTGTGTGTGTGTGTGTGTTGCATTGCCATTGCTTCCATGACAAACACGGACAGAAAGATAAATGAAAGAAAGAAGGAAAGAAAGAAAGATAAATAGATAGAAATAAGGAAAGAATGAAGGGGCAGAAATCCATTCCGATTGACAAATGTCTCCCCCTTCTTTTCCCCGGCAGATGCCGGGGATATTTGATATATTCCATACCTCCACCATGTGCCCATCGAAGCTCCACCAGTGGCCATGGCTCCTCCACCTCACCCCTCAGTCTCCCTAGCCAGCGCTAACCTATTTACGAGAGCTTTTAAGGCCTACTCCCCATCCACAGCCCCCACCCTCCCCCTAAACAGGCTAGCGGTTCCCATGTTAAGGACTAATCAATAAGGAGTGGATGGTCTCCATGACACTGAGCTGGGATGGGTTGAGGGGCGGATGTTGAGTGTGTGTGTGTGTGTGTGTGTGTGTGTGTGTGTGTGTGTGTGTGTGTGTGTGTGTGTGTGTGTGTGTGTGTGTGTGTGTGTGTGTGTGTGTGTGCGTGTGCGTGTTGTGTGTGTTGGGTGTAGACCGCAGAGGATATCGCATCAAACATAGGAGGACCCCACTTTAGTGGAGCAGGAGATATAGGCTCCAATACCTCTCTGCAAATAACAATATGCCGGCTACCCCTCCTAGCTATCACAGAACCAGGAGGAACTGAGGAAGAGGTTCCGATTGCACGTTTAATCTGTCAAAGTCAACCTCTTCCCGCCCGATTCTTTCCTCTCTGTTGTGTTTTATATACCTTTGAGTCAGCCAAAGATCAAAAAAGCACCATGAAACTAACAACATCAAACATGTGAGTCTCTAGTTTATTTCTGACCAAAGCCCTTTTTTTGTATCAGCCTCCTGGCAATGATAGCGAACACACATGCGTGTGCACGCGCGCACACACACACACACACACACACACACACACACACACACACACACACACACACACACACACACACACACACACACACACACACACACACACACACACACACACAGACGCACACACACACACACACACACACACACACACACACACACACACACACACACACACAATTACATTGTCACTTAACGATTAATGAAGACAAGTTTGCCGGCACTCTTTGATCCTTTTTAATTAATATTAATTGTCTGTCGCCGCTCGTTAGGGGCGTTATTAAGCCGTATACCCGGAAGCAAACCGCGAAACGCGCGCGCTGACCTGAACGAGTGCTGGAATGAATCTCTCTCTATCATTTAGTTGCCGTCGTGAGCGGGCAAAATATCTTAACAAACAGCATGGCAGAATGATCTATGTGAGGGGACTGCGAGAGAGAGAGCGAGAGAGAGAGCGAGAGCGAGAGCGAGAGAGAGAGAGGAGAAGGGCTAGAAACTATATCCCCCGTCTACTATACGCCGTTGTTTCTGCGTACAATCTGATCGGAATATAGTCGTGATAGAGCACGGCGCTAAGGCTATGTATGTTACAGACGGACGCACTGACCTTGATTAATACCCTCTAGAACAGATTGGATCGAATATGATAGGATGGGATGGAATTTAAAAGAATAGAATAGGATAGATTAGGATAGGATCTGAAAAAGTGAGGCAATTTTAAGTATTTATTGAGTTCTAAGAACAATCGATACGTACCAGACAGTTAGACAGATAGCAGCAAATTTCGAATAACAAATCAAAATGAAGCCATTTATAACCAATAACACACACTTGGCACAGCTAATGACGGTGTTAAATGGGCTGATGAGACGACCACGCCACCACAACTCTTCATTAATCCAACGGGAGCAGGCCTTCCGTCGGGGGCCCTCAAAGTATATTAAAAAGAAATGAATTACACGTCTCCCTAATCTACATGTTCCAGTGTCACGGGACGGGACCCTCCATTGTTGAGTCCTTCAGGGAAAAAGATCGAGCTCTAATGCTATTCTCCACATTGGTGTCTTAACCAAGTCTAAACCCTGGATAGGGCAGAGGCTCAATCCTTCACCCAGCCCAGCTGCCGCGTCTGGCAGGCTTTGCCGTGGCCGGGCGGTCTTCCATCCCCCTGCGTTTGCAGGCAGATGAGGATGGAGCCGTTGGTAAATGAGCCGTTCATGTTGTCTACGGCTGCACGGGCTCATTGAGTGCTTTCGGTCAGTGGAGGGTAGCTAAGCTTCCCTGCTGTCTGTGTTTGCCCCAGATCCGAACGCCGCAAACAGGGACTTATGGGGTGTTTTTCTTGGGGGTCGGCCGGGTGGCTGCTTGTGTCCCTTGCTCCATCCCTCTGGGACCATGTTGTGTTTACCGTTGAGCCTGTCAGTTTGTCTTCATGGGATGTATATTGTTGTACTGTATGTCTGTAGAACTATCCAATTTTTCCCGTGCCCTGGCTATTCAAGGGATCGTCTTAAGCCAGACTAAAAAGGATTTTCAGAGTTTCTTTTTTATACGTTATTTGAGATTTATTTTGAGGGGGCTCCGTGGTCTGTCAGAGTGGTTTTTGTGGATGCTCTTATTTTTTATTCCCGCTAGCGTGACGTGTGTATTTATATAAAGGCTGCACTCCGAATAGCACTGCACATCCAAGCTAGAAAGGCAGGGAGGGGGGGGGGGGGGGGGGGATGCCATAGGACTTGAGCCAGCCTCGATAAAACGATTCACTTGCTAATGAAAATCGGATTCTTATTATTAAACTGCCGCACGCATATGAAAATGTGTTTACATGTCGATTCCTACAGGGAGAGGGGATGGGAAAATACATTTCTCACCGGGGTAACATTCTTCTCGTCTGTAAACATGTGGGCCAAGCATTGCCGGACAACATCAATGTGTGTTGCTCTATGGCTCCACAGGGAACCCTTTTTGGTTCACGGTGGGGGGTTGATCGAGGGAATCAACCGATACTCGATGTACCAGACATTTTGTTATGATTTTGTTTTGGAAGGTGATTCTCAATTCCCTCGGAAATCCGGTTTCTCTATCCTCTGCTTGTCGATGCAGCTCACGCCCTCGCCTCCTCTCCACTCCGCGTTCTCTGACCCCTCTCATTCTGTTTCTCTGCCTACAGCCATGCTGCCCCCACTCTGCCCCATCAGCGGTGAGGGGTCTTCTAAATGGACCTGAGATCGTCAGGAGACACACACACACACAAAGACACACACACAGACACACAAACACATACACACACACACACACACAGACTAACACACAGACACACACACACACAGACTCACACACACACAAACACACCTAACAAGCCTTTTGGTTTCGATCTGACTGGACCCCAGGGACCGAGGGGGGCCAGGTGATGGGGGGGATGGGGGTCTATCTCACCACCACCTCAGACTAATCAGTGTCTTTGATTAGTCTGTGTTGTTGTGGCAGGTGAGTGCCTCACCGCTGCTCCCTGGGTTTTCTCCACTAGATCTCCCATCCTCTGACATCTCTCTCGCTTTTTTCTGTCTCTCTCTTTTCCTGTCTCGCTCTTATTCTCTCTCTCATGCTCTCTCGCTTTCTGTCTCTATCTCACTCTGTCTCGTCTCAGTCTGTCTGTCTGTCCGTCCGTCCGTCCGTCCGTCTGTCCGTCCGTCCGTCCGTCTCTCTCTGTCTCTGTCTCCCTCTCTATCTCTCTGTCTCTCTCTCTTTGTCTCTGTCGGTCTCTCTCTGCCTCTCTTTCTTTCTCTCACTCCTTACAAATGATCTCACAAATTGTAAAGGGCTGTGGTTCATTCATAATTGGACCGTAATGTTAATATAGTCAAATGATGTCACTCATTGTTACACATATATATCATTCATCATTATACATCCATCCATAGAAACTCATTCACTACCTAATTTCCCTCATGACGTAGCATGAAATTGAATTAAGCTCCTATATCTCCTACAGCATTAGAGCGCTTGGGGCCGGGGTGGGCGGGTTCCTCCTTGAGGATGAGTCACTGTCTCTCGCCGTCGCCCAAACTCATTAGCTTACCGGGACCCTACAACCCCCACCCCCCCCCCCTACAGCTACGGCTGGTGATCACTAGAGGCTTAAAACTACATGCATACGAGCATGCAATGCAGCAGCATTGTTATTCATTTGCGCATGGCCGTGCATGTCTGTGTGTGTGTGTGTGTGTCTGTGTGTGTGTGTGTGTGTGTGTGTCTGTGTGGGTGTGGGCGTGGGTGTGGGAGTATGTGTGTGAGTGCGTGTGTAATGCCAAGGTCAATATGAGCATTAGGCCGTGTGGTAATTAGAAAGAGGCTAATAGACCCAGCTGATTAGCCTCTTAATTAGCTTTCCCTCCTAATTGGATTTGCAGTTTCCTTTACATTTCTCACCATTTCTTTTTATGAATGGGCGAGGCGGGGGTGGGGGGGCAGGGAGGGGGGGGGGGGGGGGGGGATTGGCTGACTAAAGTGTTAACTACGGGGTAATTATGATGTTTAAAGATAATGTCAACAACCGACCCCCTAAATGGCTCTGTAATCGTGATGTGTTTATTTTATCGGGCGGTGCGGTGATTGCAGATGGTGGAAGATAGCGGAGAGACAGACTATAGGGGCCGACAGCGGGCTGCGGAGAGAGAGGAGCTGCAGGGAGGTCATCAAATGTCTAACACAGTCGTCTCTCCCTCCCAGAGATAAAGTCATCATCTGTTGGAACGTAAAAGAGTCTCTGTCTAATTCCGTGCCCGCCGGGATTTTTCCTCCTTTCTGCACTGGCCCACAAATGTTTTTTTTATTCTATTACAGGTTGACAGACGGAGGTAATGTAATGATTGATATGAGCCGTACCCTGGGGGATGGAAGAATGATTGAGTTATAGACTTATGATAAGATGGTTTACGTACGCTTAACGGTGTAAATGACCCGTTTTCTTGGGTCCGCCCGTACAAAAGAGACAACATTAACTCTTAATTTTACCGAGGCATGTGATTGTGTTTTCAGGGGAGAAATATAATAACCAAAACCACCGTTTGAAACTAGTGTTTCAGGTAATATACAACTTATTATTCCTGGCGAGGAGTCGAGTCCTCATCAAAGGCCCACGATTAAGCAACAATAAAACAAAAATAGCCCTGTTCTAATCAGTGAAAAGTACATTCTTTATAAACCTCAACACATTTTTTATTAAAACAAAATTCTCTTAGAAGAGATAAAACGCCAAATTCGAGTCATGCAGACAGAAGCAGCCTTTGCTCAATGAGAGAGAGAGAGAGGGGGGGGGGGGAGAAGAGAAAGAGAGAGAGAGAGAGAAGGAGAGGGGGAGAGAGAGAGAGGGAGGGAGAAAACAGAAGTGATTCATCAGCTGAACGAGGCACACCTGTACATAATTAACCAGTCCCACTTTATCTGCATGTCGGGGAAAGGAGCGGGAAAATGAGCCCCTCCACTATCAACGCAGAAGTCACGCTAGCTCGCGCCAATGAGTGACTGTTGGATTAATTCACCTACCCAGAAATATAAAAACCTGTTTAAGACTTAAAGACATTTTGTTGATTAGCCACGGAATAAATTGAATTACGGCTATTTATTTATTTATCAATTTAAAAACCCTTTTAAGATGCGGTTGCTTTTCTACAAACATGATCCAATATGAAGGCAGAGTTCTTCCTGGAATATTCTCAGACGTCCGGCATGGCAGACGACGTAACCAGACCATAACGATGTGAGGGAGGTTAATATGAGGCCAGGGACCCCAAGACATAGTAGACTCAGATGAAAACGCACAGTTCAAGATTCATGCTTGAGCAATCATGTAAAATGGCAAAGCAAAGTGAGGAGCATTAAATGGTTAAAAACGTGCCTTGGATGAGTGTATGCTATGGACAAGATTGTAGATGTTGCAGTCTCCATACCAACACACCCAGATTGACCCTTCATATATAATGCAATAGATAGAACTTAGATGATAGATAAGGGTGTAGGTTTGGAGAGTGGGGAGTGTGTTCGAATAAATGCGCGTTAGGGACTCATGCGTGTCTTTTAATTTGTAATTGAACCAGGAAAGGCTTGAGCAAGGTGACCTCTCACACCGCTTCCTTCCTGCATGTTGGTCAGAAGGAGGTTAAGAATGGGAAATGGCTGGACTCCTTAGTAAATCTATTATAACTGTGCGCTCCATTTAACCTTCACCCACCCTCTTTCTTTCTCTCTTTCTCCCTCTCTAACTCTGTCCGTCCCTCTCCCTCTGTGTCTCTCTCTCTTTCGTCGTCTCTCCATGAGGTAATGAATGCCTGAGCCTCTTAATGATACCGTTTATTCATTTAAATCACGCCCTTAATTTGAAGGGCGATCCCCATTACCTGCAGTTTATACTTTGTTATTCTACTCAAGTCACGTAGGCCGTCAACATTTCCAATCTTTTCCCTCAACGATAACAATACACCAGCGCATAATCCCCCTAAAAAACACTCCTGCTGACGAAGAATCACCCTCATCTTTTTTCCCCCTTTCTTTTTTCTTTTTGCTTTTTCAGCAACTCTATCAACATCGGTTATCTCCCAGTGTAGGGGGGGCCCACCCCGCCGTGTCAGTTTGAAACCTAGCATTGCCTCGTCGTTATAGTTTCATTCATTTCAGATAAGGCCAAATAGACTTCCTTCATTTTCTCCCGAACCGACTCCCCATCATGCAACAAAGAGAGGATAATTTGTCTCCCTCCGACCCCCCCCCCCCCCCCCCCCCCATCCTTGAACTTCTCCCAGACACTTGTTGGTTCATTAAGAGCCGTCTCTCTGACTGACTGGCTGGCACAGCCTTGTTATGCTAATTAAACCATCGCGGCTAATCACTGGCTGTATTACAGCTGTCTTCGCAGCTGTCACTTCTATCAGAATGATGAGCGGAGACGCAGGCACTTTTAAAAGGATATAGGCATGCACGAGCGCGCACGCGCTAGTGTGTGTGTGTGTGAATGTGAACGTGCAAAGGAAATTCACCCATTTAAGTTTGAAAATGAGACCTTGGACCAGAAAGTGCACCTCACTTCCTGTCTGCATGAGTAGGACTTTTTCAACGGAGAACCTCTCTATGTTGAAACCAAATGCTGCACACAAATCGTGTGTGTGGGGTCGGGGTTATATGCGGCATTCGTGGGGAAATAATACGTGGTAATAATGTTTTGTGCCGCAGTGTTTTCATCCGGCCCTGCATCACACAGTTCACGCTTAGCCCAGGGGGGGGGGGGGGGGTGGGGGGGCTAGGGGGGAGCCCCATGGGGTAGGGGGTGGAGAATAATGTAAGACTTGGCCGTAATGACGGCTTCAATCTGTGGCCCCCACTAAGCGTAATGAGACAAGCAGATGGTACACGCGTGGCCTCCCATCTTAAACATCAATTACAGCGCCATTGTTTGGATTTCCTACTCCTGTTCCCACCCGATGAGTTTGTGAATGAGTCGCTGAGTGAATATCAATAGCGGGGAAAATAACGGAATTCAACCCCCGACCCCACCACCACCACCACCACCACCACAGTAATTAGAGATTACCCATCCTCTGACATAAATAGGGATATTTGTTTTCAAAAGCTCTGTGATCTTTGATACAGTGAGTTTGTCATTCGTTCACCAGTAGTTAAGCTTTTTGAATCATTCGTTCACCAGTAGTTAAGCTTTTTGAATCATTCGTTTACCAATAGTGAAGTTTTTTTTAATCATTCATTTACCAGTAGCGAAGCTTTTTGAATCATTTGCTTACCATTCGGTTTCCAGTAGTGAAGCTTTTTGAATCATTAGTTTACCAGTAGTGAAGCTTTTTGAATCATTTGTTCACAAGTAGTTAAGCTTTTTGAATCATTCGTTTACCATTCGGTTTCCAGTAGTGAAGCTTTTTGAATCATTCGTTCACCAGTAGTTAGGCTTTTTTAACCATAATACAGTATCCCCGAGTCTGTTTAACAGTAACTCCTCAGAATTTACTGAACAACTGTCACTTAGGGCCCTAGTTGGGGCCCTGGTCGTTCATCATTCGTTGCTCAGTAACGAATACAGTTTCCCCTGTCTGTTTACCAGTAACTCCTCAGTAGTTGCTGAATGACTGTCACTTAGGGCCCCGTTAGGGCCCCAGTTAGGGCCCTGGTCGTTCATCATTCGTTACTCATTCATTCCTCATTAACTACCCACATTTTTCAACCCTTATTGTCAAGTGTTACCCAGTAATCGACAATGCCTTGTATGTTAAAAACATTGTATGAACAAAAACCTTGAAGAATCATGGCTAGCTCAATGAAATAATAAGCAACTAAAACATGGCATGGAATCATAAGTTCATTAATGGGCTTCTTTCTCAAGATACAGGTTTGGCATATGCTATGCCACCCTCTTATGGTTCGCGACCCACAGGCTGAAGCACTTTCCTAAAATGAAGTCTCGAACCTTCTAATATTCTCCGTATGGGTTTGTGTCTGCAAAGCGGTTGGCATTGCAAAGTCACAGCGTCTCGTTACCTCTGTGTTATGTCCCACTGAAAAAAATACACAGACTGGTGATCATTTTGGGGGCTGAGGAAATGGGGAGGTGGGGGTGATGGTGGTGGCGGATTTTGCGACAAGCCTCTACATGGTGGATCTATCTGGGGATCTCATCTCTATTCTCTGGAATTGGTGAGCGTAGCTATCAGATCAAACAACTAGTAATTACAATGGGAACCGTCGTCCATCTATCACAGGATCCTGTAAGGAGGAGGGCGGGGTCAACTATTCCTGTATGGACACACACACACATATAAACAGACACATTACCCCCACCCCCGCACACACACACACGCACACGCACACGCACACACACACACACACACACACACACACGCACACACACGCACACACACGCACACACACACACTTACATCCATCTGCACATTTGTGAACATAAACATGCATGCAGCCTAAGATCATATGAGCAATTTCATGTGAACACTTGAGCTAATTGAACCTCATTAAAAAAAGGAGAGGGCGCCTAGTTGGTTTTCAGTAAACACCAGCTCACCTGGGATTGTACATCAAAAACAACATTCCAAACGTTGCAATAAAATTGTCCTTCTATTATGTCCATAAAAACAAACACATATGATCAAACACACACAAAAACACAAAGAAATACACACACGTGTACACACACAGCCACACACATGCACACACACAGGCACACTAACTGTTAAGATTTGATGGATGACCTTTGACAACAGCATCCGTGGGTTTGGTAATCATCACCAGCGTGGGGTCCATGCTGTTGGGGTGGGGGGGAGGGGGGGAAAGGGGGGAGGTTAATCTGTACCTCCCCCACCTTGCAGAAAGGTAATGGGGTTATTTGTTAGGGGCCGAGGCCCTTAAACCTTGAGTCATGTGACAGGCGGACATTGTTCCAAGTGGAATAGCGGCGGCGGCGCGATAAGACTAGCTGGCTGAAGATCAAGTGACATTGACCTATCCTGAAGGAGCAGACGCGGGAGTACGTACGCACGCACACACACACACACACACACACACACACACACACACACACACACACACACATGGCTTCATGCACACACATGCATTTCCCTTCTGCACAGGCTGCCTAGACACAGAGGAGCGACCAACATCCGCTCCAGACTAGGCCGCACACACACACACACAGCAAGCCCCAGCTCGGCATTGTGTGTCCCTTGAAGAGCCTCTTAGCGACATGATGATGCTATTATGGAAGGTGGAGGTCGCAGGGGTGACCCCTCTTCACAACCCCATCCTAGGCAAGTCAATCGTGGGGAAATAGAAAAAAATTGTTTAAGTGGCTTTGAGGTTAGCCACACTCCATTTCACTGGATTAACCCTCAGATCTGAAAAGAAAATAGAAAAACATGTGATTGCCTGAATTCTCTCTTCTGTCTTATGAAACCCTCGTTATGGCGCAGAATTCCCCCGACAGCGCTCTCCCCTGTGTCTGCGATTATTCACGATGTCTTATCGGCGACACAGGGACATTGAGTGGATGGGATAGTAGGGGGTGTGCGGGGAGTGGGCTTGAGGCAGGGCCCCACCGGTCTATGCTAATTACGTAGCCTAGTAGCATAATGATGCTACGTTCGCCTCCGTGTGCACCGAGGCCTGTTCACTTGTCTCTGTCATATAGCTGAGCAGCCCCGCAGCACCTGAATAGATTAGCCTCGTAGCTGGGGAATGTATTCTAAGCAGAGCCCTCTCTCCCCCCCCAATCCCCCTCCTCATATAAGCTCTATCCAAGGACAAATGAGAAGTACGGTCCGTGGGGTGGTCATCCCTCCATCAGCATGACCTCCTTTCTAGCAATATAACTAGAGAGGGGAGGCCTGCCATGTTTGGACGGCTCCAGAAACAGTTGGAGGACGCGTACGGAATCAGAGGTGGATGAGAGGGCTGGATTTACATAGAGGTGGTCTGTAGGCATTGTTGTGGTACGAATCTGCCACTCCGCCCCCCCTCCTGAGATATAACATCCAACACCGCCCAACTTTGTGTAATGTCAGACCACAAATGGTGTCATGAACAGGCACGATCTACAGTGCACACCCTCTATATCTCAGGTGTACCCCTATATCTCAGGTCTATATCTCAGGTGTACCCCTATGTCTCAACTGTACCCCTTATATCTCAGGTGTACCCTCTATATCTCAGGTGTACCCCTATATCTCCATCTCAGGCGGCCATTTTGCGACACTTGTTTACGACAAACCAATACTCTTTCAGCACACTGTTAACCCAACTGCAAAATGAAATCAAGAAAATAAGTCAATCCATCTCTGTGGGTGCACCCATCACACACCAACAATCTACTTGTTTACATCCCCCAGAATGTATCCGCAAAAAAGCACAAAATTAAAGCCCTATCTTTGTGCTCCAGCACACCCCTCCCTCAACCATCTCGACCAATATGATGTTTTCCAATCAGCCAGTGAATTATTCAACACGTCGAGGCTAAAATAGTGATCAGTAATATCTGTACGCGGAGAGGGTGCAGCCGGAGCACCGTGGGCGGGTTATGGAGGGCAGATTAAATATTAATTTATTGGTAAGTTATAGCTGGGTCACATGGGCAAGCAGAGAGGAAGCAAGATTAAAATGCAAGAGCGCTAAAAGAGATGAGGGCAACGGGCCTTCACTTCTACCTCTGAAGGAAGAGCCCAGGAAAATATTATGCGCTAGAAAATCCATGAACTCTCCGTTTTGACTCGCCCGGCGTTTAAACGGTATACGTGTCAGTGGAGCCTTATTTGGATAGTCATTTATCCCTGGGAGATAAGGTAATTGTAATCATTACTCGGCATGGACGGATTATAATTTAGTCGGAATCCACCATGGCGATGACACTTTCAAAAGTATGACCACATTTTCAAGTTAGAGAAGTTGTATTTCAGCGGCAGTTACTTTACTTGGGTAAGTAGGCCAAACAGCGCCGGCATTTTTAAATAACAGTGAAGAACCAACCTATGAGTGATGTATAATTAATATTTTTACTGCTTATATTAATAACAAGTAGATTATTGTTATTATTATAATTATTATTATTATAACCTTTATTATAATTATTGTTATATTATTCTTTGATTTTTAATTATAATAGTTATAGGCTAACCGGCAAAGCCTCCTCAATCAAGACGTTGTATCAAGAGTATACACTAGACTCCTCTTACGGCTATGGGAGTTGTGATTAATGCAAAATACAGACCATTAACAACTTTCAGTATCTATCATCCCCCTGCATAAACTGCACAAACCAGAATAACAATATCCTTCTTTCGTTTTCTGTATTGACCTATAGTAGCCTATGAATATGGGCATCGGTCAATATATATTTCATATTGGTACATTGCTTTAATGTTCTGCACGGATCTTGTAGCTTATTATGCTTGCACTTAAATGTTCTGTTGAGGGTCAGCTACTAAGCTGCAAGAGTAATTATTTACCCAGAGCTAAACTATGGTTGTGATCATCCTTATAAATTGCAGTCTACTTTTAAAAATAACCCCCAGATAATAGTATTAAATGGAACAGTTTTTGTCCTGATTCACCAAACCTTGACCACATGTGACCATGGTGACAGTGTCCAGATGTCTGGGGATGGGAACCCAAATTCTCTATCTCTCTTCTTGTTTTCTCAGAGGAGTTATCTAAGTGTTTATTTCCAAGAGGCTGTGGTTCCGCCACAGTGTCTTATTTAAAACATTAGCATGTGTGGAGCAGACAAGAAGGGAAACTTTTCCACACACTCACACACAATTGGTCATTATTCCCATGGAGATTTGCCAAGAGTAAGCCTACCTCATTTCAACTCGTTCCTTTCTGTCCACAACTCTAAACTAGTGGATGGTTAAAAAAAACATGGAGGATGACAACATGCCAGTACATAGCACCTTCTTTCTGGCATTTTTCAAATATTTATTTGATTTTCTCTTCACCCTCCATTTCGTGTGTGTGTGCGCACACACATATATAATGCATGTGTGTGTGTTTGAGTGTGTGTGTGTGTGTGTGTGTGTGTGTGTGTGTGTGTGTGTGTGTGTGTGTGTGTGTGTGTGTGTGTGTGTGTGTGTGTGTGTGTGTGTGCGTGCGTGTGTTTCCGCACATGTGTCATGCATGTGTATGTGTGTTTGTATGTGTGTGAGGGTGTGCATGGCCTTATCTCTCTCTTTCATTTGATCTGAAAGTACCTGCATGGCAGCAGTGCTGCTGTCACAGGCTGTTCCTCTCGGCCCCGGCCCCCCTGTCCCGGCCCCCCTGTCACAGCGCCCTGCCACCGTGGGCCCGCTCAGGACTAATGAGTTGCCTCCGAAGCCTTTTTCAAAAGGGATATTGAGATGAACTCCATCAACTGCGTCTTGCCTCTCCTCAAACTTTCTCATGGCAAATCTCTTGGTTAAATCCACGTTCTGGGGGATATTTTTTTGGGGGGAGGGGTGGGTTTGGGGGACTAAATCTGTTCCCAGCTAGAGTTCCACTGAACAACCATAATCAACCTCCCGCTAAGCAAAATCGGTTTATATTCAGAACAAAATATAATTATTTTATGACACATTTTACGAGGAGCAACGCAATAAATAATTGCCTTAATATTTCCTTTGTCGATGGGAGAGATATAGGGCGGAAAGTAAATGACACAGACGCAAGGGACACAAATACACATGCACACACAGGCACACACACACACAGAAAAAGAAAGACAGGCGAAAGTTGCTGAAATCCAATTCAATTCTGCACTCTCGAAATGAGGCTACTGCTGCAGTCTCTCTTGATCGGGTTTCTATGACAAAGAGCTGCACGTCATTCCCCTCATGTGAAGGACGGCAGACAGGAGAGAAGACCTGTTGACTTTCACCCACTAAATCTTTTAAGCTTAATATAGAAATTATTAAAATGCTTTAAAATGGGGGGCAGGGATACATTTTCAGTGGTCGTACATTAGCATCAGCTTCTGTGATCTCAAGGTAATGATAAATACATCCCTTAAGAACTCCCAGACAGAGAAAAAGGATTTAACTCTTTTTCAAGTCTATCCCACCTGGATTCAAAGCCAATTTGGAGATGCAAATTCGCCGCGCTTAGATTCGCAGAAGTCATATACGCTAAATCTCTCTCTCTGCTTTTTCATATTATTTTCCCAACCTGTTTGGCTAGGTGCTAATGTTGTGTATAGACGTGTTGCGTCTCCACCTGAGTCGAGACGCAGCCACAAGCGGCCATTAGCTAGCAGCCGGGGCTAACAGACGCACCAAATTGAGTTGTTTAGTACACTTGTTTTTTTATTGGATTTTCTGTTGTTTCCGAGGCGTGGGGCAGCCAGACCTGGGATCCTGATCATTAGTTTATGTGCATTAGAGATGCTGGAGTCTTATGCTTTATGCATGAGCCAACAGGCGAGGACCTCAGAGAGTGTGCAAGAATGATGTCTGCTTTATGGAAATAAAACCGCGAAAGGAAAGTGAACGACGCCTACATAATCCACTTCACCATCGCTCCCTTTGTCCTTCTCTCCCTCCTCTGTCTCCTCACACATTCTCTCCATTTTCTGTCTCAGGACCTTGGCCATCTGTGTCCTCAATAACTTTTTTTTCTCTCTCTCTCTCTCTCTCTCTCTCTCTCTCTCCCCCTCCCCCCTCTCTCTCTCTCTCTCTCTCTCTCTCTCTCTCTCTCTCCCTCTCCCTCTCTCTCTCTCTCTCTCTCTCACTCCCTCTCTCTCTCCCACTCTCTCTCTCTCTCCCACTCTCTCTTTCAATCCCTTAACCTCCATTCATCATTCTTGTCCCTGTCAGAATACATTAGGACTAGTGGCTAACTAGTGGCTTCAATTAGGTCCACATGTAGCCAGTGTCAGGTGTGGCTAATGATGTGGGGACGTTGGGATGTTTGTACCAGTTAGACAAAGTAATGAACATATATTAACAAATATATATACATACAGTATATGATTTACAAGAGGCTGTAGTCTTTCAAGTCCCAAGAGAGAACAGATATGCTCCCACATTTGCCACCTGTTAACCACAGTCCATTCGGTGACAGGAGACGTTTGGTGACATGCACTCGTGACAGCCACAACAGTTTGTCTGCTTGTCCCCAACACAGAAACAAATCTGGTCCTGGCGATTACACAGCGGTAAACACTGTGAGGATCCACGCGTGATGCAGATAGGCTCAGGGATATGGAAATTGGGAGCAGGGGAGTTCTGGACTCCTCTCTATCTCTCGCTCTCTCACTCCCACTGTCGGTCTCTCCCTCTCGCTTGCTCCTAAAGGCAATCAGTTAGATCTGAGCTCTGGCGGGGATGATGGGCTGTGATCTGTTATCGTCCCTGTGGGCGGGGGGGCTGCAGCCTGCAGCCCCCCCGCCCCCACACTCTCCTAACTGACGGGCTAAATAGGTGGTCTCCCTCCACTGGAGGCGGAAATGAATGTGGCCCGCGAGCCTCTCTCTCTCTGTCTGTGTGTCTCTCTCTCGCTCTCTCTCTCTCTCTCTCTCATCCAACTTGTCTACCTCTCTGACATCCCTTCAGCCCATCTGACGGCCTGCACCTGAGGTGTTTCTGTGTGTGTATGCGTGCGTGCACTCGTGTGTGTGTCAATTGTAAATGTATTCCTGTGTGCCAAGTTTGTCTCTTTCAGCTTGGTGTTTATTTGTGTGAGTGTGTTTATGTCTCCAGGTGGAGTGTGTTTATTGCCAGGCTATATTTGGTGTGTGTGTGTGCGTGTGCGTGTGTGTGTGTGTGTGTGGGTATGTGTTTGTGTGTATTATATTACTCATTCAATCCCCTCTGGTGACCTATAGGGTCCCTTGAGCTGAATTGTCAGAAAGTCTATCAAAGTATTACATAACGTTTGGCAGCTGTTAGCCTTGGGAGCTTTGAATGCTTTTTTATGATCTGGTATCAAGGACTACAGGTAGAAGTACTGCCATTTATAAAGAAAGATACTTCTACATACACATATAGGCCTATATATATATGTGTATATATAACTGATGGGTAAGGGTAGGCTATAGGCATATCTGTAAGCATATAATATTTATATATACAGTATATATATACATTATATATTATTACAGTATACCTTCACATTATAGATTTCAACTCGAACGTGTGTAAGCCCACACAGGGCTGAATCAGATATTTATTTTATAGAAGCCGTCGGTTGGGGAGTGAGGTGCTCTCGGTGCCAGTTGGACAGGAATGTTAAAGTTTCCAATCGACCTGAGGTATCTCTGCCCCTACACTGAACTCTCACAACATGTTCGTGACTGGATCCCCGAGAATAACACCTGACACGTTACGACGACGAGAGATCGTGCATCACAAGCCCAGCCACTTCGCTCGGGGCGTCCCCCCTCCCCTCCGGCGACTGATGTGAGGGGAAAGACGATTGGCCGGGCTCCAGCGCCTTGTCGCCGGGCAGATTGGTCCCCGGCGAGCGTCCAGGTGCTTTGTCTCCACCTTTTTAAACGGCTTCCGTTTTTTCTCGGTGAAGCTGGCTGCCGCGGCTGACAAGACGCTCCCCGGTGGAACAAACACAAAACCGTCCTCTGTCTACTCAAGCACATCACTCATCTCTCTCTGCCTCCTCCCCTCCTCGGCAATCCGGCATGCCCACTCAGGCAGCTGTCAAGGTGAGGCGCTTCTCTTCTTTCCCTCTCTGTGTGCTACGCAGGGAGGCTCCAATGCCCTTGTCCAATTTCACTTTGGAGTGAAGCCGGGCTCGTACACGCCAATCCTGATATTACCAAACAAATTAAATCACACGGACCGGGGGACAAGAGGGGTGGGTGGGTGGTGGTGTGTGGGGGGGGGGGGGGGGGGGGGGGGGAGGGTGCTGGATGACCCGAGGAGCAAGGGAAACGAGACGGGGAGGAGAGGAGGGAGATGGTGGGTGGTGTAATACTCACATGAAGCTGAGCAGAACCTCTCTCCTTACACTTTTTCTCCCGCAACATCTCCTCCTCTGTGTGTGGGAGGGAGTGAGGAGCTGGCTCAGGGAGGGGAGGGGAGGGGAGGGGAGGGGTGGGGGGTGAGGTGGTGGGTTCGGGGAAGGGGGGGATGCGGGGAAGGGGGCTTTGCATTGCCACTGTGTCAAAGTCGTGACGGGTGGCAATTATAGGGCTTATCAGTGGTGGTTGGAGGCCTGTCAGGGTGCTGAGATGCAGGTGATATAGAGAGTGTGTGTGTGTGTGGGTCTCTCTCTCTCTCTCACTCCCTGGCTTGCTCGCTCTCTCCTTCTCTTGCCTTGTTCTAATTGGTCCACAATCTGAGTACCTTGTGCCACAGAACGGGGATGGGTCCCAGGTGCCCCAACTCTCTGCTCTGCTCTCTACATCATGAGTTCCCTTTTCACATTTTCTTTTTCAAACTCTCTGCTGTGTTGTAATTGTTGGTGGAACATGAGACTTAAAAGTTGATGATGCTGTTGTGGTAAAACCTTTAACCATCTCTCTCTCTCTCTCTCTCTCTCTCTCTCTCTCTCTCTCTCTCATTGAGGCTGAGATGGTGTGAACCTGTTAAAGGAATTCTACTTCATTCTAACGGCACTGGTAGCATAATAGAAAAACATGTCCCTTTGAGACTTTTCTAGATGCAACCCACGCTGAAGGTAAATTTCCCTTCTATTATCAAGAGACACTTACCCTTCAGAGGCTTACAAATCAACGTGTTCTTTTTCAGGGTTAGACTTGGGGCTATATGAGTCATGGACCTTTTTTCATCACAAGTTTGTTTAACACATTTGCATATAGAACAGTATGGGAAATAGCTATTTCTTTGTTTTTATGCAGGTTACAATAACCCTACAATGACTTTTTTCAATGCAATGGGATAATACAAATTGATATGTTAAAGCTGCTGTTGGTACAATTTCAGAGAATAAAGAGCAGAAGAGAGAAACGTTTTAAACAAAATAAATGCTTTCCAAGACTCTCTGCTCCCTCCCTCCATTGGTTTCTCCACCAATAAGAAAGTGTTATATTTCAAGCACCTGTTATCAACAGGCAATATGGATTCCCTGAACCAATCAGGAAAGACATGTCCTGATTGTTCATTAAGTGAGCCAGGAGTAAAATCTGAACCGGCTCATTCTGAGGTAGGTGCAGTCAACTCAAAGCAGATATTCTCACAGCAGATTTCACACACTAATAGCTGGACGGGTATGGCATTTCTTACAAATCAAAAGGTTACTACAAAACCTTTCATACTATTCATCTAAAACCAAACATTTAAAATACAGCTTCCCTTATATGAGTCAATTCAAGAAAAAAAAGGAAGCTAAATTGGGGAGAAATAACGTCTTCATTCCAACCTATTTCCCTGAGGGATGGCGGCAGAAAGATTGAACTCAACAGTTAAATAGACATGAAGTCCAGAGTAGGACTGACGCAAAGGCCTGCAAGGCTGCTTAATAGTACAGAGAGATAGATGTCTTACAAAAAACATCTGATGGCAAATCAATACACAGAATGGTATATTAGATAAGCCTTTTAACGCCGGATTAACCCCCGAGGTACATGGAAATTCAATCGCTAGGAAAATACGATAAAATATCCATAATTCATCAAAAGGAATATGGACTCTGTTAGTTATCCAGCTGTAGAAATGAAGAAAAGTTCCCTGGATTATACTGTGGAGGAACAATGTTAATCGTCAGCAAGTTGCCAGATTCCGACTGGAGTTTGGGAAACATGGTTCACTGGCGAAGGCAGAGACGGGAGCAGGGAATCCATAGGAGCCCTCATCTCCATAATAATACAATCACCTCCTCCCCGTATCATCTTTAAATCCTTCTTATCGCTACCTGTGTATTGATACCCACTGACAATATCTCACCGGTGGCTACCGTTCTTCATTGTTATTTTATAGCGTTGTACAATTATTTTTATCTATTTTTTAAATGGCAAATGCAGTCAATGGCTGCACTGTATAGTATGTATTTTAATGTAAATTCTATATTTTTGAGGCACGTAGACCCAACCACTATTCGTAGCCGTGGGCTGATATGTGAATAGTTTACAGCAAGATAAGATATCATGTTATAATATAACGTTGTGAAGCAGCAGCTGGAAAAAGTAGGAAAAGAGCAAATATATAGAGTTCAAATGAACAATGTAAGAGTTAGATAGTGAAAGAGCAGTCGGCTACAATA
The DNA here is from genome assembly GCF_026213295.1 of Gadus chalcogrammus. Taxonomy (NCBI): domain Eukaryota; kingdom Metazoa; phylum Chordata; class Actinopteri; order Gadiformes; family Gadidae; genus Gadus; species Gadus chalcogrammus. The sequence goes on from NC_079429.1 coordinate 12,156,673, forward strand.
ATGTAAAGCCAGAAATGTGAAAGGTAGCTGTAGGTATCATCAATCAAGTTCTAACTAGCTAACAGTAAGGTGCAATTCCAAAGTACACAATGCTACAAATAGTTACAGTCAATGCCATACAGTAGACACCGACAGAGGAAGGTTGGAGTCAAACTCAAAAAGCTTGTTTCAAAATGACTTGTATATCTGAGAGTTATATAAATAGAGCCGAATTGCCATAGTCACTGACACCATACCATAACACTTATATATTTGTTATTTAAAATGATAGCATGCCTAACAGCTCACCCTTCATTCACCTTTCATGCATAAAATCTGCACAAATCGTTGGTCTTTGCTCTCCTGGGAATACAGAACAAGTGCATAACATAATAAATTACTGCTGCTAGTATATACAGGCACAAGTAAACAATCCCAGATCCATGGTTCAACCTGAGCAAATGCAACATGACAAACTACTAGCAGCAGGATTTCCCATACAAAACAATTCCTGATCTCACATTTTGTTTACACAAACAGTACAAAGTATTTTCTACACTTTTTTTTCAATTAGAGCTTCAAGATATTTTCTGAGGTGGAGGAGTCACAACTTACGGCAAATGAATACTACCAGTACTACTAATTCGAACAGGCTATGAAGCGCTTTGCATAGTGAGTGGGTTTGGGGGGGGGGGGGGGGGGGGGGGGCGGGTGCTCACTCATCCACCACCAGTGTGTAACATCTAACTGGGTTGTGCACAGCTGCCAGTATGCACCAGAACGCTCACCAGCCACTGGCTATCACAATGGAGAGGTGAGGAATGAAACCGTCCAATTAGAGCCCAGGGGATGGTTAGTTGGCCACGTTGGGACCGGAGCCAGATCGGGAATCGGGCCAGCCCTCCCGAGGTAGTACCCCTACTCTTGCCATGAGCCCCCTGGATCGTTTAGGGGCCACCGGGGGCCAGGAGCTGGGTTGAACGTCTCATCCATGAGGCAGAGTACTAGTTCTGAATGATTGGTGTTATGGATGGGTAGGACAGATGTTGTTGATACCGCTTGTGTTTCAGGAGTAACAAAGCATCTCTGTGGATGAGCGACCAGTCGCCAGCCATTTTCAATGTGACATTGATTCAACATTGAAGCATGATAGAAAAAAAACGCACATTAAGTTGCAATCAGACGAGCTCTGTGAAAAGTCGGTCATTTTCTTTGTGCGAAAACCTCACTCCCTTTCCTCACTCGTGGGAACCAGGGAGCCGTCCCCTCCCCCCTACACTTCCTCTGTAACAGGAACAAGATCACCGTACAAAGCAGATTTCCCTCCTCTGTTCTGGTCCCCCTGGAGTCTCATGCACCTCAATGTCTCCCCAGAGATCCTCCCTGCAGATCTAGGATCAGCCCCAGCCCCCCCCCCCCCACCCCTCTACCTCACCACCTGCACCACAATGTGCATACCACCAACCCCACCCTCACAGCCATCACCAGCAACTCCACCACCACATCCATCATTAGCACCAACACAACCACCACCAGCAACACCACCACCACATCCATCATCAGCACCAACACAACCACCACCAGCAACACCACCACCACATCCATCATCAGCACCAACACCACCACCACATCCATCATCAGCACCAACACAACCACCACCAGCAACACCACCACCACATCCATCATCAGCACCAACACCACCACCACATCCATCATCAGCACAACTATCGACATCAACACAGCCACCCCCCCCATTCAAAAAAAACACCACCATCACCACCAACTCCACCACCAGCCTCACCAACACTTACACCACCATCACCGGCACCATCCCCACCTGTACCATCACCACCAGTCCTGCTGAAAAGAGAGCAGTTACTTCAAGGACTGATACTGGGATAAAAGCGTCCCACATAGCAACACAGAGGGAAGAGGAGCAACGTAAGGGGGGGACTGAGAAGGAGCAGGATACATATCAATAACATTCAAATAAGTTGCTGAGAGAGAGAGAGAGAGAGAGACAGAGATAGAGAGAGAGAGAGAGAGAGAGAGAGAGAGAGAATGCTTCTTGCAGGCATCCACTCTAATCCACTCGTGTCAAATATAATTTGTGTGCGTGTTTGGAGAAGAGTGAAGATAGATCAAGACCGAGGAACCAAGAGAGCACAAGAGAGAGCGAGAGAGAGGGGGAGATAGAGCGAGAGAGAGGGGGAGATAGAGCGAGAGAGAGGGGGAGAGAGAGAGAGGGGGAGAGAGAGAGAGAGAGGGGGAGAGAGAGAGAGAGAGAGAGAGAGGGGATGAGGAACGCTTCAGCTCCTCTGATCCGCTGATATCACACGGCAGACGCAAGGCAAGACAGCCAGACGATCCCCCGAAGGAAGGAGGGAGTGAGCGGAGGAAGGAAGCGAGGGAGAGAGGGAGGACATGCGAGGGGAGATGGAGGCGGCCCGTCGGTCCGCTGTGTAGCCTTCTCATATCCTTCCCCTCATCCCTCAAATCTCAAGCAAGCCCCGCCGCCGTGAAATGGATGCCTCCTGCTGCCACGTTGGGCCCCCTCCCTCCCTCGACAACTTCAAATGAGGTTGTTTGAAGGAAATCCTCTGAAGGAACCTTACATAGCCGCCCACACGCATACATACACACGCATGCATACAGTCAAAGGCCTCCTCTTGTGCCTGAAGAGTCGCCTATGCGGTGACGGTGGTGCTCCCACCTGTTTGGGAGCAGGGTGGGGTGCGTGGGGTGGGGTGCGTGGGGTGGGGTGGGGGCTCCCCCCCCCCCCCCCCCCCCCCCGGTCACGAAGTCGAGGGTTAAGGAAACCCAGAAACTACTTGTTTGTTAATCCAAGTGTGTTGGAAAGTAAAAGGTGTGGAATCTAGGGTGGGAAAATCTAAGATAACGACAAAAACACATCCAAAGCTGTTATATGTGCCTACATGACACGACAAGGGCTAGAAAGCAATTATTTTGAGGGTATTTCTCTTTTGACTTTGTCTGTCCTGTGACTACAATCTTCAACGTGTGGAAAAAGCAGCTGAACGACTTGGCCAGTCAGTCGGATACGACAGCCAATCTGGACAGCAGACAACATATTTTCCTGTCTTTTTTCTTCTTTTAGCAGGGAACAAGGCATTTGCTACGCGACACTGTGTGTGTGTGTCAAGGAGAATGTTCGAGGCAGAGACAGAATGTGTATTTCTACTGAGTATACATGTGTGTGTGTGTGTGTGTGTACAGTATGTGTGTTTGTTTATTTGTGTGTGTAAATGTGTCAAGGAGACGGTGTGAGAGGCAGGAAGAAAGATTGTGTAGATTTACTGTATATGCATGTGTGTTTACTGTGTGTGCACTGTATTGAATGTGTGTGTGAGCGTGTACATGTATTAAGTAGGCACAGTGTGAGTCAGAGAGACAGAATGAGTGTGTGTGTGTGTGTGTGTGTGTGAGCAACAGTGATATAACCTTTGTTTATGAGCAGAGAGGGGCCAGGTGACAGTGTGTGTAATTCAGTAAAGGCCATGCCCACTCGGAGAGCCTCTGACATCCATTAATCATTCGCCATGGGAGTTGAAGACAGCGCACACCCTTATGCCCCCCCGCGCCCCCCCCCCCCTCCACAGGGAACAGTGGGGGCCTCAGAGGGGCACAGGGGTAATGACCTTGATGGTATTTTCCTCCCCCTAGGGACCACACAACGGCCCACCTTGACTGAATACACACATGCCAGAACTGAAGCACCCCGCTGTAAAATAAAACAAAATGTATTTAAGGGTAAAAAAAAACTTAAACTAGTGCCGTCGAGGAATTTACTTTTTTAAGAACACAGGCATGTCAGATCACGATTATTAATCTACTGATCTATTATCACCTTCGCTCCAACCCCCCGATTCTCATATTTCTATATTGAATTATTGCAGCTAACAGGCTAATTAAGATGGAACCCAATGAGTTTTTATAAAAGCTTGATTTGTATTAAAAATGACTTTATTCAAACAAAAGGCTTATTTACAAGGCAAGAGATAACCGTCATTCGGTTGGAAGAAGAATTTTTTTTCTTTACAAACTGGAAAGAGGAATACAAAATCAAACAAAGGATTACCTACGAGGGAATCGTACCTGCATCACAGCAGGGCGTAGCAAATGACAGTGCCTCACTCGACGCCCTGCAGTCCTGATAGACCTGTCTGAGGACCCTCCCTAAGGTCCTTTGCAAGAATTAAAATAAAAAAAATATAAAAAAAATACATTAAACAGTTACAATACAAAATACCGATAAAAAAAGTGAAAGACCGTTGCTCATGAATGTTGACATTTTACAGGCTGGTAGGGGGTCGTAGAGCAACGCTCGGCTTAAATAATAAAATAAAATAAAAGGTACTTGAACAGAAACAACATGTCATTAAACACAGAGCGAAAACGTATGGCGTAGTTGCTGAATTATAAACCAACAAAAGAAAATCATTTAGTGTTTCTTAAAATAATTTTTGGAGCAAAACCTACAACTCATAACGACACGTGATCACAGAGGGAGTACAAAGCTTCATATTCCTCAACGATAAAAAATACAAACACTTCATAGATTGCAAAGTTCCAACGCCAAACGACATCCGGTCCCATCTCCGCCTCGCTCCCCCCCCTACAGAGACGCACGACAACGTGCGACACAGCGACCTCGTCCCCCCGTCCCCCCGTCCCCCCCTGGTCCATATCCTCTCCCAGGACCAGACTTCACCTTCCTGCAGGGCGTCTCATCCTCTTCCGATGTTCTGGAGAGACCGGGGGACGGCCCCCGGTCTCAGCGCCCAGCCCCACACCCCCAGACCCTGGGGGGCGGTGGGGGTCTCAGAGCCAGGGGTGCCAGGCGGGGTCCATGCGACACAGGTTGTCCAGGCTGTTGGCGGCGGCCACCAGGGTGTTGACCTTGCTCTCCCCGCCCTCAAACTGGGCCAGGTTGTGGAGGCGGGACATGATGGCCGTGACCGCCTTCTGGACCAGGACGACGAGCTGCTGGGAGTCCATGTTCTCGGGCTGGCCGGCGGGGGACAGGGGCATGGACGTGTCCTCCTGGGTCTTCTTGTGCCACGCGATGATCTCGTCCCGGAGCACGGCCTTCAGGATGCCGTCCACCTGTTAGGAAAAAGACCCAACGGAGACAGATGCCGTGTCAGGAAGTAGGTTTCGCTTTTTTTTATAATTGCTGGTTGAATTGGTCAGCAAAGCAAACGCAAAACACAAATTAGTATAAAAAAAAAAAAAAAAAAAACTGAGTCAAATCGAGCGGAAACCAATCTTGTTAACTGCAGATTTAGTGAGGGTGTCTCGGTCCCTGAATGGGTGGACTGCACCTCATTACAGAGGAGAGGTATTGAAACAGGCGCGCCCCGTCCACACCCGGACGGGGCCGCGAGACGACCAATAACCGGCCGGCTCAGAACACTCCCAGCCAGCGTTTACGGGGCTGGAGCGCCCCACGCGAGAGGGGACGGACGCTTTGGCAGCTGCGTCTTCGAAGGGCTTACGTGCGTTTATGGGTTTGTGTTTAGAGCACAGGCGGCCGGTTTCAGCTGCAAAACAAGGTTAGAACAGCTCTGGGGAGTTAGGTTTATACACGTCGTTGATAACCTCCTGTCGCCCTGCGTGTGTGTCAGAGTCCTGGGGGGGGGGGGGAGTACGGGGGCTAGGGGGGGGGTGGCCTATACATAGAAAACCCAGGCCCTGTTATTACAGCCCCACACTGGGCCTCACTAACCAACCTCAGACACACACACACACACACACACACACACACACAGGCTGGTTCTGTGTGTGTGTGTGTGTGTGTGTGTGGTTCCGTTTAGCTGGGCCTTGAGAGGGACTCTTCTGGGCGGATGGTTTTCAGCGTGCTATCCATCGACTAACTTTGTTGTAATGGACAAATTTAGGGGTCCCTTACTGAGCCCCTGACAGTTTGACAGAAGGCTGCTATTTGGTAACAGCGGGGGTGCTGGGAGGGAGCCTGTTATTGTAGCCATGCGCTAGCATCAACAGTGAGGCAGCGGAGGGGGTAGCTCGCGTCCCCCGCCGCCACACTCTCAATTTAGCATCCGTGCAGAAAAAACACCAGCCCTGCGCGTTCCTGCGGTAGCCTTTGTGAAGGAGTTCATTAAGCTGTTGCAGATTTTTGGTGTTAAAAATAGACTTGAATTGCGGGTTATTGCAATAGTCTCTAGTGGGGGTGGGGTTGAAACGGCCCTGGACCGGGTAACCCCGGGCTGAAGATAGGCAGGTTGAACAAATAACCCTCTGTCAATCACACACCACTGCCCTCAACACGGACAACACGGCCACGTTTGAGCTCTGTCAGTCTCGGCGCCCTGCCGACTACAACACCAACTCATCTAGTTGGTTGCTATGTCGTTAGCAGTACATTAACATACAGCCCCGTATCAATTTACCCTGCAATTATTTATGATTTACGATTCTATTAAAAGCAGCAGACATTAAATTCAAATCTTTTCAACTCTCAAGTCATTATATATATTTATTTATGTTTGATTTATTTATTTATGTCTATTTATATTTATGGATTTATATATTTATTGATATATTTATTGTGTATATATTTATGTACATATTTATTTATATATAATTTTTTTACCTATGCAATTTATCTGTTTACTTATGTATATTTATTTATATCTATGTATTTGTTGTAAACTGTATTTACAGCAGTGTTGTCCTTGTGTTGTCCTACACACATCTCACGGCCTTGAAGGACCTCCAGTGTTGTCCTAGACTCCCACACAACCGGTGTGTCATCCAGGAGGCCACATCAGGCTGGGGGGTGGGGGAGGGGGTGCGGCCCCAGAAGGCCTACCTTGAAGTTGGGCTGGGCGAAGCAGCGTGCCACGGCGATCATGGAGGCGGTGAGCGGGCCCGACACGCCGATGGTGGTGAGGAACTCGGAGATGTTGGGCGTGAGGCGGAACGGGACGGGCCGGTTGGCGTCCAGGTCGCCCGTGGCGTCGTTGATGTCGAAGCGGAAGTACGACACGTTGAGCTTCCCCGTGTCCTGGGGAGGGGGAGAGGAAGAGAGGGAGGGGGGGAGGAGAAGAGAGAGAGAGAGGGGGGAGGGCAAGAGGGGGTTGGAGGGAGAGGGGCAGGAGAGAGAGAGGGAACATCAAGGTTAGACCACAGGACACTAAAGCGTACCCTTTGGCGTGGCGTGTATCTTTATGGCGCCACCTTATTTTCATTGGGCGGGCGGCGTTAACGACTACGGACAAACAAGGATATCTCTCGATAAATATTCCCCGGCGGTACAGTCCTCTCCTGCCCCTCCCCCCTCTGCACATAATCCCAGGGCCGGAAGTGGAACGAGGGAGGGGCGCCGGGGGGGGGGAACGGACGCTACCACGGGCGACGCCACAACACACAGGTTGGGCGTAGCGCCATTGATCCCGGACACAGTAAACCGTCAAACGATCAGCAGTAAGACATCTATAATCCACCATGCACACCCGCCGCCCCCTCCCCCCTCCTCCTCCTCTTCCCGGGTTCCCCCCCGTGAGGTAAATAAATACGGGCCGGTTTCATCTTCAAGCCCCGGGTGCGCGTGCGCGAGGGGCCACCGCGCGGGCATCCATTCTAGGACGATAAGCCCCCGCTCGTATGAAAGGGGCGAGAGGCTCCGGCGGCTTTACGGGCGCGCACACCTTTGATTCCAGCCTCTGCCTCTTCCCCGAGCCGGCCCTATCTCCGCTTCCTCTCTCCCTTGGTCTGTCCCTCTCTCTACCACCTTTACTCTCTGGTTAATACCTGCACTCCTCCACCTCTGCCACGGGCTCCTCCCGGCATCAGAGGACCGTCTTTGAGTGTGTGTGGTGCGGGCGGGGGCCGGGGGGAAGGGTGGGGATGAGGAACACTGAGACTCCCCGGAGGCCCGGAGGAGCCCAACCGACAGTGGGTTGAGGCGACGCAACCGGAATGGTAATCGGCATGACGACCGGGGCAGCCAAACCGAAGCCCCACCGTCGGTGGATCGTTTTTTTTTATTTTTTGTCAATGGGACGAAGCGAGCGACTCCAAAACCGGCCCACCTGTGCCAATCACGTCGTTAAACTGGGGATGAGGCATGATGGATCGTGGGTAATCTTTAGAGCAAATGTCAACTGCATCAGAGGGGAAATTAAAGTAAACGACGTGACCGGCATTTCTGAAGGTTACCGTGGCGATGATGCGGCGTGTTATTGGCCGAGCTGAGAGTCTGCGAGCGGGGAGATAGCCGCTGAAATATTTACGTGTCCGGTAATTGACACAACCGTCAACAGGTCCTCACACAACGACAAACTGTAAAGATGTGTGTGTGTGTGTGTGTGTGTGTGTGTGTGTGTGTGTGGGGGGGGGGGGGGGTGTTGAGGAAAGGGTGGGGTCGTGGGTGCGCTCCTTACCGTGTCTGTGCAAGCGGGTTTATGTGCGCGTGCGTGCGGATGCACGCGTGTTTTTGTGTACATTCCCCCCCGCCGTAATCCCTCTGTGTCTAATGGGATCTTCAGGGTGGAACAGGCAGAGAGGGGGCTTAATGCGCGGGCTAAGCTGCCCGGAGGAGTGCCTGTCAGCAAAGGCCGATTAGGATCAGAGGGGGGGAGGGGAGGGAGGGAGGGGTCTGGCCGACACAATCATCTTTAATAACGACTTTGAGCACGCCGACCCGGACCCAGAGCGCCCCAACACACACCGCCCCGCTCGCAAACACACGACTGCATTCCATTTCGTCCCCCCCCCCGTAGCCTCCCTCCCTCCCCCTCCCTCTCTCCCCTCTCTCCCTCTTCCACGTGGGCACGCACGGCCTCTTCAAATTGAAACGTCTCTTGATAACTGCGATGCGGCCGCTGACTGAATATAGCGGCCTGTCAAAACATCCCGCCGCACTTGACAGCGGCGCGGCGGACTGATAGGGCCTTGCGTGAAAGTCACAGGGGAGAATGGTAATTCACACCCGCGCCCCCGTCCCCATACGGAAGGTAATGACGATCTCTTAATGCATCTCGGGGGGGAGGGAGGGAGAGATGGAGGGAGAGAGAGAGAGAGAGAGAGAGAGAGAGAGAGAGAGAGAGAGAGAGAGAGACCGAGAGAGAGAACCGAATTAGCCCCAGTCAAACTGATCCCACTTGTCCTTGACCGACAGGCTCTAAAGAGTGCGTGTGTATGTCTCCATGTCGGTGTGTGTGTAGGGTTTGTGTGTTTTATTTATCTTTTTGCTACACTTACCTGTACGATCTCCATGATCTCATTGAGTGTGGCTATGTGTGTGTGTGGGTATGTGTGTGTTTGTCTCCGTGTGTGTGTGTCTCCGTGTGTGTGTGTGTCTCCGTGTGTGTGTGTCTCCTTTTAACATCTCAGGAAGAAATATATTGCCCTTTAAATCTATAATTAGTTCCCAATTAGTCACCACCTCACGGCCAGGAATTCAAGATGAGGAAAAAGATTGCATTTTTCTTCCATTTAGGGGGGAAAAGTGAGCTCAAAGTTGAAGTTGCCATTGATTCAGTAAAGTTAAGGTTGAGTTTGATTGTCAAATCAACAAGCATTGATTCCAATTAGTTAGCTCAGTGTGTGGTGCGTGTACTGGGTTGGACAAGAAATACACAGCCATGTTCGGTTCCTTGAGGACCTGGTGTTACCTTAAAAAGGCTTTCAAATACATTGTGTGTGTCTCCATGTGTGTGTGTCTCCATGTGCAGGGTGTGTGGGTCTCCATGTGTGCGTGTGTGTCTCCTTACCTGGGCGATCTGCAGCATCTCGGGGTTGAGTCGGTTGAGGTGCAGCATGAACTCGGCCAGGCCGATGAGCGCCAGCTGGATGGTGAACATCTTGCGGAAGGTCCAGTAGTCTGTGGCGTTGGGGAAGGTGTGCAGGGCCCACTCCCTCAGCATGCTTCGGGGCACCACGTTGCCCTGCACCTCCTTCAGGATGTCCCGCAGGACCTGGGGAAAGAGAGGGGGAGGGGGAGGAGGAGGTGGAGGGGTCAGAGGTTGTTCCTGTGTTGCAACAACGCCCTGGTGAGTGGTTGGATGCCCGCTGGGGGAGTTGGGCTGGGAATGGGTGGGCTCATCACGGGGTCACACGGTGGACGCTGGACCAGAAACACCCGTGTGTGGACAAGGGCTGCTTGTGGTCATCTAGTTTGGCTATGCCATTTGCTTTTCTCGACAACATTCCTTCCCAGCCAAGCCATTGAAAAACAATGACAGTTGTAACAGTTTCTCAGCGGAAAGTTGTTTATTTTTTAAGCCATACTTTTGGAAGAATCAAATCTAAAAATAATAATCTAAATCAAATTCACCAAATCCCAATCTGTTGGCTATTCACGACTCAAACAGCAAAACTCAAATAAACCCTCCCCACCCAGAGAGGCAGCCCATGGACACCCCCCTCTTCCTACCTGGTGGCTGGCCTGCGTGCCGCGGGCCTGCACCGTGGCCAGGCGGTCGTAGTAGCGCGAGATGGGGTTGTCGTGCTCGATGCCCTTCTTGGCGCAGCGCTGCTTGTAGATCTCCACCAGGGACAGAGAGGACGGGTTGTCCTCCACTAGCCGCATCTGGGGGGACACCGCCACCACCCGGGGCACTGGGGGGGGGGGGGGGGGGGGGGGGGGGAGGAGGAGGAGGAGGAGGAGGAGGAGGAGGAGGAGGAGGAGGAGGAGGAGGATGTGGTGGACAGACAGAGAGGTGAGGGAAGAGAAGGAGGGAGGAGTGATGGAATAAAGAGGGAGGAGAGGAGAGAGGAGAGCAGGAGCGAGGTAAAGGGTTAGGAGAGAGAAAAGAGAGGAGCACAACAAGTTAATCGTCGTCATCCAGGAAGGCAAACATCCTGACTCGAGGAAACAACAGTTGAGCTTGTGACGACCGCACCGCCGACCACGGGTCTAAACTCCACACCAAAATACTCGGGAATTTCCGCAATAACTGCAGCGCAACCACACTTGCTCCACACTTGCTCGCCCCGCTCCCAACCCCCGCCGCCACCAACAACCCACTGTCCGGGGTGGCAGAGCGCCCAGAACAGTGGGGGCTTGAGAGGGCCAGCTGGGGAGCCTGCTGTGAGGGACAGTGGTGGCGGTGGTGGTGGTGTCGGCGGTGGCGGCGGCGGATGCAGTCTAAACATTTAAATAGGCTGGCCCCCACGATGGGTTTACTGAGTTCCTGTCCCCCGGTTTCACCTCAAACCAACCAATCAGGGAGCGGAGGGGACATGGTGAGAAGGACATTGTGCTTGAAAAGGATCTAGATGTGTTTGTAGTCAGTGTGTGCGAGTGCGATTAGGGGTTTGCTTTGTGAGGGGATATATTGATTGAGAAAAGGGAAGGTGCATGCTGGGTAAGATTGAGAGGAAGTTTTGAACTCTTTACTCTCACACACACACACACACACACACCCACACCCCGCTTTGAGTGCGATGAAAAGCACAGTATAACCGCAACGAAGGACCATCGTTCACCAGAGGGAGAGGGGGGTCTTACCGGTGAAGAAGAGGTGTCTCTTGGTGGTCTCCTTCCTCTTCTCCAGACAGGGGTTGAGAAGGCGGAGGAGCTGCAGCACGCGCTCCTCCCGGCGCGACTCCGTCAGGCAGGCGTCGTTCATCACCAGGTAGGGGTATATCTTGCCGTTGTGGCCGCGGATGTAGAGGCGGCGGGCCGCCGTGTTGTGCTTCTGGACGATCTCCACCCTGGGCATGAACCTGGGGGGAGGGGGGGGGGGGGGGGATGAAGGAACAGGGAGAGGGAGGCAGAGGAGGGAGCAGAGTAGGGGAGAGGAACCCAGAGGAGAGCAGCGTGGTGGGGGATGAAGGGACAGGGAGAGAGGAGAGGAGGGGTGAGGAAGGCAGAGGAGAAGGGGAGTATGGGAGAGGAGAGATGAGAGGAGGGAGGAGAGTAGAATAGAAGAGAGCCGAGGCAATGGATTGGCGAGAGAAGAGAGGAGCAGCAGCGGGGGGGAGGGGGGGAGGCGAGGAGGAGACACAAGATGGGAAGAAGGGAACATAGGCGAGAGAAGGAGAGGAGAGCAGAGAAGAAGGACAGAAGAGTAGAGAGGAGAGATGAGAAGACAGGAATTGGAGGAGAGTAGAGAAGGAAGTGTTAATAGAGGAGAAGAAAGGTGGAAAGAAAAAAGAAGAGGAGATGAACATGAATCGGGGAGGAAAGAATAGGAGAAGCGAGAGGTGGGGACGGAGAACAAATCGAGGGAAGCGGAGAGGATAAGAGGAGCGGAGAGGAAATAGAGATGCGGAACTAATTAAAATGTGTGAAGTGGAAGGCTATAGAGAGTCATTTTCCATGACATGTATTCGTTTCTCCAGGGGCATTGGGTTTGTTAAACCCAAAGCATATACAGAATTAAACATAAACACACCAGCTAAGGAATTGCACGTGCATTCATGTCCTGTTAGTTACGAGCAAACAGCATTTCCGTATTTCAGCATAGTTCCGGCCCTATGGCTATGCACCAGACCCCTACCACGGGGGACGGGGGGACGGGGACGTCGCCAGGCCCGCGCTGAACGTACGGAACGGGAATGCTTTAGCTTAAAACCATTGAGCTCCAATAAAAAGAAGAATTAGTAAAGGCTAAATGACAGCAGAGATCTGACCTTTAGTTGGGACTGCATCGTCGTGTGACCAGCAAAGATGCTCACCATAATAAGATGCTCAAATAATAGATCGGAAAACGTGTAGTGCAGCATTCGCCCATGTGTGTGTGTGTGTGTGTGTCTGTGAGAGTGCGTGTGTGTGCGCGCTGTACCTGGCGATTTTGATGTAGTAGTGCGTGGGCTTGGGCATGAGGAACTCCCCGGGGATCTCCACCTCGGCCGTCTGTGCCGAGAAGTTGCTGAGGAAGCGGCACTTCTCCTCGATGAGGAAGAACTTGGGGAGCTGCTTGGTCTTGGCCTCCAGGATCTTGATCCACTTCTTCAGCTTGGAGATCAGGTTGTGCAGCTTCATGGAGCCCGGCACGATGAAGTCGAAGTCTGCGGGCGGAGGGGGGAGGAGAGATGGGGGGGGGGGCGGAGGGTTAGACGTGTGGGTTGCTTAACACGTCGTCGTATAATTGCTTAACGATCGTACAAATGTGTACGATTCGGCCCGACTCTCTAAGTGGTCCTCCACACAATAGGGGCCGGGCGGTGTATTACCAGACAATGGTAGCCCCCCCATTGTACAAAGCTATGCGAAAACGTGCAAAATCAACAGTGCATCATCAGGGCTCAGTTACCTAGTAAACTAAGTAACCATGTGTGCTGGTAATATGTAAAGGATAATCGTACAGCGAGACAGTCTTAATCACCCTAAAGGATTATTTTTTAGTACTTAATAAATCTACTTAAAAAAATTAGAATTATATTGATTTAAAAATGATTTGATTGCTTCCACGAAAATAATTGCTATACAAAAAATTACGAAAAATGATTATAAAAAATAATAATATGCCGGTAGAATGCCGTCATTTACCAATCAGAATAGATTCTTCAACAAAGCTGTGTAATAACATAGGGTTAGAATACGACTGGCTGCCGGGCTTCAACCCCTCAGTTGGACTGAGTGCTGATTGGCAGTGCAGTGACAGACGTCGCCTCTTGAGGTACAAAGTGATACTACGATACGGTACTGGTCGATGCTAGCTGCTAACTAAGGAAATATCTCTGCGACACGATGCATGTACGTCTTTGACATAACGTCACACTAACGATTTTACCTTCAGTTTACACTTTTATTGTCAATATATAATCTTACATGATGCAACTTGAAAAACATAGCCTTCAATGGGGGTTAAAATAGAGTTCCTAATACCTTGCAGATAACCTGAAAAACTCAATAATAACTACTTCCAAAGAATTATTACACACAAAACAGACCATTCTGGGGATGGCAAAGGGAAAGACATGAGCCACAAATACGGCAGCTTTACAAAGACTATCGTTCCTGATTCAGGTCACAACTCACATGGCGACCAACAGTGTGATGAGCTGCGGCAATAACACTCGGAACTAAGAGGCACTGAGCACAGCAAAGAAAAGAACCCCCAGGACATCTTTCTCTCGTAACAGCGGACCGCGCACACACACGAGTGAGTGCACACCGACAAACGTGTGTGGTTGCGTTCCCTTTATTGCCGTCGTGAAACAGCGGGGAAAAGGGTGGCCATGCTGCTTTCAAACCTTTCGATATTTTCCTAAGTGCCTTTCTCTTACATCTCAGGAAGGAATATATTGCTCCTTAAATCTATAATTAGTTCTCAATTAGTCACCACCTCATGGCCAGGAATTCAAGATTGCATTTTCCTTCCCTTTGGGGGGGAAAACTGAGCTCAAAGTTGAAGTCCTCTTTGATTCAGTAAAGTTAAGGTTGAGTTTGATTGTCCAATTAACAAGCATTAATTCGAATTAGTTAGCTCAGTGTGTGGTGTGTGTACTGGAGTGGACAAGAAATACACAGCCAGGGTCGGTTCCTTGAGGACCTGGTATTACCATTCAAAGGCTCTCAAATACAATCATTTTATTTCACCGATGGGCAACCGAGCAAGGCTTCAGAATCTCAGCGTGATTATCCCCCTAAACACTAGAACACAATAATACTCAGTGTTTAATCAGACACACAGCGTTTTGCTCGTAAAAGGGATTTGGCACCGAGTGCCCAGGCTATATTCAGGACGATGAGAGGGCAATATCTGGGGCCGTTTTTGCTGGGCTATAATTGAATACTTTTAGGAAATGTACAAGGAGGCGGTTCGTACAGATGGAGACCGAAAGGATTGGGCGACACATGATCTCAACGCGGCTCGTCTCGGTTTTCCTATTTTGTTCCCTCTCTCTCCCCCGCCTCCCCCTGATGGGCCGGGCCAGACAGTACGAGGCCTGTGGTTACTGTGATGGAGTGAGGCTAAGCACCAGGACCATCCTGCTTGACATTTCAGTTATGAGCCATTATGGCTCTGACTGACTGATGCTCGCCGCACCACAGCTCCCCTTTTAGCACAGGCCTCGGCTGTAAACCCCCCCACACACACACACACACACACACACACAGGTTAACAACCCACATACACCCAAAAAGACACACACACACACACACACACACACACACACACACAGACACACACAGGTGAACACAGATACACACACACACACACAGGTGAACACCACACACACACACACAGGTGAACAACACACACACACAGGTGAACAACACACACAAACGCACAGACAACAAAAAAGAAACATGCACACCCACGCACACATCAAACCTGCCATTCCCTATAGATTGTCCATCGCATTCAACCTGCGCTCTAAACAAATCAAAAGCCTTCCCGCAGAGTCCTTCACGCACAGTGAGGCAGTGATACAATCACATGCACTTCCTGCTACACCTCGGGGGGGGGGGGGGGGATCTCGGCTCGGAGAGGTGGGGGGAGGACAGCTGGTAAGAGACGGAGTATCCTGCCGCTAGGATAACTAGCCAGGCCGCCTTCTGACCTCTGTGGAGGAAAATAACACGCCACTGTCGACCGGAGACCTTCCGCCTGGGAGAAGCAGGGGAGGGGGGATGGAGGGTGGGAGAGAGGAGTCGGCACACTGCTGCTGCACCGCCAACACTGAACACACACCCAGGAGGGGCCAACGCCGCTGTGTGGGAGGACGAGCAGAGAGTCAGACATCGCTTCTGTTTAGAAGGGGCTCTGTGTGAGAGAGGCTCAAAGAGGAGAGGGGGGACATGTGATTATGATGTCACGCGCACGCGCACACACACACACACACTT
Organism: Gadus chalcogrammus; assembly: GCF_026213295.1. Classification (NCBI taxonomy): domain Eukaryota; kingdom Metazoa; phylum Chordata; class Actinopteri; order Gadiformes; family Gadidae; genus Gadus; species Gadus chalcogrammus. The sequence continues at coordinate 12,172,443 of NC_079429.1, forward strand.
TGGATGATGCTCCCCAAACTTGCACCATTTATAAAATACTACGTTTAGCGCTAGAGTTGGGCGGTTGAAAGGCTGTCAAGCTCTTCCAAATAAAGCATCTCACCACAAGGGAAACCAAAGCCATTATGCTAAATTATAAGTTGAGCCGAACAATGCAAAGCGTCTCCTTAGCGAAAACAAGTGTGTGTGTGTGTGTGTGTGTGTGTGTGTGTGTGTGTGTGTGTGTGTGTGTGTGTGTGTGTGTGTGTGTGTGTGTGTGTGTGTGTGTGTGTGTGTGTGTGTGGGGGGGGGGGGGGCAACTTCCCACGAGGGGGGAATTAAGGAGCCGGAGAACGTGTATGTGTGATTGTTTTGTTTCCAGAAGAGGCCCTTTAGAACAAAGGTCTGCGGAGAGCGGACCCACCGCTAACACGGTAACTCATGCAAATGGCGTGCGCCGTAATTGGATCTGAATGCATCCCCGCTGCCAAATGGTATGTGTGCACACATAAACCCATATTTTCCAGCCCACAAACCCTCCGACAGAGACGGCACCCCTGATGCTGGCGTTGGGGGGGGGGGGGGGGGGGGGCACTTGGCTGCTCAGCGGTGGAGCGAGACACTTTTTGTTCCGCTCTGGAGGCACGGTGACGTTCTCTCCCTCCAACGCCCTTGCTCCTCCACCTCCCCCTCCCCCCAAATCCCCACTGCCATGGGCAAAACCCAGGCGGGGGGCCCTTGCGTGACCGTGGCTCTTGGCGAGGGCCCTTATGAGACCAGGGTTCTGGCGAGGGCCCTTGTGCGACCGTGGGTCCTGGCGAGGGCCCTTACGAGACCCTGGGTTTTGGCGAGGGCCCTTACTAGGCCGTGGGCCCGGCGAGGGCCCTTGAGGGGCCGTGGTGGTGGTGAGGGCTGCGGGACCATCAGGCTCTCCAGAACTCCACCGTGTGACACAGTCCCACTACTCTCCCTCCTCCTTCCCAAGTGCCCCGCACCAGACCTGTCTTTCATGCGTTTGTCCGGTTCGTGATCAATGGTTGCATTTCCTCACGCAACCTTTTCACAAAACAATGTGAGGATGTTGCAAGTAATATAACATTTTGTGGCGGCTGCAAAATGGCAGCTTTGCCAGAATCCAACATACAATGAGCCATCAGTTGTCATGCTATGCACTCAGTGAGCGGATATAGTAAGCTGGTGTTTGTGTAGCTGCGATCGGTGTGAATCACTTTTCTGAATTCATGGATACATTTATTTCAACCCATCTAATCTCCTATACCTGCGACTTGGATGCTTCACCATGGAGAGCGTGCAGTGAGCGAACAGGTGTTTTCACCGGACAGCATGTGTATGAAGCACACGGTGTGCTTGCAGTGTCCATTTTACTCTTCTCGATTTCACTGCTCTCCTCTCATTGGCCGCTTCCCTTCGCTGACTCAGCCTCCTCCCTTCTCTTCTTCAGACTCTTTCAAACCCCCCCCCCTCATTCCCTCCACCTACTTCCCTCCCATCCTTAAACTGGCTCTTTCCCAGGGCCAAACACATTAGCACTGCTGGTTAGCGGAGGAGAAAGGGAAGAGGAGAGAGAGCGAGTGAGCGAGAGACGGAGCAAAGGAAGGAAAGAACAAAGAGAACCAGGGAGAGAGAGAAGCAGAGAAGCAGAGAGAGAACAGAGAGAACCAGTGAGAGATCAAGAGAGAGAACAGAGAAGCACAGAGAGACCAAAAGAGAGAACCAGAGAGATCCAGAGAGAAAACAGAGAGAGAACCGGAGAAAGAATCACAGAGAGAACAAAAGAGAGAACCATATAACCAGAGAGAGAACCACAGAGAACCATGGAGAGAACTGGGGAGAGAACCAGAGAGAGAGAGACCAGAGAGAACCAGAGAGAGAACAGAGTGAACCAGAGAGACATCCAGAGAGAGAACCGGAGAACCAGAGAGAGTCCAGGGAGAGACCCAGAGAGAGAACCACATAGAGAACCACAGAGAGAACTAGAGAGTACCAGAGAGAGAACTAGGTTCTATGGATTCAAGGATTGCTGACTTGAACGCATACCGATGGGCGGAGAGTTCACCTCTGCTACGCAAAAGCCAGGAACTCAAAGGAGTTTTCTTCCTAATTGAATAACCTGTCACACCTATTCAGTGTACAAGTGCGTGGCTCACACACCAGACAGTTGGATAATGTGGTATTTTCTCATGCTGCTGATTTAATATACTCGTGGTTTGGAAATGAATTCCGCAGGCGAAAGCCCCGACTGCCCAGCCGCCAAACATGCAAAGTTTGCCCTACGGGGGAAAACCTTGATGTAAAGCAATCTTCAGATTTTACCTCAAGCCAGGACCAGTCACATGACACCCCCTTCATCTCTGTACCTGAAGCACATGAGTCATACCGGCGGCCTTGAATACAGTTTACACAGAGTTCAGCCAATGGGAACGCTGCTGACCACAGCTCGGCCTATAGCAGGGCCGCTGAACTGTGTCATAGTGTTAGCCGACGCCAAGTGTAGCGCGCGGGGAGACTAAACACGCTCACATGAGGCAGCGCACAAGCTGTTAATGTTCCAAACCCACCGAGGTGTGTAAACTGTATGCACATGTTGAGACAGCCCGCAACACACACGCACACGCACACGCACACGCCCCCCCCCCCCCCCCCCCCCCCCCCCCCTCCGGACCGCTAAATCAAATCATTTGGTTGAGATCCTTGTGTTCTGGTGCACTTGTGTTCCAGATGCAGCACCACGAGGGCGTGACGTCAACGCACTAAACGCTAAAACGAACAGCACCTGGGTGTCGACGCACAGGGGAACAGACCAATGCATCCCCCCCCCCCAGGCCCCCGCCACATCTACATCCATCCCATGGTGGAGTGGGGGGAGGGGGGCTATCTGTTTTCCATTCTTCTTAAAAAGAACACGGGACTCAGCCTGGACGTTTTTGTTGTTCGTCAGCTTTCTGACGGATGGCGGGTTGTCTCCTGGGGGAGCGCCCTGAGGAGCTGTGATCGCGGAGGTGTTGCTGGCTTCTGAGTCACGACAGCTTGACACGCACCTGCCGGCCACATGCTCGGCATACAAACCGGCGCTCCGCCTGCCGTGCGCACGAAGAGAGACCTCCATATGCTCGCCACGCTGTGGCTCTTCAAAAAAGACCTCCAAGTCACGACACCCCGCTCCGAGGGAAGGGGAAACATCAGATGGGCCGCTGTTAGCAGAACTAAGCGTTCAGGGCGTTTACGTGTGGCGATGCTCAAGAGGAGAGACATCAGGTGAGCGGGGGGCGCCAGGTGTCTCCAAAGGAGGAAGTGACACGGGGCTTCAAAGCGGTGTTTGCGTCGTGGGGGTGTAGCTAAATGTATGGGTTATAGTTTAGAAATCACCACAACGCGATTGCCACGAGGACTGTGAGTACGGCCTGTCACAGCTATGTTCAGAAAAGCTTCACACGGAGCGACGGATCAAAACATCAATTAGTATGAAAATGTAACGATGGATATACAGATTCAATGCTCTGCTTGAATGGACTGCATCCTATTACGAGGAATTCGCTTCACTCACAACAAGACAACAACGATCCCGGCCATTGAGGTAGCCTCCTTACGAGAGGAGAGGCAGGAGAGGCATTGAACCAGCGAACCTCGAGTTCACATGTCCCAAGACAGCGCATGCATCTACCTCTTTATCAACCGCACTGTCATAGCGTTAACAAGGACGGTCTGTGGCTCAGCAGGGCCTTCCAATTGAAGGTTGGAACCGCAGCGGGATTGAACCAGCAACCCCTCGGCTGTCAGAACAAATGCAACACGTCTAGCGAGAGCCCAGCCGGCTCTAATAGAGTCAAAAGGCGATCGAGAACGTCAACCGAAAACGTCACGGGTAATAAAGCGGATGAAAAGCGACTGACCTGTGGCGAACTGCCCCTTCATCTTCTGGAAGACGGGGTCCTGGGCGGTGGCCTGGGCGCGGCGGGCCAGCGACTCCGAGGCGGCGCTGGAGAACATGGTGGACACGTTGGACACGTTCTCCAGGCCCACGCCGAAGGTGCTCACCAGCTTCTTGACAAAGTTGAGCGTGTGCGGCGTGATCTTGGCGTCCGACACGGCGCCGCTCTTCTCGAACGCCACCGAGTAGCACTTGGCCAGGCCCTGCTGCAGCTGCCGGAGCACCTGGTGGGTGGGTGGGGGGGAGAGAGACGGAAGTTTAGCTTTTGAACAAACCTTTATTGACGCAAATGCACAGAGCTTCAACAAGGGGGGAAAAAAAACAGCCATACCCTGAAGAACACGCACATACTTAAGACTCAGACCATGTATAAAACAAAAATAGATAAGCGAGAGAGACACAGACAGACAAATACACAGAGACGCACACAATGAAGGGCAGGAAGATGGAGATTAATATAACTATTTGAAATGAGCCGTGGCCTATCAATTGCGATAGTAGAACCTGTAGAACATGTATTAAGTCTTGGCTCTCAAATGTGTTCAGTAAAGTCTTAAGCACGTACGCATATTTAGAATGCAGAGAAGAACCAGTTGTGTATTCTAATAGAGCTGTTTTAATTACCAAGCCCCCCCCCCCCCCATCCCTGCCAAACAACAAAAGGTTAACGTCTGGATATTAAAACGTAGACGACAACACCACCACAGGAGGGAACTGCTGTAAGGAACAGCCATGTAACGTTATTCTCCCAGGAAGTCCCAGTCCGCCCAGTGGAACGATGCACAGACAACACAGCTGCCATTGCTGCTGAGGGTCTCAAACTATCCCAGACACACACGCACGCTGGCGGCCCCCTTAACTTGCTGCGGTCCTCCCGGCTCACTGCACTCCTCCATCAACCATCTCCCCTCCCCCTGCTAGTGTCTATCTCCTCGTCCACACACATGTGCACGTGCGTGCGTGTGTGTGTGTGAAGGTGTGTGTGTTCACGTGTGCAGGTGTGTGCATGTGTCTGCCCGCGTGTGTGTACCTGTGTACGGGTGTAGGTACGCGTGTGCACGCATGCATGTGTGTGTGTGCACGCGTGCGTGTGTGTGTGTCTGTGAGGTGGTCTCCGTAGCATGGCTAAAGCACTTTGCAAGACCGCCAGGTTCAATTTGGACTCTGATGTCAGGGCTGGCTCTCTGGTTGTCAGCGGCTACACTGAACCCACTCAAGGGAGAAAACTGCGGTGAGAATGGGAGGTGATTCTGGGGAGGTGGGGTGGGCGGGTGGGGGAGAGCCATGGGCTACTTATTGAAGTCAGAGGAGAGAGGAACTACACCCATGAGAAAAACAAGGATGCCGGACGCACACACACACACAAAACTCCTTTTGGGAATGAATGTGATTTGTTCAGGCCATTAGGTGCTTAAGATAATCGGCCGTAAATGTCAGCGGAGCACTATAGGTAAGAAATAAAGTCCTTTCAGGAGGAAGACTTTTCACCTCCAGGATCGATAATTACCACTTATTTAACACGACTCCGAAGGCCAGTAAATATGGAATGCACTGCTTTATTCATTTTGGGGTTGGGCACGGGTTATCTACCAACCGTTGCAGACGACACACACACACACACACACACACACACACACACACACACACACACACACTAAACATGGCGACCCCCGTGTCACCGGCAGACGTCCTACCTCTTCGTGCCAGTTCTCCCTGAACCACACCATCTGGTCCACGATGCCCTCCAGGGAGGAGAGCAGGGTGGGGTGCAGCTCCCGCTGCATGTGCATGATCCGGCTGCAGCGCCACATGGGCGCCGTGGCCCGGATGGGGCCCGGGTCCGAGGCCCCCGAGTGGGGCTGGGCCCCGACGGAGCTGGGCTGCTGCTGGCCCGACGCGTCTGGAGGAGGAGAGGGAGGAGGGATCCGTGAGGAAGAGGAGGAGGAAATCATGAAGAGAAGAAGGAGAGGAGAAGGAGGAATGCATGAGGAAGAGGAGAAGGAGGCGAGGAGAAGGAAGATGAATAATGAGGAAGAGGAGAAGGAGAAGGTCGACATGTGGAAGAGAAGGAGGAGGAATACATGAGGAAGAGGAGAAGGAAGTGGAAGAAAATAATAGTTTCGAGAATGATAGATGGGTGCAGAGAGAGAACATCTGCCTTCATCAAGAGGTCATTATCCTTCCTTCAGAAGTCACAAGCCAAGCATTCAAAGACGAATGTCATCAACGAGAAGGTAAGATTCACAGATCCCTACAGGTGAACATTGAGCTTTGAACCCAGAACCACTTGGCAGGGGTGTCAAAAGGCTCTGGGTGCAAACCTATCGAAGGAGTAGGAGGAGGAAGGTGCAGGATGCGTTAGGCAAGGCATCAGAGAGGAAGAGGAGGGTCTTTCCTTACCACTTTTGTAGCGCTCCCGCTGCTCAATCTTTAGCGTGAGGTAGAGCGTGCGGATGGGGAAGTAGACAGCCTGGGGGTACACTCGTCCCACCTAGCAGATAAAAGAGGGTCACAGATTACATTTCAAAGGACTCTTCTCTCTCCGTCTCTCCCCCCCCCCCCCCCCCCCCCCCCGGGAACATACCCAACGACTATAGAACCAACCAGAGCGGAGGAGGAAAAAAATTAAAGGAAGGGAGAAAGACAAGGAATGGAATGAAAGCGGGGAACAGAAAGAGGAGAGCCTAAAGAGAGCGAGTGAGAGAGAGAACGAGAGAGAAAGAGCGAGTGAGAGCTAGAGAAAGAAATAGAGGAAGAGAAAGAGAGAGAGGGCAATACAACAAGAGAGAGAACGAGAGAGAAAGAGAGCGAAAGGAGAGCGAGAGTGAGAGAGAGAGCCAGATAGAGAGAAAAAGATAAATGAGAGGTTGGTGTAGTTGAAGGCATTGTTCATGCATGGTGTGCGTGCCCGATGATTGCGGCGATGTATCCAGGGACCGCTGCTGTAAGATAGCAAGCGTTTGAAGCCTCGAGTCAGGGGAGCAACAGGAAGTTAAAACACTTCATGGCTGAAATTAAAAAAAAATCTCAAATGGAACGCGACTGATGATGAAATTGCCCTCCAGACTCCCAAAGAGAAGACACACACACACACACACACACACACACACACACACACACACACACACACACACACACACACACACACACACACACACACACACACACACACACACACACACACACACACACACACACACACCTGCTTTGGAAGTTGTAGATGCAACATGCCATTGATTTAAATGTGTGCTCCGACGTGCTAGCGTGTGGGTGAAAGAGCCGTAGCGGTACTGCTGGGGAACTGGGTCAAGCAAAGGCCCCGAGACCGAGAAACAAAGCTGAACAAGGTGGACTGTACCTATAGCAACCTGACGATGTCATGATGATGGTGGCCTCTTACAAATAATCTTCAGATTAGAGTAATTACTAAAATACGGATACACTCTGGCATCCAAGATATTATTATTTGTTATTATTTAGCCATAAGGCTTTACTGGTATGCACCAATCATTAATAACATTAACATTTTACGTTTGGATTATTTAGAAGAAAACCTTTTATGTGGACGATTCACTGAACAATTTGAGTGCCTCCTAAAGAAATAAAATGAAAGCTGCCAAACTGACATTTTCTTACAAAGTTGAAATCTAAACCAATATGCACAAAGAATGTGAATGGCAGCAGATTCAACACAACAATGTTCAATTATTCATGGCAGTCCTGTAAGGATAGAAAAATACATGACACCGCCCAAAATACACTTTCTAGCCAATAAACTGAAACTCAACACTCAAAATGGACTCTTAAAGCAAAATACATGAAAAGTAGACCAGTCATCCGTTTTCTGAGGCCATATTCATATCTGAACTCTAGAAGAGCACAACTTTAAAACAGGCCGACTTCTTACTTAAAAAGGAAGAGCGAAAAAAAAGGAATATGTCCTTCTCAGAAACACACAAGGGTACACACACACACACACACACATACCCACCCACCAAAGGCCAAATAAGCCATTTCTACAAAACAATGCCTTCGTCGCAGGACCAAATGCATTTCTAAAGAGCTACACAGGCCCCTCAGCCCGCGGGGAAGGTAGGGGAAAAGCTAACCGAGGCAAAGGAACACGACCGCGGTGGAAGAGGGGCACCGACGAGAGGAGCGGCCACTTGAGAAACTAAGGACTCATTACGCGTCAGGCGGGAAACATTTTATGCGGCGTTTCATAAAAATAAAAACCAATCCAGCCACAAGTTGACATAAGGGCTTAATATATCTGCTAATGGTCTTGGTGCATAAGTGCTCGTCTGCGGGTAAAAAAGAGATGTATTAAGAGGAACATTTTCTGCTCGAAAGATGAGGCGGCGGTGGTGGTGGTGGTGGGGGGGGGGGGGCGCTTAGAGGTACTGGGAGGTCTACAAGGCCGTCAGCGGCGAGATTAAAAATGGAAGAGGAGGGTTTGGAGCGTGCAGAGAGGAACAGAAGCAGAGGATCAGCCCTCTAATGGCTTGATCGGAAATGTCATCTTTGGGCTAGCGTGGTCCGTGCCGAGGGGGACGGCGGCACAGGGGAAATTGAGGGGGGGGAGAATGGGGGAGAGAGGGGGAGGAGGAGAGAGGGAAAGGGGGAAAAGAGATGGGAAGGGGGGAGAGAGATGGGAAGGGGGGAGAGAGATGGGAAGGGGGAGAGAGGGAGGGAGAGAGTCGGGAAGGGGCGAGAGAGATGGGAAGGGGGGATAGATTGGGAAGGGGGGATAGAATGGGGAGGAGGGGGAGATAGAGGGGAAGGGGGGGGTGAGTTTGGAAGGGAGGAGAGTGGTGAAGGGGAGAGAAAGAGAGAGAGAGAGAGAGAGAGAGAGAGAGAGAGAGAGAGAGAGAGAGAGAGTGGTGAAGGGGGGAGAGAGAGAGAGAGAGAGAGAGAGAGAGAGAGAGAGAGAGAGAGAGAGAGAGAGAGAGAGAGAGAGAGAGAGAGGTGAAGGAAGAGAGAGAGAGAGAGAGAGAGAGAGAGAGAGAGAGAGAGAGAGTGGTGAAGGGGGGGGAGAGAGAGAGAGAGAGAGGTGTAGGGGGAGAGAGAGTGGGGAATGGGGGAGAGAGACGGGAAGGGGGGGAACAATTGGAGAGGGGGTGAGAGTGGTGAAGGGGGGGGAGCGTTGTGAAGGGGTCTGAAACGTTAACACTACGGAGGCTGAGAGAGTGTGGGGAAGTCATCCCACCCCCTCCGCGACACACCGCCCGACGCATCACCCACCCGTAGGCGCTCTTCACCTCACCTTCATCAATATTTCACTCTAGTTTTTTTCTTCTTCCTTTTTTTTTTCCTGACGTGCCGGAGAAACTCTAAATAATTCAGAGGCAGCGGCGGAGAGATAAATCCTGCCGTGCATTAAAAGAAGCCTTTTTCTTTTTTTTTACCCCTTCCACATGAAAGAAGAAGAGAGGTTGCCGGGGCAAATAAAATTGAAATAGTGACAACCTGTTCACCTTCAGCCATCACAGGCGGACCAGGAAGACCAAACGGAGGTCAAACGCCGGAAATGACGTCCGAAAAATGCCCTGAATCCATACATGATGCGGTCCGAGCGGTGGGGGAAAAGTGGGAGCCGGAGAGGTCACCGTGGAAACTCCCAAACAATGAGTTTGGCTCCCGCCGTTCGCAAGCTAACTTAAGTAGCAGCGCCCATCCCCCCCCCCCCCCCCCCTGCTAACAGGAAGTTAAGCTGGGTTGAATGTCATCGAGGCAAAGTTCTCAACCGTGCTCTTTTTGTTAACGCCTGGATGAGAGCGCTAGTTAAGCACCTTCTAAATGTCAGCGTTAATGACATGGGGCGCTGTGATGTGTTCATTCGTTCGGAGTCAGACACACTAAGTAGGGCCTGGCGTCTCCGTGCCGACGGAAGTCTGCCCGTCACGGGCTCGATCGCGCGTCGGATCTCTGCGAAGTTCCGCGGTTCCCCGCCACCCATCTCTATCTCTCCCTCCTCTTCATTCTACATCCAACTTCTTAAAATAATTTAAAAAAAACTAAGGGAAAACGGTCTCCTGATTGAAGTTCACACTTCATCACACTCACGGATCAAGTCTCTCACATCTTCCGTTCAACACCTGTCGCCTGGATAAAGTAAAGTGAAATAAACAAAACCTTTCCACCTGCGTTCAGAAGCCGTGCCGTCTCTTTAAGCCTGCCGGATCCTGCGCCGGCTCTCTCTCTGTGGCGGCGTGCTACGGGAAACAGGAACCACGAGGGCTGTGCTGTGAAGATCACCCTCTTCACAAATTCCCCTTGGATAGAATACTCCATTAACCGAAGCAAATGAGTCCCCCTCTTGAACAGTCTTAATTACAAACGCTGTTCTCGCCGTGCGGCAGCGTGCCGTGTTATTCACAAACGATCCCGCGAACAAATAACGCACCAAACTAGCGATGGTGAGGGAATCTGAAACGCCTCATTTGGGAGAGGGGTCACACTTTGGCCGAGTGTGGAACCTTTGTGTCTCGGGGGAAGAACACGAGGAACAAGACGTGAGAGAGCAGCGTCGAGAGCCCTGAACCTACCACCAGGCAGAGCCTTGCTAAGATACTCAATAAACCCAACAGTAAAAGACTCATGGAGTGAATGATGGGGATGTTAGGACAAGGACATGGGGCGCCGAAATGTCCTCGTTTTGGATTCTAAAACCCCCAATCTCCCTATGAGGTATATAATCATATAACCCTTCATCGATCGCAGCCCTGAAGTGCTTCACGGTTCGGCGTTTCACACTTTCACACAAAAACAAGCTACCGTGTAGCGACACTCCTCCGATGCGATCCAAGGTGACCCCTTTCGACCTCGATCGCCGCATCCAATCCTCATCCAATCATGTGACCCCCCCCCCCCTCCCTTTTCATACGCTCACCTGGCTTATCAGGTTGAGCAGTGGCTTGCCCTCCGACCCCACCAGGCAGGTCAGCAGCTGCGGTATCCACGCCAACCACTGGATGGGAGGCACGCCGATGCAGTACTTGTCCACGGCGTCCGCGAGGGTGTTCTTGTCGTCGAAGCTCAGCAGCCAAAGCACCTGGGAACAAAGATGGAGGGAGCGTCAAGGAGAGACGGGCGCGATATATATGAGAGATAGAACCAGAGAGAGGGGAGACCGTAAGAGAGAAGCTGAGACAGAGCGATAGAGACCGTCAGAGCGACCGAGACGGAGAGTGAGAAAGAGAGAGATAAAAGCGCAGGTGGCAGTTTGGCGGGGGGGGGGGGGGGGGGGGACAGACGGACTGTGACATGATTAAACACAGTACTTCCGTTATAACAGAGATCATAATATGCTAGATATCAGGTTCTAATGTGATTTCCGCCAGGCCCGGAGACGGGCTTTGGAGGCGATGGCGGTGCCATTACTCAGCTAAATGGGCTGGTCAGGGCGGTGCTCCCAGCGGGGCCGTGGCGGGCAGACAGGAGGGGATCGTGGGGATTTTAACCACGGTTCATTGGGCCATCAGAGCCGAGCTGGGTTCGAGGCTGAGCATATCATTCATACGGGCGTCTCTCCTCGTGTGTGTGCATGGTTGAGTGTATGGATCTGTGCGCATGCGTGCGTGGTCGTGTGTGTATGGACGTGTGCCTGTTGATGATTGAGACGCTGCCCCCCCCCCCCCCCCCCTCCTTCACCTTCCTAAGCGATGCAGGCCCCACAGCGTGGGTATAATTACTGATAATGACCGGTCATCTCCTCCCATCCATCAGCACCAGGCCCTGCCATGCCCAGACCGGTGCTCTAGGTGGCTTAGCACCAGAAGCCCTGCCCCCCTCCTTCTTCAGTGACAACATCGCCACGGCAACAGAAGATCTCCCCGCTCAGCGCCAGTGTCAACAAGCACGCAGCTTGCGATGAGGAGTCATTTCAGTAATTTTGTGCATTTTACAGGATGCTGTTAAGTAAATAGGCATTCAGCAAAATATTTATGGATGTCTTATAAATATAATATAAATATATACATATTTAGATATCAATTAATATACATAAATACCAAATGTAAAATATTTTTCGGGTTGGCAACGTGCCTATAACCGAACGTAATGGACTAATGAATGGCTGTTGTGCAAATAATTAATAGTTTCCAAGGAATCTTAATTCACACTAAATGAATGGACGGATAGCTGATGGAACATTTGGAGTGGTTTGTTAGTGTTGTGGCTGTGCTCTCTCACTAGGACGGAAGAGACTATATAAATATTAAGGTGTTTTGTGCGCGTCTTTGGTGAAAACGTGCATTTCTGGTTGCAAGAGAAAGCACTTTTGCTTCCTAGTCTAATCTAATACAAGGTGTATTTTTTGATTGGACAAGTCAGCTACGAGACTGACATTGCTTTGAACAAGGAAAAAATGCCATAACTGTCAACGCCAGCATTCACAAAAGCATATAATAACATGGCTGCATTCCTATTCACTATAAGGATTAGGATTGGAACATCTTGCAAGGTTTTAATGGATCCGTACAAGGCATTGGACAGCCAATCAGATTACACCAAACTAATTCATTAGTCAATTATTCAAAGGCCCAGATGTTTCCTAGACAGATCGACCTACCAGCATTAGCAGTGGACTGTTACCACTGGTAATTGGTAGGCTAATCTACCCATAATCCAACTGGCTGGACAGTCCCATGTGTGATGTCACTATGGGTAGCTTTTGAAATGTCTTGTAACGGCTAATCAATCCCAAAAATCCCAGAGGAAAACAGGGGCTCTTAAATGTCACTACCTGTCCTAATCCTACCCATTCAGACCCATTTCGTTAGCCGCTGCAGAATGGTATTTCCCTTATTTGTGCCATTTCCACCTCTAATAGTGTTGCCCATGGTTGGGGGAATCAGCAGGGCAACAGGAATGCCTGCTATGTTAAAAACCCTCAGGTTGGTGGGGGGGAGATATGCCCAACAGCATGGTGCAATATTTGCCACCTAAATATTTGGAGAGAGAGAAGAGGCAGAGCTTCATAGCACACAATCCTTCCATTAAGACATGTAGAAAAAAATCTAAAAGCGTTTTGCAGAGTTACGTCATAAACTGCCGTTTAGCAAATAATGGCAGAAACCTCAGAAGGAGTGGACATTTCTAGGATAGACAGGGAAGGTTTTCTTTTCCTTTTGAAAGAGCAAGAGATATTATTACATGTCAGTATTCGTGTATGACTGATTAGTTTTGTTCAGTAAAATATATCACTGTTAAAACATGGATACAGCACACACACACACACAGAAAGAAATATTCCCTCAGTTGGGTAGAGCACGGAAAGAGGTGAGGGAGACATGGATATTAAGCTGCTAGGACGAACAAAGACAGGTGGTTGGTAAGAGGCCGTGGGGACGAACCTTTGAAGCCTGCATCTACTGTTTGATCATATAGAAGAAATTGGACCGGCAGTTAGGACTCGTTTTAATAATATCTTCTTATTGGCCCACTGATAAAAGGTCATATTAAGGAAGTACTCTAATTGGTTCAATTTCTAAATGTCAATGGCCCCATTTTCTTCCCCATTAGCAGGATGAAAGAAACTTCAGAATCTGATTAAAAGATTAAATTAATCAAATAAAGGGGGATGAACATGAAAATAAATTTGTTAAAGACTGGATAGAATAAAGTAATTAGGCGAGTATTGAATGTCTGGTATTGATTTTGACTACATTGTGTGAGAATGGTCGCATAACAACACCATGGCGCAGCTCAACTGAAATGATTCCCAATCCTGCGTTCAAATGACCTCCGCTCAACACATACACCACAGTCACCCATTCGCTCAAATGAAAACTAAATTTTGACACTCCCCGTTGCATGAAAAACCGAAGACGCAGTTCATCAGGGACCTCTCCAGGTGGAAGAACGGCGGAATCTGCACACCTCATCTCCACTCAAAGTCACACGCTTGCGACCCGATTAAGATAACGGCTTACAAGGACCAATGGCTTGCACTGTGAGCAGCAGTGCGGCCATTTTGAAAGTGGCTCAAATCTGTGGTGTGTGCACTTTGCAGTCCGTCCGTGCCAGCGGTGACCACTGCCCGCACCAACCTGCAGTGCGTTTGACCTTCTAACCTTTCCGGTTCCTTCCGAGGGCCTCGTTAGTGGATGGAAACGTTTTAACAAGTTCCCGGGTCACGCCCGCCTTACACAACCCACCTTAACTAAACGAACGAGCACAATCGGAACAAATCTTTACAACGGACCGATTCCTCGCCAGCGAACGGAGGTCAAATACCTTGTGCTGGGGGGGGGGGTTGCGCCTCGATAGCGCTATTGCCAAACAATGGCGGGATTGCCAAACGATGGTAGGGTCGGTGGTTAAGGCGGGCGGGCAGACGGTTGTTCAGAGTCGCACCGGGATGTCAGGCTAGCTAGTCGGCTTTTAATAGCCCCCTGTGAACGGGCAGGTGTGCAGAAGGGCAGCGTATGAGGTGTCTTGACTGATTGAGCTCGGAGCCTTGGTGGTGCGATGCTTCTTGTACAACATATTCAGACCACCCCACACACACCACCACACACACACACACACACACACCACACACCCCACACACACACACACACACACACACACACACACACACACACACACACACACACACACACACACACACACACACACACACACACACAGGTAACTGCTAGCTACTATAGGCTATAGGGGTGGATGTGGTTGTTAGTGAAAGGTCATAGGGCTGTGAGGGAGGAGGATCTGGGGAGACCATTAGCCCCCCTTGCCTCTCCAGGAGGGTCCAGTCCATGTGATTACCACTTGGAATGCCATCAATCAAACATCTACTTCCTGCCTTGGAATAGACTTGTGTAGGTGTAGGGGAAGTGGACGATGCTGAGGTATTTTTGTTGTCATGGTGAAAAAAACATCGGCTGAAATGTTTTAAGAGCTAACCTACCTGTGACGTTAAGACCAGAGGAAGTGTGACTAAAAATGAGTGTGAATCACATGGAAATAGACTATTGTGTAGCCAAGATCATGACACTTAAATGAGCGCACATGTAGAGATGCTCATCGGCACCTCAATGTGCTTTTCTGAGCGACAATCTCGTTAAGTTTCTCTATCCTGTCTTCGTCAGACGTGCGCTTGCCAAAGCTATAACGGGGAAGTTCATGAGGTGCACTGGCTACGATGTTGTCTTTCCGCGAGAAAATTAGAATGTTAATTTACTTTCTCTCATGCCACAGAGAGCATAAAGTTTGTATATTTATTTGAAAAAAACACTAAACTGCTTGTTTCCCCCTCTCCCCCCAGTCATTAGTGGAGATGTGCTAACGCGCGTGTGCCTTGCCAAGCGTCTAAATACCACCCATGTGCATGACGCTAATACACGACTAGCTTAATTAGCCCCACTCAAACCATTAAAGCATGGCAAAACTAAACTTCCTTTGCTCTGATGCTACCAATCACGCACCATGTAAACAACAAAATAGCCCAATTTGAGATCTCATTTCATTCCCACCTCGAAAATCAAAGCTATTTTACCCAGTGTATTATCTGTGAATTATCCATGGCCATCTTTTTTTTTTTGTTCTTTTGAAAGCATTTTCGCGACGTCAGCCTCATGCACTGGGAAACACACAACTCTTCATGGCAAAAACACATAGCACCCTTGTCCCTTGTTGAACTGCAGGCTTGTGAATCATCTGTGAATGAACCATCTAACACTTCCGAAATCTTTTTTTTTTTGCCATACACCAGCCTATTGCAGTTCTGCAGCAGACCGTTCTGCTCACCTTCGCCAGGTACTTGCGGGACTTGCTCTCATTCTGGTGGCGGCAGGCGTGCAGGTAGCAGGTGATGGCCGACACGCCCAGGTGGAGCTGCCGGTCCTTGACGAAGATGTTCTCCAGGTAGTCGCCCCACATCGCCCAGGCCTTCACCAGCACGTCGTGCATCTGCACGGCCGCAGAGAAGGCCTTGTTGGCCTCCTCCGACCTGGGGAACCGAACGAGAGGGGGAAGGATGTTAAAACCGAGGGGGGGGGGGGGGGGGGGGGGGGGGGGGACAGGATGGTCCAACGGTTAGGGAGTTGGACGCCTGCCGAAAGTTTCTGGGTTCAATCCCCCATGTCTGCAGTCCACCTTTAGGAACCCTTGAGCAAGATGCCGAAGACCCCTACCAGCTCATTAACCGCATGCATCTAAAGAACAGGTAATCCTTTGGAATTAACTGTCTTTTCTCCAATCGATTATATTACTTTTGTACTTTTTTTCATCACAACAAGAACGATAGTATCCACAGACATGGGAAGATATATGTCAACTGAGGGGGATATGAAAGAGAGAGAAAGAAAGGGCCGGGCGGGCAAGTTTATCAAAGGAGGGTTAGAATGATTGAGTGGCTGAGAGACAGATTATGATGACCGCTGAACCATGAATTATGTAACACACATCAATAAGCAGCATATTTCACATTTCATTCAACTTAATCCTTGATCCGCTCCCATCCGACCCTGACGTTGGAGAGTAAAGCACTAAAACGCTGGAGAAAAGAAATTAAGTCACTAGAGTTTGCGGGGGGGCGGCGGGGGGGGGGGGCGTCACTCGAAACCCGATACAGGTGGAGCCGAACGGAATACGCCATGCAGATCAACGCTTTTAATACCGGCTGACATTCCCAATGAATCTCTCTCCATCTCGCGCCAAAGTGACAGAGACGTGTCAAGGTAAAGAAAAATATAATGAGAAGATGAAGAACGCGGCGGCTGTCGGATCAATCTATCCGTGGAAAAACGCTTCTCCGGCGACCAAAAAAAAACGAAATTGCATCGGAAAACTTCCCGAGTGACGAAAGAGATCCCTGGGAAGTTGCGACCACAACATCCCTCCTCTAAAGGAGGTGGATAGTGCAGCGTCTCAGGACCTGCTCCATCATGATAAGCATCAGAATTCACTATGTGGTGAAGGGGCTTTGGGTGAAGGCACCTCCGCAACTCCACGATAGCCTTGCCCGGTACAGGCAGTCCGGGCTATATATGGGGCGTGGCCAGACAGCAGGAGGGCCGGAGACAATCCAGGGGAACCCAGGCACGGGGGAGGGTTGAGGGGGGGTAGGGGTAGAGCTGGTGGGTCGGGGAGGAGGGGGCGGGAGATGGCTGCTTCGAAGAAGACAATTTACGCTGACAAGGGAAACATTCTGGATCATCAGCCGTTTTTGGCGCCGGGCTCCGACGCCCCCCTTTTGCCGCCGCTCTCGTTGGCACACTGCTTGAATAATTTCCAGCGCTCTCCGAGGCTTTGATTAATAAATAAGTGGAGCAGGACCTGGAGGGCATTACCCTGCAGTCAAAGAAACAGAGACCAGCCGCCCATACAGAGGAACGCCGAGCAGATGTGCTGAGCCCCCCGGCACCCTCCCCCCCCCCCCCCACAAGCACCTCCATTACAGCGCCGCTTTCAACCGCCACGGCACTGCATTAAAGCGTCTCCCCAGCCAATCAGCTATGATGGGCTATTATGACGGGCGTTTTGGCGTGTGATAAAGTAAACGAGGCCCTTGATCACTGTGGTGAGCGGAGCGGCAATCCTTATAGTACGTCTGTCTCCGGCATCAGGTGGCCTGTTCTGGGTTATTTGTGAGTGTGTAAACGCGGCCGGGTAAACCGGTAAACGGGGCGCGCAACGCCGCCACCGCCGCCGTCGGGTTGATCCAGTGCCTATTTAATGAAGCCAGGGCCGATCTCAATCACACACGCACACAGAAGTGTTCGTAGAAGGGCAGGAAACACACAAGCGTGTAGTTGACCGCTCTCCCTGTGCTCCGCGGCGAGCGCTCCCCACAGCGTGGAGGGGAAACTTAATGATTGTGTTAAACCCCCGTCGAGGTGGAGCCAGGTTCTGCTGATCCCAGAAATTCCCTGCAAATTGCCTCCAGTTAATTATTCGGCTGCACATACATTTAATAAGCCGTCCCCAATTTGCCTTTCACCCCTCAGGAGGGCATTGTGCCGAAAACGATGAGGGGGTAAGGGGGGTAGCACAGGGTGTGGGTGTGGGTGTGTGTGTGTGTGTGTGTGTGTGTGTGTGTGTGGGTGTGTGGGTGTGTGTGTGTGTGTGAGAAAGGCGGCTGTCTTTGTCGATGGGATGAACAGAGGGGAGAAAAAGAGAGCGAGCGAGCAAAAGAAAGAGTGATTACATTTCTGCCATTATGTTAAGCATATATCTTTATGCAGGGTATGTCCTCTAAAGAACGTCTGAATAATTGTGATCAATATAATTGAAGTTTTAAAAATGAACATAGGGAATTTAACTAAATTATACCATAAACTATTATAAGTTTGAAATGTTGAATAATGAAGCTGGATTTGTTTTTCTACCATCGTGATCTCTTTTACCTCTCAGTCACAGGCAAAAGCCATCTGAAAGAAATGCACGCGCTTTTTGATGAAAATGAAGCTTTCAGATTTATAGAAAGATTATTTTTGCTTTTGTTTAAATAATCGAGGGAAAAATGCTCATTAGCGGTGGCCCTATCTGGTGTGCCCCAGACAGCTCCCGACAAACATCATCAAAACAAAAGGCCTTTAGAAGTGAGGCGTGACCGAGACGGACGGGCGAGGGGGCTTACTTGTTGATCTGAGCCAGGAACATGCCCTTTAGGGCGTAGAACTCTGCCGTCATCTCCTTGGTGAAGTACTTCAGGTTGGTCGACTCGATCACCTCAAGACCCTGCCAACACACACACACACACACACACACACACACACACACACACACACAGACGCAGGCACGCACGGAGAGACACACAGGCACACACAAATAGACACACACATTAAGCCACAGCCATAAAGACACACACACACACAAAAAGACACACAGAGAATGCAAAGGCAAAGCCATCAGTGCTAATGTCACAGTAAAACACTTTGGTCATGCTACGCTAGAGAACAGTGAAGTAGATGGCATGATAGTTTATCCAACACAAGGCTAAAATACAGAGCAGGAAAAAATAAAACGCACAGAGGAAGGAAAACAAGAGAGAAAATACAAAGAGGCTGCAAAGTGTTCATTAGGAAGAAAGTAAAGAGGGTTGGAAGAAGCTAAACTTCCATTAGGCTGAAGCTGTGATGAGTTGTCTCCTAAGTACTGCTGTGACAGACGATGGAGGAAGGGGGGGGGGGAAGAGAGAGAGAGAGAGAGAGAGAGAGGGAGAGCGAGAGCGAGAGCGAGAGCAAGAGAGAGAGCGAGAGAGAGAGAGAGAGAGAGAGAGAGAGAGAGACCACTGGCACTTTAAAGGCTTGCGGTGCGTTGGTCTGACGCTGTTAATCAGGGGCGCTCCACGGGCTTAAGAGCAAATTTCAGAGTTACACCCTCTTCGAAGTCTCTCCCCACTATAACTGTCCCCCTGTAGAACCAGCAACGTTCCTCAACCTCCGGCCTAACAGGCCTTCAGCTACTGCTACCCATATACAAAATATATGCTGTGGACCCTCATCCTATAGTAAGAGTCTGGATGCGGGATCCACACTTAGTGCGCTGCTATTGGGCATGACGTGCAGTTCATATGTGCAGGACATGAGGAGGGCTTACCTGCATGCACTCGTTCTTGCCCATGACACCGGCCAGCTGCAGGTAACACTTGACCTGCTGGCGGATCTTCTGGAAGCAGTCGACGATGGGCACGGTGGGGATGGTGTGGATGCGGCTCAGGATGTCCAGCGCCACGTTGACCAGACCCTGCGGGGAGAAACGGTATCCGTGTGGGTATTAAACCAAAACAATATCGGATCGCTTAAAAAATATAATGAAGGAAGGATTCAAAGTAACCCAAATTAAATGATTCCGATAGTACAGTTTTAAAATGTTTTAGTCCTCGACCAAAAAGGTTCCCGGTTCAATCCTCATGGTCCACTCTACTGTATTGGTAAATCCCACTTGAGACACAATAGCCTAGGGCTGGGCGATTAATCAAATTTTGATCGCAATTTCGATTATAGTGTCAAACGCAACGCAAAATTACCGGTAACATAATTGTTTTTCGATTTTTTTTTATTTTTTTATAGAAAGGGCCGAACAGCTTGATACATATCTGTACATTATTTTAGATTGGATCAATTTCTTTTTGACCATTTTGTGTATTTTCTTTCAAACTTAATATATAATATAATAATAATAATAATAATCGTTTGAATAATCGCTTCGATATTTCAATATTGACCAAAATAATCGTGATTATGATTTTTCCTATAATCGAGCAGCCCTACAATAGCCCCTATCTGCTCATTAACCACATGCAAACAACTTCAATACGATTAATCTTTAATGGAGCAAAATACGCCGGAACTGTTCCTCAAGTCGTCTTCAATTATGTTTTCAGTGGGCCCGATCTGAATCCCAAAGACCCCACCACCATCCCCCCCCTCCCGCCCTACCTGTTTGCGTCCGATCTTGCCGTACTGGATGATGGCCGAGGCCGAGGCGTGGACGCCCAGCATGGCGTTGTTGTTGTTGGGGTCGTGCTGCGTGTTCGTCTCATAGGCCGTCACTATGGCTACAGATGCGAAATAGAAAAAGAAAAAAAGAAAGTCATTCAATGGTTTCCGCCGATCCGCAGTATTCTACTGCGGTCGCCTGGGAAATGAATGGCGGAGAATTGCGTCTTTTCTCTTAGTGAAACACGGCATCCCCGTAGAGACAGACATAGGTGGAAGATGGAGGTGGTGGGGTTGGACCAGCCTCATCTTGAGGATTTTTCGTCTGGACATTTCAATTTCGCTTCAACGTCTATAAACCGTAGAAAGGCAGCTGTCGTGTGGAGGAAGCCGCACTTTGTCAGGTTCTAGTCTCTGCTGCTGCAGGAATCCAGCTATGGTGTTATTTTTCATATGATCATTATCAATATTTGTATTATTATCATCATCATCATCATAGCTGGGGCGCGGCAGAACATGAGTAGGAGCCCAGCCGCAGACTTCCAATTCTGCAGTGGCTGCCTCTGTGAACCGCTTTCAAAGTCACAGCAGGCGAGAGAGCTGAGCCAGGGAGAACCCTAGGTGTAAAACCCGCAGCGCCTGTGTGTGCATGTGCGAGTCTGTGTGTGTGTGTGTGAGTCTGTGTGTGTGTGTGTGTGTGTGTGTGTGTGTGTGTGTGTGTGTGTGTGTGTGTGTGTGTGTGTGTGTGTGTGTGTGTGTGTGTGTGTGTGTGTGTGTGTGTGTGTGTGTGTGTGTGTGAGAAAGTATGTTTGGGAGTGAGTGTTTGTGCGTGCGTGTGTGTGTGTGGGTGAGTGAGTGCGAACACATATCGTATCCTGTAGTGAATTAAGCAAGGGTTTTTTGGCGAGCTGACATTTGGAAAAGGTACAGAGACCCTTGGGGGGCACGGTACATAGTGGCCTTTCAGAGAAGACCGCTTCCTAGGACTCCTGGAAATCTAAACATCAATCTGCACGACGGGGAGAAATAGAGAGGTACGTGTGTGTGGTGTGTATGTTAGTGTGTGTGTGTGTGTCTGACTTTAAGCAGTCACATATAGGCGCAAATTCATAACTCTATGTGTATGGGTTTGAGGCTGCGTAAATACGCAAGGTAATTCAGTGTGCACCCGGGGAGGGGCTACGGAAAGGTTTCTTTGAAAGAAAGAGAGTGGGGTCGGGGGGGTAAATAAACCAGAGGGAGATGGGGAAAGAGAGACAGACGTACAGAAAAGGGAAATGAGATATGACAAGGAGAGTGTAACAGACACGAAAATAAAGAGATAATACATTTGTTTTTCTGCCCTCAATTCAACAACATATAATATTAATCCTCCTCATCAGGTGGGCACCCCGATACTCCGCCACAGCCGCACTTTAACTACCCACAATGCAACGGGAGCCAGGGGGGCGGCGCTGAGCGTACCCTGGTAGTGATGCTGGCGCCACATGAAGATGCTGCTCCAGTGGGAGAGGTCGTCGGACACGATGGGCAGCCGGTTCCTCCAGGTCTTCACCACCGTCTTCATGTCGTGCAGGCTGGTGTTGCGGCCCAGGCTGGCCGGCTGCAGGCCCGCGTTGATCTGCGCCGCCTCCTGGAGCTCGATGATCTGCTGGGCCGCCTGGGTGGAGGTGGGGTGGGGGTCGGGGGGGGTGGTGGGGGTCACGTTAGGACCCGGGGTAGACACAGACCAGGTCGCTTCCGGGTGATAATTTATTTGTGCATTTTTACGTTTTATTGTAGAGTGAGAAAGAGAGAAGATATGGGAGATAGAGGGGAGGACATGATGCTAAGGACCACGGGCAGGAATCAAACCCAGGTCGCTGGGGTCAGGACTGAGCCCGTACGGTACGCCCGAACTTGTGCGACTTTTAATTCAAAAGGAAGACAACGGGAAAGGCTGTAAGTGAGACGGTGCGTCGGGCGACGGCGTTGATAAAACACACACACACACACACACACACACCCCCCCCCCCCCCCCCCCCCCCAAGGAGGGAATGAAAAGCAAAGCCGGATAAATGGCTACAGCGGAGCTAAGGTCTCGGAAGACAAAAGAAGCTACAGATCCGAAGCGGGTTAGATACTGCCTGGGTACAGTTGACATGAGGAAACTTGAATCTTATCAAGCCCCTTTGTATTAATCTAGGCGATGGGACAGAGCGCGGCATTGGAGGGGGGGGGGGGGGGGGGGGTTGTGTTAGTGAAGTGGGGGAGGTTGCTTTCTGAGAGAGCCGGAATGGGGGACAGATAAAAAAAAGAGGAAGCTATTCCACAAACTCGGTTGAAAAATAATGAAACCGAGAAACAAAAATCTAAAGTGAAAGAAGTACAAGGTGGACCGTAAGAAAGAAAAAAACGCAAAAAAAAACAGATAGTGGTATGAGCCATAAAAGACCCTAAGTGGAGGGGGGGGGGGGGGTAAAGAAAACAAGCGGTGAGGGAGGAAGTGACGGAGAGGCGAGGCACCGCCATCAAGACACAGAGATGAACAGAGCCTGGGAGGTTAGAGGGAGTCGGCGGGGGGCCGCGGAGGTGGGGTCATTAGGCTCCCTCCGCGCTCCACTGATGGCTCCTGTGGTCCAGCCCAGAAGCCATTAGGCCACTGTAGCGCGACGTCACCGGACACATCCGCACCCCGGGGGAGGGGGGGGGGGGCACTGAGAGTGGACGCCAAATGGACGGATCAAAGCGGCTTATCGGCTATTTACCGCCGGAGACGGCCCGATAATGACCGGCCGCGGCTCTGCCACAAATCCCCCCCCCCCCCCCCCCCCCCCCCCCCCCCCCCCCCCCCCCCCACCTCCACCGCCCGCCCTCACCCTTCCCTCAGAAAAGATGGCATTATTTCGACCGCTGATTAGTTTGTAGGAGGGAGAGGGAAGACGGAGAGGGAGAGGTAGGAAAATGTGAAAATGATAACCCGTGCCCCTTCCGTCCCTTTCATGTGGCAAAGGAGGTCTTCATCGATTCGGGCCAAAGCCGTATTATTATTAGTTTTTTTTTTTTTTTTAACGCATAATCAATCGCTCTATTATGGCCGCCCATCCTTCAATATTAATAGTGTGGCTGCTGATCAATGGCTCGGGTGATAATCCGATCGACCCGTCAGTCAGTGGCGGGCACCGGGATTCGATGATGGCTTGATTTAAAGAGGGATTTGTGCACCCCCCCCCCCCCACCCAACACCACTGTTATTCTCAGCAGCCAAGCCCAAGCTATTCATTTTCCAGGGCTGAAGGAGTTGTGGGTTTGAGATAGAGTCTGGGATGGAGATTTACAACACGCTGCTCCACTGGGCAGAAGAATAAATAGCTTGTTTTCCCTTGGCTAGGATAAATAATTGGACCGCACATATGCAAGCAGGCATGCATTAAGACAAGCACACTAAGCACGCACGGGCTCACTGACGCACGCACACACACACTAGAGCTATACTAGCGCTGAGACACTAGATAGAGCATGCACTTAACACACTCTCTCACAACACACTCTCTCACAACACACACACACACACACACACACACACACACACACACACACACACACACACACACACACACACACACACACACACACACACACACACACACACACACAACACACACACACACACACACACACACACACACGATAACAAAGAATGTCGCCAGCGGATTCCAATAGCCGTTTTTTAAAAGATAAACTCCCCTGAATCATAGCTGTGCTGAAGGCTGCCCCACCCCCCACCGTCTAAACTAAATAAATTAGGCAATGCAATATTTTTCACAATTATCTGTTAATATCAGCTGATAGCCTATTCCTAACCTCCATTCAAGCATTCCCATTTATCATGTAAATGTAATTCTGCCGCAGGTATTTAATCAAATGCTATCTGACGGCAGCGCGGTAATTACAGCCATTCTAAACTAACTCCCTCATTCCCGCTCTCTCTCTCTCTCCCCTCTTTCTCTTCAGCTCCTTCACTTCCCAGCTAATTCTCTCCCTATATCAGTTTTCCTTTTCAATTATCATCTCATCATTTTCTCTCCCTTTTTCCCTCTAGGTCCTCTTCTCTGTTTTAATTTCTCTAAGCCTCTTTTTCTCCTTATTACCTATTTTCAAGAAGAGAAAGGTAGACGGAGACAAAGAAACAGAGAGAGGGAGACAGAGACACAAAGAGAGCGAGAGAAAGAGAGCGAGAGAGCTAGAGAGAAACAGAAACACAGAGCAAGAGAAAGAGAGACAGAGACTGAGAAAAAGAGAGGGACAGAGACTGAAAGATGGAGAGGGGTATCGCGTCCCTTGACAACGTAATGCCTGGCGGCTACTGATGAAGTATCTTTTGACAGACGGCTCTCGAATTGCTTTATTCCAATAAGGCAAAACCACTCATAGTCTCCTTACATCCCGACTTCTTATATTCTCCAAGCTCCCGCACTACGCAGCCACTGTGTAGAACAAGGAGATGTGTGTGTGTGTGTCCTATGAGGGCAGACATGGTGGTTGTTTTTAGTTTTTGCCGTCTTTTCTCCTTTATGGTTTATTGTTTGCCAGAGTCTACTGTTTGCAAGAGTTCACAAAAATAGAAGGAGGGGTTTTACCCTACAGAGTAACAACATCAACCCTGATCTAGAATAGACTGTGTGTGTGCGAGTGCGAGTGCGAGTGTGTGTGTGTGTGTGTGTGTGTGTGTGTGTGTGTGTGTGTGTGTGTGTGTGTGTGTGTGTGTGTGTGTGTGTCTCTCATATGAGTGCAGGCATTGTGTTTTGGTTCATATTCATGTATTTCTTCAAAACATAATACAGATATATTTATATTTGCGGATGAGCACATTATATTTTAAACAAACCCCCACCAAGATAAGATGCTTTGCCCTACTTAATGCCAACAACAACACATCTAACTTTGGGTTAACATTCAGGCCACACACTGCAGAGGAGAGTGTGTGTGTTGTGAGTGTGTACGTGTGTCCAATAGAAAGATATTCAAGTGTCAAGTGTGTGCAGGTGTTTGGCGTAAAAATACAAAAATGTGCTTGTTACTTGCAAAATTCTCGACAACTAGTTAGAGGTGTGAGAGACAGAGAGACAGAGAGAGAGAGAGAAAGAGAGAGAGAGAGAGAGAGAGAGAGAGAGAGACAGAGACAGAGACAGAGACAGAGACAGAGAGAGAGAGAGAGAGAGAGACAGAGAGGGAGACAGAGACAGAGAGAGACAGAGAGAGAGAGAGACAGAGAGAGGGAGGAATAGAGACAGAGAGGGCGACAGAGAGACTTCCGTGCGTGCATGAGTGCGGCGTGCGTTCGTACCTGCAGCAGGGGTGTGTGCACATGGGAGACGATGTGCGGCAGCCGCCTCCACTCCCGGATGGCCAGGCTGGAGGCCATCTCCACCAGCCTCTCGATGTAGGTGAGCTGCTGCTCCTCCGGGTGGCAGATGGCCAGGTAGCCGCGGTGCATGTTCACCTTCCACGCCATCTCCTTGGGACAGCTCAGCTCCACCTGATCACACACAGACACACGGACACACACGTTAATGTTTTTCTCTGGATCTAGGTTTGAATCCCAGTGCGCCTGAAAATGTTCCTTGTAAAAGGAACATTTTTCAAAAGCAGTGACACTGAAGAGACAACGTCAAACACGAACCGGGGACAAAAGAAAACCCCCGTCGGATAGGAAGCCACACGGAAACCGGCCGCGACCGGATCCGTACAGTTCAATTAAGCGAAATCGTCCGTCAAGAGAGCGGGGGGAGGATCCCGAACGCGGTCGCACCTTCTCGCACAAAAGGGACGACTCTGGCCCAACACCGCCTCCTCCCTCCATTCATCCTGCAGGACTTTTGTGTTAATGAATAATCAACATGTCTCGTCTGACGAGAAGGGAAAAGGCCATCGCCATTGATTAAAGCGCCGAGTGTGTTAACCGAGCCGCGGCGCACAACAGCCCGCGGCGGATTGGGTCCTTGTGTGGGAGGGTGTGACAGCGCGTCGCCCGTGTACCTGTTCTCCGAGTACGATCGATTAATTCCGTGTCAAATAGAGAAAGTGTAAACAATGATCGGGTGTGAGAAGTCGCATGGTGTGTGTGTGTGTGTGTGTGTAAGAGATGTAAATACAGGTGGGTGTGTGCGTGTGATGGTGAATGAACCAGCTCAATTAGCAGACAAAAGAGGGCTGGGTGAAGTGATGGCTCGTATGGTTAACCCATAGCAGCGTGCGTGAGTGTTTAGTATCAGCGGGCGTGCCGGAGCGAGAGTTTGTTTCAGTGAACAAACATAAAGGAAACAACGGAGGAAGGAAAAACGATCGGCATGCCTTAACAGGAGGAAAAAGTGGAATAGGTGAGAATGTCTTTGAGTGAATGTCTGTGCTCATGACGTGCACGAGCTCTCTCTCTCTCCCTCCCTCTCTCCCTCACCCTCTCTCTCCCCAGTGGAGGAAATTACAACAATCGGTCAAGGCGCACTTATCAGGGCAACGTGTGATGAATATCCCCCAGTCAGGGCCGCCCTTATCAAGGGCCGGCGTTAATTGAAAGTGGGGACATTTGGACTTTGCCTGAGAGGCGGGCGAGCAAGGGAGGAAGGGTGAGCGAGGGAGGCAGGGCGAGCGAGGGAGGCAGGGCGAGCGAGCGTCTGCATCGCCTCGCCGCTGATGTGGCGGAGTCTGCGGTGGCGACGGAGGGCGGCTGTCTTCTTCTGCACATAAAACAAATCATCTAGCAGCAGATGCCCGAGTAATTATTCACACACACAGCTGCCGTAAATATTAGCAGCTCAGGCCCTGAGCAACGCCGCTGAGGGGGAGAGAGGGAGAGGAGGGAGCAGAGGGGGAGAGAGAGGGGGCCGAGAAGGGGGTGGGGAAAGAGAGCGAGAGAGGGGGGAGAGAGGGGGGAGGTTGAGAGAGAGGGGGAGGGAGACAGACAGACAGAGATTAAGGGTTGGCAGAGAGAGTGAGAGAGAGTTGAAGGAAATGTAGAGGGTAGAGAGAGATTGAGTTGGTGGGCGGGGGGGGGGTGAGTGAACAGAGAGAGTGAGCACAACAGAGGAAAGAGGGAGAAGATGGGCCATGAAATACTTCACAAACAAAAAGGGGAAAGAGGAAATTAAGGGATAAACAAAGGGCAAAAGAAGAAAAAGAGACACATTAACCATGAGGGAGGGTGAGGCGGGGGAGGGCCGGGTGAAGGAAAGGGGAGGCGGTGAAAGGGTGTACGTGAGCGTGCGCTGGCCATCCAGACAATTTAATTAGGTGTCACCTTTAGGACGAAGCGGCTCAATGGATTGGTTCCAAGTCTCCTTGAAAGAGCAGCGCAGGAGTATTTGTTATGTGTCGGGTACTATCACACTCTCAAGGCCCGCCTACACTTTGTTTTAGAAAACATGATGCCAATAAATTAGAGGACCAAAGAGCCTGAACACAGACTCCACAGCCTAACGGCCGCTCGCTCTGGCTGCCCACCTCGCTGATGGGAAAAGGGGGGCTATATCTAGTTAGGTTGCGTCGCTCTGATTGAAGGTTGGACGTTATATATATATATATAATTATATACGCCGCCCAGCACTGAACGCTGGTAACAAAATAAAAATGGGTATAAGAAATTGAAAGTTACTGGTAAGTGTTTTTCAAGGAGGCTGGTTTATCAGGAGCTGATTTGAGAGCGCCTCCTCATAGGGGTGTGTGTGTGTGTGTGTGTGTGTGTGTGTGTGTGTGTGTGTGTGTGTGTGTGTGTGTGTGTGTGTGTGTGTGTGTGTGTGTGTGTGTGTGTGTGTGTGTGTGTGTGTGTGCGGACGCGCCTAATTCCGACAGCGTCGCAACAATCATGGCAACTGGCGTCGGGACGCGTTTCCCGCCGTGCGGCCCCGGCGTCGTGGCGAGCGCTTCCTCACCTGCACCAGGGCCTCCTTCATGGCGGCCCAGTTGGAGACCCTCCAGGCACACTCCAGCACCAGGTAGGGGTTGGAGTGTCCTTTGGACTGGCCGTACTCCGTCAGTGGCTCCCACTGGTTCAGCTCCTTGGAGCAGCTGGAGGGGACAGGGGGAGAGGGGGACACCAGGGCCATGAGGCTGGGGAGCTGTGGTCGCGCCCAAGGCACCCAGCACTGTTTCCTTTACCATCTCCGTAGACGCTGTCGTTTTTTAGTTTTATTTGGCGATCTGCTTATTTCATAACTCACACACACACTTGATGATAATTTCCTTTCGTTTGTATTAAAATTCCTCACTGGTCCAGTTAAGAGCGACGGGGCGGCAAAGCGCCAATTACACAATAAAATGTTTTAGTGGAAGTCGTAAAAGAAACCAGCAATAATAATCATCCTAATAAAAGCGGGGCCCGCCTCCTGGCCTACCGGATCCAGTGGTCCTCACAGAGCTGGTACTCGGGGAAGATGGCGGGGGACACGCTGTTGCGCTCGTGCTCCTTGCGGGCCTTGTCGGTCGCCTTCTCGTAGCTCTCTTGTGCCTGGGGAACACAGTAAGTTTAGGGGGGGGGGGGGGGGGGGGCGCGTCTCTCCAGAAGCAGCACCTTTGAGGTCATAGACTGCCTGCTCTGATCTTATCAACATACATGTTTTACAAACACTACCACACGGAAGGGGTTTGCGGAATCATTAGTAAGCAATGTCACTGACTACAAACAGACCGCACAATGAGAGCACAATATACTGTAGCAAAGAGAACCATTCAACAAGGTAACGCTTAAGAACGGGTCCTCAAGCTTTCAGACACTGTTTGAGTAACCCCAGACGCTGCGCTAACATCAAACAAACAGCACAAAAATAGAGACGGAGAAGACGTGTCCTCACTTGTTCGAAGAAGCCATGTTGCTCGTAGGCGATGGCGGTGGCCGTCTCGGGGAACTTGCACCTCTTCTGCCACAGGCCCGCCCACATGTCCTCCTCCTGCAGCAGGGAGTAGAGCTCCGCCAGGGAGTCCAGGATCTCCTGGTGGGCAGAAGGAGACGGGAGGATACATCAGAGGTCCCAATAATCACCAACACTTCACTGGCGGACGGCCGCACGCTCTTATTTTGAATGTGGAATGTGCATCTATATCATGGGCTGTCACAAAGATCATGCACTCATTTTATTTCCAAATCTTTCCAAATCCCTTGGTAGTCGCTCCGACCGCTCCCCGTTTGCCTTGTAAATGGCCGTGCAGTAAAGTGTTGCCTCACGTACTAAATGCGATCAAATCGCTACGCTCACTTTTCTGAGCGCCAGAGCCCTAAACTCTGGCGCCCAGACGGAAACCAAGGCGAGAGACAACGAATTCCAACGACCGGTAAAACCACACTGTGCGGCCATCAAATGATACCGCCCAACTCTTGTGCTTGCGTCTTGCCTGGCGGCAGTTAATCAATAACAAACAGTCTTCGACCCAATCCAAACCTTCTACACGACAGATGGGCCGATCGAGGCACTCAAACGCCTCGAGACATCTCGGAATGCAACCGCCGTGACCTGGCCTCTCGATTACAAACTCATTGGTACACTCCTGCCCTAATCGGTGGGGTGTACCCCACCTGTACCACACCTGGTGCGGGTCTACCTGCCCTTACCTGCTGGGGCGGGCTGATGCTCTCCTGCTCGTAGAACTCGGTGCTCTGCTTGGGCTTGCCGTGCAGGCTGAGGCCCTTCTCGAAGGCCTGCTGCTCCAGCATGATGGTGGAGCGCAGCCACAGGTTGTGGGTCTTGCCCAGGTACTTGAGCACGCACGGCCGGATGGGGATGGGCGGCACGCACTGGGACATGGCCTCCACGAAGCAGTTGAGGGCGGAGGGCTGGCAGTCGCGCTGTGCCTGGTGGCTGCCGCTGCACAGGAAGGGGCTCATCTCGCCCGACAGCGTCTGGACGGAGGACAGGGGAGCGGAAGAAACTTTTGTTACAACTTTTGTTTTTGATCGACTTTTGTGAGTCTATTGACAGGGCATTGGAGAGAGAGAGAGAGAGAGAGAGAGAGAGAATGCCTATGAAGCACAGGGACTTGATGAAATCACTATGACTAGTTGGTTCAAGCGGTCCAACTTTATACAAAGAGTGCTTCTCCTGCAAACCTGTGCTTCAAAGGGAAGCATCGACGACGAGAACAAGAACTATCGATATTCCGTGCCAACGTTTTTAAACTTCAAAACACACAGACGAACCGTTGGTGGGAGTGATTGGTTCCCCGGCAGTTTGACAGGCGATGGTGGACATTAATGCCCCCCCCCCCCATCCTTGGAAATGGAGTTGAAAGATCGCGCGTGTCATCCCGTGCAAAATGAAAGGTAAATTAGCATTCGATTCCGGGTCCATAATTGAAGGGTGTGCTGACGGCTAAGCTCATCAAGCTAGATAAACCACTCCATTTACCCAATCAATTAAAGTAATATGAGGCGGGAAGGCTCAGCGTGCGGAATAACACCGCCGTGTTAAGCCGCCAGCGCACACGCGAGCACGCTCCGCACTTTCCACGCCGCTGCGGAGCGCGGGGTTGAAAACAACATGGTTTGGCGTTTTTCTATTTCCAGGGCCCATTTCGGAGGTGTAGTTGGTGTAGCTCAATCACTTCAAATCAAAGGCTTTCAACGACTCTCTAAATACTCCAGGCATCTGGTTCATTAAACTCATTACAGGCTTCTTTCTTTCTCTCTCCTCCCTCTCTCTCTCTCTCTCTCTCCTGATCTCTCCTTTCCATATTTAGCATAAACGAATCTGTCCTCATTAGGCGGAATAGCGCCTTCCCTTTGCCAGCAGTGGGATCGCCAAGGTCACGGTTAACTGTCGTCTCCGTGCTCCACATCACCAAGAAGACACGTTGGAGCTATTTGTGTGTGCGTGTGTGGTTGGGTGTGTTGTGTCAATCACTACTGACCACGGAGGTAAGTAACTAGCCGCTGTATGATTGTCCCGCGGAGGTAGTGTAGGTGGATGAAGTGTGTGTGTGTGTGTGTGTGTGTGTGTGTGCAAGTGAATCTATCCCCGTGCCCAATTGTCTCCGTGTGTGCACGTGCGTGTGTGTGGGCGGGCATGTGTTTACCGGCGCTCGCCTCGGATTGCGTCTCACTTTGTCCGCGAGTCCATCTGTGGAGCTGATTCTATCACTTCTTTTTGAGGCAAGTGTGCTTCTGCCAGCTGCCAGATCCTCAGAAGTTCCCCCCCACACACACACACACACACACACCCCCGGACCAGACGGGTCATCCCGGAGCCAGCCGTCCGTGTCGGGGAGCGTGGCGGTGGCCCTGGGTTGACTGATCAGAGACACGGGGCAGCGATGCCTCTCGCGGGCCACTGCCTGCTGACCCGTCTGTCCGGGTGACCTTCTGTCACGCGCTCGTAGGCGACCCGGCCGCGCCGAGACATACGGATGTGCTCCTGGCTGGCGGCTCAGTCACTGCCAATCGCTATCATTTTTCCTCGACACAGAGGGACACTTCCTGTCGTTAAGGAGCAGGCCGGAGGAGGTCTCGCTCCAGGAGGCCCAGCCACGGGCTGAACCTCGTAACCGGTACGTTGCAGCTGGGAAGCGATGAGTTCCCAGCGCGGGTCGTGAGAGAGAAGCTAGGGGGCCGCGGGTATGCTCCCTGCTCAAGCATGCCCAGAGGCAGGCTGGGACACTGGGGAAGGGCTTGGAGGGGAACACCCTAACCTCTCCCATGTTCACACAGGAAGTGGAAGACGGCGTAGACGGGCTTCAGAGAGGACCAGACACCGTGAACCTCTCCGAAACCTACGATCCACTACGCACTCTGCATGATAAAAAGGGACCTCCAGCCATAGAATCGGCAAACCTACCACAAATGAGGGCCGTCTGTCGACACATTTGCGAGCCCTTCTACCAGACGGGCAAGGTCACAGAGACTTATTTTGTTTGGGTAATTATCGCTGCACTTCACCGCTAACCAAGGTGTTACTATCGCACTCAAACATGACGCCTGATACTTGTGAGCCCAAACCATATGAGCCCATTCCAATTCATTCGCTTCCAATCAGACACGTCTGTCTGTAGAAGCCCATCTGTTCATACGCACGGCCCGCCTGGAGAGAACAAGGTTCCCTGGGTGTAGGGCGCAGGGTTACAGCGCCGGCCCGGTCCCGAGGAGAGACCGGGTGACATGGGGGGGGGGGGGGGGGGGGGGGGGGGGCGCGATGGCGGGTCAGAACTCACGTGCTGCTGCCGGTCGGAGAGGATCTTCCAGAGACGAGGGAAGAGCTGCACCCAGGTCTTCTCTGCCAGGGGGGTGGAGATGTGACAGAGCTGGACCAGGGCATTCAGGAGGGCCCCCGTCTGGACACACACACACACACACACACACACACACACACACACACACACACACACACACACACACACACACACACACACACACACACACACACACACACACACACACACACACACACACACACAAATTCAATAGAGATCACATATCAGTCCGAACAAAATAAGTCATTACTATCAATAAAACAACTTTATACACCCATGTATAAAAGTATACATGAGTGTATGAATGAATTTATATTAGCCTGATTGGACAGCAGTGGTGCTCCAACAGACCAAATTTGCCCATTAAAGGCCGGCGAAGCTGTTTAAAATTAGTGATTAATTATTAAGCCTCACCATTTCATTAAAAAAAAATCATTATTTTAAAATATGAATGTCACGACCCACTAAGACAAGACTGAACGGAGAGATGTTGACATTTGCTTTGATGAAAAGCCGTCGGGTTAATGCTTTTCCTTTGTATTTTAAACAAGGGTAAATAGCAATTTCAATATAAATTGGAAAAAGAAAAGTGCGTGCTTGCGTGCGTGCGCGTGCAAGTCTCCGTCCCGTCGTGCGTGCGTCTCCATGGTTACCTTGACCTCCCGCAGCGAGTCCAGGAACTTGTCGTGGCGGTTGGTGAGCATGTGCAGCTGGTTCCCGGCGTCCCGCTCCGCCTGCTCCTTGGTCTTGGGGAGGGCGGTCTGGTCGCCGGGCGCCAGCTCAATGTCGATCTCCACGTCCTGGGGGGAGGAGCAGGAGGAGAGAGGCGTGAGGAGGAGGAGGAGGAGAGGGTTGAGTAGGAGAGGGAAGAAGGAGGAGGAGAGGGTTGAGTAGGAGAGAGGAGAAGGAGGAGGAGAGGGTTGAGTAGGAGAGGGAAGAAGGAGGAGGAGAGGGTTGAGTAGGAGAGAGGAGAAGGAGGAGCAGGAGAGGGTTGAGTAGGAGAGAGGAGAAGGAGGAGGAGAGGGTTGAGTAGGAGAGAGGAGAAGGAGGAGCAGGAGAGGGTTGAGTAGGAGAGAGGAGAAGGAGGAGGAGAGGGTTGAGTAGGAGAGAGGAGAAGGAGGAGGAGACGGTTGAGTTGGAGAGAGGTGTGAGGAGGAGGAGAGAGCAGGAGAAAAATAAGAGATGTATGAGTAGGAGAGAGAGGCAGGAGAGGGTTGAGTAAGAGAGAGGAGGAGGAGGAGGAGGGGGGGAAGAAGAGAGGTGTAAGTAGGAGAGAGAACATGAGAGGTGTGAGTAGGAGAGAGGAAGAGGAGAGAGGTGTTAGTGGGAGAGATGTGTGAGGAGGAGTGAGGACGTGAGAGGAAGAGGAGGAGTGAGGAGAAGGAGTAGAGCAAGGGCGTGGAGGAGGAGAAGGAGGAGAAAGAGGAGTTTTAAGGATGTGTAAATAGGAGGGGGGGGGGAGGAGGTGGAGGAGTAGGAGTGAGATGCACGGGGCAAGAAAAGGGGATAAGGGAGAAGACGAGGAGACAGGAGAGAACGCGGAGAAGGAGCAGTAGGTGTCGCAGGGGGTGCAGGGGCGAACACAACAGATCCTTAATGATGGCACTAGCCATGACATGTCCCTGTTGTGCACGCATGCTGTTCTGAAAGGGCACGTCCGAGGAGGAGGTCCGAGAAAGTGCAAACATCCACCGTTTGATTTACAACCCAGAAAGTTACACTTGTCGTTTAGTTTCAAGGTAAAGCTTTGTTTGTCTTTGTAATGACTCGGCATATTTGGCTAATAAATCAGCGGCAGCACATTATCCTGCATTTCAGCAGAGGTACATTAGAAGAGCTTCAAACTCCACTCTGATGTTAATCATTCACCTTTTGGTTTTTTGAATGGAAAGTCCTGCTTAAGGCGGAACTTTACTACATAATTACTTCCTGAAAACTGTGGTTCAGTCTTTAATGAAACACTGAATAAAACACTACAACTTGGATCAATGGTATCCACAACAATATGATCATCAAGTTTAATATACCATTTTTTTTTTTACAACATCCTCTGTTACACACTTGAGAAAGGGCAATACACAAATAACTGTGCCCTTTTCCCGCCTACCTGCCTATTTTGTGTGTGTGTGTGTGTGTGTGTGTGTGTGTGTGTGTGTGTGTGTGTGTGTGTGTGTGTGTGTGTGTGTGTGTGTGTGTGTGTGTGCAAACATTAAGTCCCACTGCTGCACCCTGACATTATATGCGTTATGTCTCCATAGATGCGTGTGCGTGGACATGTGCAAGGCCCTCGCCCTCCCACTCCTCCTCCTCCTCCTCCTCCTCACCCTCCTCCTCCTCCTCCTCCTCCTCCTCCTCCCCCTCCTTGCACCCACCTCCTCCTTGGTCTCGCTGTTCTCCCGCTCGCGAGGCTCCTGCTTGACGTGCGTCGCCATGGCGAAGGCGGCGCGGTCATGGCTGTCGGCCAGGTTGATGACGTTGGTGATGGACGGCAGCATGGAGCCCTGGCAGCTGGTGCCGATGATGGTGTTCCGCTCGCACACCGCCAGCAGGAGCTGGGGACGGACAGACGCACGCAGTCAGAAAGACAGCCGGATATACGTACTCATGGTAACTCGGCAACAGACAGACGGACAGACAGGCGCAAGAGATTTTTCAGTTAAATATGAAATAAAAAAAGGGTAATATACAAAAGTGTATCACTGCTTTATAACCTAACGCTGCTTTAAAACCTCTCTCAATCATGCGTCTTCTATAATCTTTTGCCGTCTATTGACCTTAAAATGTGAAGTGTAACTTAATGACAGAATCCCATTATTATCCTTAATTGGTTTTCTATGATTTTTTCTATTCTCAATTTTTATAAAATAGAAAGCTAAATACGACATACAATAGCGATATGACAGCTACTGTTAGATACATGTCATTAAGGAGCGGGGAGGGGGGGTCAGTCCTTGGGGTAGAGGGGTCAGTCCTTGGGGTAGAGGGGTCAGTCCTCTTGGGGTAGAGAACACCCCTCCTCTAAACACACAGAATGGGCCGGTTCACCGGTAAACGGCTGCAGGGCGGGACCCCACCTCGGTGCACTGCTTGATCCAGAAGTGGCTGCCCATGGCCTCCCAGTTCTGGGAGCAGCAGATGTAGAGCAGCCGCTCGTAGACGCGCCGCTTCATGGACGAGTCGAACACCTCGAAGAACTTGGCCCGGATGAGGGCCTGGGGGCAGCGCAGTCCCGACAGGAAGGCCGGCTCCAGCTTGGACGTGATGTCACTTCCTGAGAGGCTCTCATCCCTGGGGGGAGAAAATGAATAATAATTGGGAATACAATCAAAAAAAGAGGGAAAACTAAATATGTAACGCGACATAAAAAAAATGTGTGTTTCTAAAAACACACACGATGAAGCAGGGTCGTTCCTGACAATGCGGTTCTTCCGACACGGCAAAGTTCGAGTGTGTACATCATTATATTTTAAAAGGAAACCCTAAACCTAAAAATAAAAAAATCAAGTCGCAGTGCACACGTGCAATGGACTGCAATTCCCCGTAAGTGGCTTTGGAATAACATTTATAGTAAATAATTGAATTGTTTCTAGCATATCCCCACGCAAGACGCAGCGCCGGGGGATAAGAGAGCTGGGGATCATGGCTCCAGCTGGATATTAATTGCGCTCGGCTATGCAAAGGCTGCCGGGATCTAATGGCACCAAGAGCGCCAACAGCCTTGCATTAAAATACCTTGGCATTAACATCTTCTTAGGACTCTATTGAACAGGCCTTGCGGGGGCCGTTCAGGTAACGAGACAGAGAGGAAGGGAGGGGGGACAACGCAGAGGCTAGCCTTTGACACTTCGTCAGACACATTGCTCTGCCATGGAAACAATGGATTTTCGTTATTATTCTACATCCATCGCCGTTGCAGCTTGTGTCAATTTTGTTTTAGACACCGCACCCGGTTCGGACAGATAGTGTGTGTGTGTGTGTGTGTGTGTGTGTGTGTGTGTGTGTGTGTGTGTGTGTGTGTGTGTGTGTGTGTGTGTGTGTGTGTGTGTGTGTGTGTGTGTGTGTGTGTGTGTGTGTGTGTGTGTGTGTGCATGCGTCTGTGTGTGTGTCAAGACAAAGGGAATTGAGTAGAAGAAACGCATGTGGTGGCATTGGCTCAGGGGGTAGAGCGGTAGGTCGTATGGCAACCGAAAGGTCGCTGGTTCGATCCCCGACCGAGCTGGGTGTTCCCTTAGACGGTTGACACTCAGCCGGAGTATGATCGTGTGCATGAATGGACGAATGTTAGACCCTTGTTGTAAAGCGCTTTGAGATGCAGTCCATTTACCATTCACACAAAAGAGAATGTGAGCCTGTTAAAGCATGGGAAAGAGAGGGGCATGAGAATGAAAGAGATCGAGGCGGGTTGAAAGAGACTCAGTGTGACGGAGAGTAGGAATGAGGGGGCAGTGAATGACACACACACACACACGGAGTGGGAACGGGGGAGTGAGGAAGCGAGAGGGACAGAGATGACGAATAGCCCGCAGCCGGGGGATAGGGTCTCTGCTCTCTGGCTCTCCCCCTCGAAGGGTCCCAACACCTGCTGACACGGTGCCGTCCCACTGCCGACCCACCTCCACCCTCATATCCACCCTGCTCCACCCGTGCTACGCCGACGAGGTTCTTCTTACTCATCCTCCCTCGTCCAGTGGAGAGGGAGAACCGGCCATCAACCATCCGATCTTCACAACAAGGAAGCCGCGTATATATCTTATTCATTTTGCCTTGGTGGAGCCGGGCTTTGAAGGCCCTCTGCCGCTGCAACAGACGTAAACAAACAGCCAACCCGACAAGCGGGGCGGTCTCGGCGGACGACATTACAGCGCTGCGTCGGACTGCCGCCGCCCGGTCGAGCCCAGTCCGTAACCTTGTCAGGGATTCTATTAAGCTTCCGTCTCGTAGCGCCGCAGTGATGCGCCTCGAATTAGTCCTCTTTGGTAAGCATGATGTACCCCGTTTTCCTCCACTAGCCCCGCTTATTTATTTAATTTCACCCCCCCCCTTCCCCCCTCCATCTGCCTGAAGACGTTCGTCATGACGGCGGCGGCGGCGGCCACATCGACCCCGCTGATGAGTAATGGCCACAATTACCTGTAGACGTAATTAACGAGGTCCAGGAACTGGGCGTTTAGCTCAAGGTCGTCCGGGAAGCGCTTCTCGATGTAGGTCATCATCTTCACCAGCAGGATCGACTTCTCCCGCAGGTTGGGCATCTGGAGGGGGAGGATGGAGAGACGTCAACACGGTGGGTCGTAGGGCGAGGTCAGGGGTCGCGGTGCAGCTCGGTCAGAGATACGGGTGTGTGTGGGTTTAGAAGAAAACGTGTGGGTGATTGGTTTCCGTGGCGATGAGGAAAGTGCAGCGCGGGCTCGGAGATGCGGATGAACGCGTTCCTTATTTTCTAAAATACACAAACTCAGTATTCAAATGCATTTTCCGACACTGACAATCCCCATTACGCGTGATTGACAGCGGCTTACGCCTGCTTATTCAAACTACACACACATCTGGGGAATGAGTTGGTTTTATTTAATGATGCTCACGGATGGGTTTTATTAAAAACATTTTTTTTCATCGATCATATTCACTTTTCTGAGAACACCTACAGAGAAGTCATATAATCCACGGAAATATGATCTTCAACATGATTACCCAAACCGTGCCTCGGCCCTTTGGCAACACCCTGAGACCTGAGCCTAGTGAGGTACTCCCCATAACAAGCAACACACTCCAAATATCCCCCATTACGCCTAAAAGTTTGAATATTGGCAGAGGACTGAAGTTTCTAGAGAACTATAATGAAGTCACTTGCAACCCGTCCCCACAAGCCATGTTCTGAACCCTTAACCTCATATCGGAGGAATACTGCTCTTGCATGGGTTTAATATAAAAAACATCAAAAGATTTGGTATAAATATAAGAGAGCGAGCGAGAGAGAGTGTGAGAGAGCAAGAGAGCAAGAGCGAGAGCAAAACCGAGAGCGAGAGAGCGAGAGAGCAAGAGAGCGAGAGAGAAAGCGATTCAATGCTCAAATTGTTTGGTTAATCACATGTTTGAGTGATACACCGATAGGGGGGAAATCAGTCAAAGTTGCTTGCATCAATCACAGCGCTAGCAAGAGATGTTCTTCTGGATGGATTCACGGGTTAAAAGAGAAAGAACACAAGCCATGAACAGCCAGACATGCGGCCCACCTGGTTGGCGGCCATGGGGGAGTTGTTCTTCACCCACTCCTCCACGATCTTCACCACCGCCCGCAGGATCTTGGCGTCGGACTTCTCGATGAGCGACGTGAGGATGACCTGGATGAAGTTTTTCCTCATCTCCATGTTCATGACGGACAGCCGCGTCTTCACCAGGTCCAGGCTCAGCATGACCAGCTCACTGGTCACTATGGGTACAAGAGCGCAAGGGAGGTTGTGAAGAAAAAGGCTGATCATAAAATGGAAGTTTGACAAACAATGGCAAGTAGGGCTGCTGTGATTGGTCACTTCCTACGCTGACAATGCGTCAACGTTGATATTTATTACAGGATTATTTTAACCATGACAATTGTATTTGGTTACGGTAAATGTGGTACTTCAATATCACTGCGTGATTGGTCAGTCAGTTGCTTTTGGCTAGCATCCTTTGTCCTTTCCTGTGAAACATCTACAGACTCCTAAAATACATTTCGGCGGCAGCAGTCTGCCACCAAAGCAGTTGGGTGTAAATAGCTTCAAAATTACGGGAATGCTTTGAATTGGTCGACAACAATGTCAAAAAAATGTCTACTGTAATTTAGAACAGCATTTCTGCAATATTGAAAATTGGACCGCCAGAAATGGCAAAGGCACTGGGCCGATCACACAGCAATCTTCCAGAACGGGCTGCCCACCATTTCAGTGTATTCCTACGGTAGGGCAGACCTGGACCGACATGCCTTCTCTTGATGCTTATCTTTGGGACCTGGCCACAAAAAAGCT
This sequence comes from Gadus chalcogrammus, assembly GCF_026213295.1. Taxonomy (NCBI): domain Eukaryota; kingdom Metazoa; phylum Chordata; class Actinopteri; order Gadiformes; family Gadidae; genus Gadus; species Gadus chalcogrammus. The sequence goes on from NC_079429.1 coordinate 12,211,973, forward strand.
CTACTCCTCAAGGGAAGAGAAGACGGGGTTCTGTGCGATGGGGCCTTAATAAGCGTGGTCGGGTAAGACAAATTAGCAACGCTGTAATATTAGAGGGGAGAGCTTTTGCCACTGCGGCTGCTACATTGCGCTCGTTATTAAAGTCATTATCCCTTGTTTGCCTGCTATTTTAGACTCTTCAATGAATGAGTTTTGATTATAACTTGTTGAGCGTAGAATATGGTCTTATTCTTGGTTGACTGACGTTTTGCTTATGTGTATCTTCAAAATAAATTTCTTGGGCATACCTTATCGAATTATATAATTTCAGATATTATCTTCAAAGTAAGTCTCTGTACAGAAATACTTATTTTTTGGCTTAAATTGTCATACATAGACATAACTTTTGAATAACGGATCAACATAATTAAAGGTTCGAAAGAAACATAACTATACCTTACTTTATTGTATTACATATTTAACAACGCTGATGCATTCGTTTTTCTCAATGTAGATCTCAATGTATCGAACCTATTTTTTTTGGGGGAGAAAAATTGTGTGTTTAGATTAATCTGTAAAATAATAGATAACATTTTTTATTGTTAGTGGCAGCCCTACAACGGTTTGGACCCAGTTATGTTTTGTTCAGATTTAATTTTGGTAGAACCAAGTGTTAACCACATGAGATCCAACGCATGACTTAAATCCTGAAACTGTGACAGTCAATAAAACCCCAAACAACGTAAAGCTGTGAAATTAAATGTTCGGGTAATGAGATACTGCGAGACTCCTCCAAGACCCACGCAGGGCAGGCACTCTTTGGACTGTAGAGTGACTGTAATTGTTTGCAGCGGAGGGTTAAATGGCTGTGTTTTCTCCGATAAAGTAATTAGAGGTCTGCTTAAGGACTGGATAGCATCTTTCGGCCATTACCAGCCTGTCTGAGGGACTAAAAAACGAATGGGTTCCCTGGCTGCTATCTTTAACGTGACACCGACCGGCCATGTCGGCAGGAACATCTGAGGAGTGGAACTGAAGCGTTCACTGTTTAAACCAGGATCTAAATGAACGAAACACAGAACATTAATGTTACCTTAACTGTAATTCAACCTAACATGCCTATGCTCTCCTGTCCCTTGTCCAGCAGACACAGAATCCGTTTCTAAGCTATCGTGCCATCCAAACAGAAATCCATGACTCTTCAAACCCTTGTCTTCTCCTGGTCTTTCTGAAGGAGTGTATCTGTCATCGTATTCCACAGAGACACCTTGGTCCCAATACAGCCATTGGAACCAGACCCCAGGTACATTCCCAGTGAAACCAGGCTCTCTGGAGTTTGATCCCTCCTGAGTGATAGCACCATTCAGAGAAACACAGCTGAGCCTATTGATGCAGAAAGGTCAGCGGTGGGCCCGGTATGGCCCCAGCACTGGGACACGCAGGAGATCTGGGCCTTGAGATAGCCCAGAAGGGGTCACACTGTGTAAGTGTGCAATTGTGTTCACTTGCATCAATGTCCTTCTGAGTTTTTCTCCCAAGACTGCTCAGATTGGTTGCTACCGTTTTATGTGAGCACAGCCACCCAAGACCTCTGGGTTTTCATGTGTACGCCTTCCGCATTTCACAAGTACAATTCCAGCTAGGTTTTTTTTTTTTTTTTTGCACACATCACAGAGCTTTCACGGCCTCTATTGAACAGAGAAACCTTAGAGTGATCTGTGAGGGTGTTCAGTCTCTTGAACATTTACCTGTTACACTCCTATAATGATCTAGGCGTCCATTGTATGCATACCTGCGTTGCCATAGATTCTCGTATTTCTAATAAACCTGGACCTGCATGATACCAGTGCTGTTCAGAGAGTGTGCTGGTCTGAGAGTCTGCTCCGACTGTTAACTAGAACAGTAGGTCGTCCACGAGCATCAGCCCTCTCTTTCACCTGGTACCGTACCTGTACTGGACTGAGAGTCTGGTACCTAAAACAGTACGTCCTATATGATCATCAGCCCTCTCTTTCACCTGGTACCGTACCTGTGCTGGACTGAGAGTCTGGTACCTATAACAGTACGTCCTATATGATCATCAGCCCTCTCTTTCACCAGGTACCGTACCTGTGCTGGTCTCGGCCGTCCCGGGGTTAGCCTGCTGCAGGCTCAGGTGTTCCCGCACCATCTTCTGCAGGGAGCGCATGAAGACGGAGATGAGGCGGTCGATGTAGCTGGCGTTGTAGCTGCACGCCGACTTCAGGATCATCAGCGTTCCTGGAGGAGCACGAGAGAAGGATAGTAAGAAAGGGTGCTTGGTGCCGGGGAAAACCAAAAGGCCCGACAGCTATGGGACCTCAGCATGGAACGGAAATGGGGGAATCAGAAAACTGGTGACAGAGCATTTGCATTTGTGGCCCCCAATACACCCAGGTACACACACACCTAGCAAGGTACACACACAAACATGCACACGGTACATTGAAAGACACACACACAGACAACCAACCACCCAGGCAATAACACAAACACGCATCCAGGTACGCACACACACACACACACATACACACCCAGGTATGCAAACACACATCCATCCAGGTACACACACACTCTCTCTCTCTCTCTCTCTCTCTCTCTCTCTCTCTCTCTTCAACCGCTAGAGCCAGCGAGGCGTTGACCCCCCACTGCACAGCGGCGTCCTCTTGGAAGCTCATTTTCAGTGAATGGAACAAAAGTTACAAAGAGTCAGACGACGTGTGAGCGGTATGAGTCATGTCTCCCGTCGTCCGCACTCCCCGGAGGGCGGCGGGGGGCGGGGGGGGGGGGGCGACGGGGAGATGAATGTTAAAATGTCAGCCCTCAGGCCGGACACATGCATCACCCAGCCTGGCCTGCCTCCCCCTGCGCCCTCCAGCGGGGGGGGGAGGAGGGGGGGAGAGGGGTGAGGGGGGCTGTCATTGTGGGACCCCGTATCAGGTAGCGTTACATTAGGATGCTCTCCGATAACCATTTGTCACCTTGAAGACCCCCTTTTACTGGAACGGGCCGAGAGAAAGCTACGTTTCAACGTGCTTGAAATTTGATATCCAGAAATATATATATATATAAATATATACTCACAGAGACAAAGCAAGGGACAGAGAGAAGAAAAAAAAATAAGGAATTTGCTGCGACTTTGTAAAAGGGGAAACTTAAGACGAGGCCACCCGGCCCCTCACGGCCCCCTCCCCGCCATCAAAACAGGGAGACAGCTGGGTGACTAAAGGGGAGGAAGGGGCTGTAGCGGGGGGGCCCGGCGAGGAAAGCTTAATCCATCCCAAGACGCGGGCTCTCTGCGCACGGGGCCGTGGCGTGCTGTTTAACCCACCAGCTGTTGGCCCCCCCAATGGTGGCCCTTCACTTTGCATTTTAATGACCCCCCGCTCGCCGCCTCAGCGGCCAAGCCGGCCCAGTGGTTTGTCCAGCGCTGATGGCATAAGGGGGGGGGGGGGGCATGCGTGTGAGAATGTGAGTGCATGAGTTTGTGTGTTATAAAGTGTGCATGATAATGTGTGTGTGGTCACACGTATGTGTGTGTGCGCGCGTTCGCGCGTGCGTGCGGGTGTGTGTGTTTGGTTGGGTGGGAAAAATAAAGAAGCCATGACTGGCTGTTATGAGCTTCTTAAGTGAGCGTGATCACAAGTGCTCACATGCGGACTGAAGTGGGATAAATGTTTGAAAGTGGGGGAGAAATTGGGAATGAACAGAGACAGAGATAGAGAGAGAGACAGCGAGACTGAAAGAGCGCCCGAGACAGAGGGAGAGAGATGTGGGTAAGGATTTTACATAACAGAAACCGAGAGAAGGGGAGAGAGAGAGACAGCGAGAAAGAGAAAAAGAGGCCGTGACAGAAAAGAGACAGAGCGAGAGAGAACGAGGGAGTGGTGGTTAGAGGTTTTAAAGAACAGAAACCGAGAGAGAATGAAAGAGACGGAGAGAGACAGATGGAGAAAAAGAGACAGAGCGAGAGAGACAGAGAGCGAGAGAGAGGGGTGGTTACAGAACAGCAGCAGACGTTTTACAGAACAGCAGCAGCAGCAGCAGCAGCAGCAGCAGAGAGAGAGAGAGAGAGAGCGAGAGCGAGAGCGAGAGAGAGCGCGAGAGAGAGCGCGAGAGCGAGAGCGAGAGAGAGCGCGAGAGAGAGCGCGAGAGCGAGAGAGAGAGAGAGAGAGAGAGAGAGAGAGGAGAGAGAGAGAGAGAGAGAGAGAGAGAGAGAGAGAGCGAGAGCGAGAGCGAGAGCGAGAGCGAGAGAGAGAATTTACCAAAGAGCTGCGTGGGGTTGGCGCTAGTGGTGGCCTTCTCGTAGTTGGTCAGGCCCTCGTAGATGACCTTCCCCACGGCTGCGTACAGACACTCCAGCTCCTCGTACTTGGACGCCACGGTGGACGTGCCGATGGACGTACCTTGAGGGCGGGAACACAACAGCGAGGTCAGCGGCGAGGGCGGGACGAACGGGTAGAGACTGTGTGTGTGTCTGTGTGTCTCTGTGTGTGTGTGTGTGTGTGTGTGTGTGTGTGTGTGTGTGTGTGTGTGTGTGTGTGTGTGTGTGTGTGTGTGTGTGTGTGTGTGTGTTTTTATTTTGTCAAAACAAAGAAAAGGTCATTTTCTATAAAAAGTACTTAAATCTGATGAGAATTATGGTGTGTGTGTGTGTGTGTGTACATTAATGTATGTGTGCGTACATTAATATGCGTGTGCCCGTATTCGTACGTGTGCGTGTGTGACGATTTGATAAGCGCATGCATGTGTATGTATATACCCGTGTGTATGTGCGCGTGTGTGAACGTATATGCCTCCATGTGTATACGGGTGTGGTCGGCGGCCCGGCGTGACTCACTGGGCTCCGTGGGGAAGATGCTCATGAGGCGCGAGAGCAGCGAGTGGACGGCCCGGAGCACCTTGGTGTTGCCGCAGGTCATGCAGGCGGCGATGCCCCGCTGCAGGGGCTTGAAGTGGGCCAGGATGGCCGGCGACTGGAGCACCGTCAGCAGGAAGCACAGGATCTCCAGCCCCGTGCAGATGTTGGAGAAGTTGGCCTGGGCCGGCTGCTCCTGTAGAGGGGGGGGGGGGGGGGGGGGGGGAGATGGAGGTGGGAGAGATGATAGAAAGGAAGATGAGGGAGGGAGAGAGAGGGGTGGGGGAAAAAGAAAGAGTGGGTCAGAGTGGTTCAGAAACATGAACACCCGGCTGCTTTTGTGAAATGAACTTGACTTATTCATGGGCTCCATTAACGCTGCATAACAATAAGAGCACGTAGAGGCCTCGTGTACACACACACACACACGCACATTAAATCAATATTCTGTACACAGAGAGACGTATTCCTCACACAAAGAGGACCGCCGCTATTACCGTCGGCACTAAACCAAAGATCAATGGCCGACATCAAAACCTAATTTTGTCTAAATTGCAATCAAGGCCTACAATAAAGCGTGCGCCCGGGGGATAATCTGGAGCAGATCCGTAGCACTAATCTGGGCTAATGAACAAGGTGACTCCTGTGATAAGGGCCCTGGTAGACATCAGGGGCCCGTATCGATCTGACACCGTATTACCCCGACGACAAGGGCCGAGGCGAAGTTGCCATGGAGATAGGCCACGTCTATGTGCTGTACAGTGTGACCACTATGATTTTTCTGCCCCGAGCAGTGCTGTTGAGTTGTGTGTTTGAGGTGCACTATACTGAGGTGTGTGTGCACTTTGCTGATGCGCACATGCATAGTGCTGGTGTGCGCGCACTCGGAACGAGCGCTGGTGGTTTTGGTGCGATCACTGATTCCAGGAGGGCTCGGGTGCATTCCAAAGTGATATGAAATGAGAAATGGTCTCCCACGATCATGACTAGTGGGAGCAAAAATGAAATCCCGGGGAGAACTCTGGAACATTTAATTAATAGCCTATTAATATTACAATCGGTTAGTTCAAAGTCTTTCTGACGGTTCTGCCGATTCCGACAAAAGACAGCAGGTGTCAAGAGTGCTACCGAAGGGATAGAATTATGTTCTAATATCTGAATACAAATATAACAAAGGATAATTGGGTTTTCCCATGTTCGGCCGTTGTGTCAAAGGCTTCCCTTATCTCAAATAAGCGTTGAGGTGAATAGTTCTAGGACTGAGGGATTACATATATATTATATAGATATTTGTATTGTATCCCTAGAATATTGGGACAAAATGTAGCCAACCTTCTAACTGTGGTTCGCAACTACTTGCAAAAAATGACGATAATGACAAGGTTACCATTGAGGGGGTTGCAGTAGGGGGCACCTGTGTTATATATGTTTTCAAATTTAACAAAAAGCATTCTGTGGTTTCCCAGCATAATTGATAATATATATATTTTTGTAAAAAATATTAAGTGTTGTATTGCATGGCTGATTGTACTGGCGTTTATAATCCAGTGGCAGTTCTGTGCCACAGCTGGACGCATGGAGGGGAAACACTGCTATGGGCTGGTTAACACATGCTAATACCACCCCCCACACACACACACACACCATTTAATCACTGCCATGCCAACACAATGGGCACATAAAGCGAGATCAGATTCACAGCAATGTTCATTAGCCGGAAGAAGACGGCTGGTCAGCTACAACACAATCCCCCGAGGCTGTGTGCGTGTGTGTGTGTGTGTGTGTGTGTGTGTGTGTGTGTGTGTGTGTGTGTAAAGCCTTGTTTGTCAGGCTGTTCCCTGTGGGACTTGTAAAGGCGGGCAAGGAAGTGAAAAGAGAGGTGGAACAGGAGAAGAGCGGGAGGGAGGGAGGGAGGGAGGGAGGGAGGGAGGGAGGAAGAGCGGGAGGGAGGGAGCGAAGGGGGGAGGAGGGAGGAAGGGAGGTGGGCCGTAGCAGTGAGCCACGCCGGGGGAAAACATGGCGCGGTGGCGACGGCCAGCAGCGATAACCTTGTCTGGGTCACGGCAAACAGGGAGGGGGGCTACAGGTGACCATGAGGGACAGCGAGTGGAGGAGGAGAGGAGGAGAAGACAGGAGGGAAGGTAAGAGAGAAAGGAAAAGAAAGACAGAAGCAAAGAAGAAGGAAGGCAGGCAGGAATGAGGCAAGAAAGAAAGACAGAAGGAAGAAATGAAGAGGACCTGATGAGGGGAGCTGAAGACGTGTTGGGAGAAGAGGAGTGGGAGGAGTGGGAGGAGGAGGAGAGGAGGAGTGGGAGGAGGAGGAGAGGAGGAGAGGGAGGAGGAGGAGAGGGAGGAGTGGGAGGAGTGGGAGGAGGAGTGGAGGAGGAGTGGGAGGAGGAGTGGGAGGAGGAGTGGGAGGAGGAGTGGGAGGAGGAGTGGGAGGAGGAGAGGAGGAGGAGAGGAGGAGTGGGAGGAGGAGAGGAGGAGGAGTGGGAGGAGGAGAGGAGGAGTGGGAGGAGTTGGAGGAGGAGAGGAGGAGTGGGAGGAGGGGAGGAGTGGGAGGAGGAGAGGAGGAGTGGGAGGAGGAGTGGGAGGAGGAGAGGAGAGGAGGAGTGGGAGGAGTGGGAGGAGGAGAGGAGAGGAGGAGAGGAGGAGTGGGAGGAGGAGAGGAGGAGTGGGAGGAGGAGTGGGAGGAGGAGTGGGAGGAGTGGGAGGAGGAGTGGGAGGAGGAGTGGGAGGAGGAGTGGGAGGAGGAGAGGAGGAGTGGGAGGAGGGGAGGAGGAGTGGGAGGAGGAGTGGAGTGGGAGGAGGAGTGGGAGGAGGAGACACAGCGTGCCGAGGAACAGGAGGTGTGGAGGAGGTGCTGGAGATAGATTGGGGTGGAGGTGGGGGGGTGGTGTCGGGGTTGGGCTGGGCTGATAGGAAGAGGAACGGGCCCCGGCGGTGGACTGGATAGACTTCCCGTTATCTTCCCCCGCTGTCATTATTTTGTCATTATGCCGCCCGGCGCCTCACTCAGAGCATTAGCGATAACGGACAAAGGGAGCGAAGTGTTTGGGCCAAACAAGCCAGTCACACAGAGCTTAACCAGGGCTGGGGCGGGGGGGGCGACGTCCCCCCCTGCAGTCTCCACGACACACACATTAGTTGTCCTTAACGGAGTGCGGCGCGCTGACGCGATAACGAGGAGAACACCTCTAAGCCTTTCCAGTTTCCCTGCTCCTTTAGCTCGACGACCATTTAAATAGGGAAGAAATATAAGCAACATAAAAAGGCTGTTTATATAAAGCACATGCACAGGGAACTCCAGGGCCAGAGTTGCACTTGCCAGGGTTATGTTTATGTCAGGTGTTGCTTGTTACCTTGCGTTGCTTTTATGTCCTTTAAGATATATTTGAGGGATTGGACGGTTGCACATGTTGGTAGTGCAGGAATAGTTAATGGGATTTCAGAATCTGAGATAAATAAAAGCCATTCAAAAGCAAAAGCAGAGTGGTTCTGCCACAGGTGACTCGCACGATTTGCGCTGGGTCCTTAAGCAATGCACCAAGTTGAAATCCACTCCATTTTGTTCTAATCCATAACTGACCTGTGCTCTGCTCTCTCTATTGGGACATTACTTTTAATTACTGCCGAACGAACCAAAATCTGTACATTCATAACAAAACATTTGTTTATCCAGCAGGATTGAACCAGAAATATGCTTATCGTGCATAATTAAAAACTACAAAACACAACATTTTCTCCTGATGAAACTCTCTCTGCAATCGAGAAATTCCGCAATGCACCGTCGCCATTAAACAAAGAGAGCTCAGATGAAAGATCAAATGAAGAAACACGAGGAAGGAACTAGAGAGAGGAAGAAAACGACAGAAGGAAGGAAAGAACAAACCAAACCAACAAAATAAATGAGACGGACAGATAGACGGACAGGAACAAGCAAAGGAAGAAAGGAAGAAGGAAAATAATGAAGGAAGGAAGAAACTGCGGAAGGAAGAAAGGAAGGAAAGGAAAGGAAGTAAGGAAAGGAATGAAGGGAAGAAGACAGAAAGTAAGAGAAAGGAGGAAAGATGAAAAGAAAGAAGGAAGGAAGGAAGGCAAGAGAGGAAGGAAGAAAGGAAAAGCAAAGGCAGATGGGAAGGCCGGAAGGAAGGAAGGGAGGAGAGGAGGGAGGAGAGGAGGGAGGAGGGAAGGTCCCTTACCACGGTCATGAGCAGCTTGTCGAACCACTGCAGCTTGAGCTCGGCGCGGGGCCACATGTCCGGCCGCAGGGCCGTCTTCATCAGGCTGACGCAGCGCCGCGACAGCAGCTCCCCGGGGGAGCCCGCCACGTTGGTGCTGTCGTTCACCTGCACAGGACGCAGGACGTCAGCACGGCCAGCAGGAAGTCAGCCCCATGAAGGATCGGATGGGGCTTGTGCCCTTGATTTTTAGCTTTTTTATTAAATAGTTTTCGTCACAATTGTTACATTTGTTTAAATACTGACACATGTTAGGATTGATCCTGGGAATTGATTGTTAGACATAAATGCAGAGTGGGTGATCTATGAAATATTGTGTACGCTATTTTGCAAATACAAACTTTGCAATGAAGCAAAACCATCACACATGTTAAACTAGATGTGCCTATGGGTGGGTTAGCTAAATATCGTTCATGCAGAATATATGCTTAGCTGAACAATAAAAAACGTTGCCGGGAGGTGATTACAAAGCGTACGAGTGGGAGAGGTGAGGCACTGTGGTTTATTTCAGGCCTGCATCCAAGGACATCACAGCCGTCGTTACATGGCGGCAGCTGTGTGCCTTTATATGCGTGTGCTTGTGTGTGTGTGTGTGTGTTTGTTTGTTTGTGCGTGCGCGCACGCGCTTGTGGGTATCTGTGTGTGCTTCTGCATGGACTTGCATTGAGGACAGCCACCGGGTGTGTCCTATCTGGCCCACTAGGGAATTTAGCTGAACTTGCCCTGCTGACATGGATGGGAGAGTAATTCCTAGTTAGTGTGTGTGTGTGTTTGTGCTTGTTTGTGTGTGCTTGGGTGTGTGAGCATGTGTGCGTGAGCGCGTGTGCGTGAGAGGAAGAAAAAGGGAAAGGGAGAGAGAGGGCTCCCACCTGGCAGGCAATCCGGATGAGGAAGTTGACCACAGTGTCTGTGTGGGGCTTCTCCACAGGTTTGGTGAGCTGCGTCTCTGTGCCAGGCATGGTGGTGCTACGTCCAAACGCCTGTAGACACACACAAACCAGAGGACGGGCACACACGCACAATTAGACCAGGAAGAGGAGAGCTACGGAAGCGGTATTGAAATGCATTCTGGGAAAACGACCCAGTGAGACATTGAGCCTCATTTCCCCGCTGATAGTGCAAGTTCAACCAGACGGCGCGGCCAGACGGCGGCCGTTTGATTGGCTGGGAGCTTACGGCGGTGGCGGCTCCAGTGGCGGTGCGGAACCTCTTGACGTCCTGGTTGGCGGCGGCGGCGGCGGCGGCCCCGGCGGCCACACCAGGGACAGGGGAGGGGCTGTCCGCGGGGAGGCTCCTCTTTACGGCCCCCGACGCGCTAGTGGACGCCTCGCCGGCGGGCCCGGCCTCGGCCTCCACCTCCGGCTGGATGAGGTGATGGAGGGGGGAGGGAGGGAGGGAGGGAGGGAGGGAGGGAGGGAGGGAGGGAGGGAGGGAGAGGTTATTCACTTATTTATCTATAACCCAAGAGAGGTGGGAATATTTTCCTTGCTTTAAGTTTTTAAAGCGTCCACAGTGAAACTGGGGCAGGGTCAGGAGTTGATTAGCGCCAGGCGAGAGGATTTATCTGGTGTAAAAGGGAAGTAAGCTTCATGGTTTGGTATTTTAACGAGCCTAGCCAAAAGATAAATGGAGTTCTCTCTTGGAATGAAAAAAAACCCACAGCTTCAAGTTTCCTTAGAAACAAAAAAACAACAACAACAAAGGAGAGGCTAGGATGTGGGGAAATTAATTATTCTCAAATATCCAGGCCTCGACGGCAAAGCAGTGGCTGCATTGAGAGAAATATCGTTTTTCATGTCCCAACACAAAATAGGCGAGTAGCAAACGCTGTTAGCAGTCGGCGGCACTGTTCAACCCTGCAGTGCTTACACAGGCATTTTCCACACGTAAAAGTGCGTGTGCAAGATCATCGATAATTTCGGTGATGTTTTGCTTATGTTGCACTTGTGTGCGCGCAGTCCGCACACGTGTTTGTGTCTGTGCACGTGTGTCTGTGCGTCTGTGTCTGTGCGTGTGCGGGTTCACGAGTGTGAATGCGTGGTCCTTGCGTTGTGCGAACGTGGAACCATAATCAGCCCTTGAGTGTGTGTTTGTGTGTGTGTGTATACGTGTGTAGTTTACCAGCTGGTCCTTGATCCTCTGCAGCTCCCACTTGATGACCACCTCGGCCAGGTCCACGGCCAGCTTCCTCTGCTCGATGGTGACGCTGGGGGTGAAGCCCAGACGCTGCATGGCGCTGATCATGTGCTGGACCAGGTGGTGGCGCACCGGGTAGTACACCTGCAACCACATCGAACCACCCCCGTCAGTCAACAAGCATCAACAACCAGCATCAATGATAAGCAAATATCACGCAATGCATCAAACAGACAAATGCGGTCCAAAACCATCAAATTCACCCTGGAATATCGTCAAAAAGCAAATACCATTATTTGCCATCAGAAACAAATCAAACGCCAATTATTACAATCTTCAATTGCCATCCAATACTTCACTTGAGTGTGATATCCCAAAAGGTTCTATGAAATACTAGCTATTATTCTAACTGTTGCTGTGGGATAGAAACTACAACCAATTCCCATCCCTTTCGATACTACTAACAAAAGACAGCTGCTGAGCGCAATTCTTGTTTTTGTGTCCTAAAATCACCAGACACTTAAACATAAAAAAAAATGGAACAGATTTAATTTAAAGTTCTTGTGCAAAATGAACCCCAAAGCTTAGCCAACCCAATGCATATGAACCGCATTGTGTTTGTAGTAAGCCCGGGTTTAACACTGTTTGACTGGAGTGCTTAGAGACTCTGAGGAGAGGGAGACCGCAGCAGAGGGAGAGAGGGAGACTCTCTCTGAAGACACACTCCCTCTAAGCCTCAAGGACATGATGACACACATTAGCGCGAGCACTCCCAGGCATCACACTCTCTGAACTTACTGCACACACACACTCTGAAGGAACACTCACACACTAAAGGAACACTAACACACCAAAGGAAAACTAACACACACACACACACACACATCAATTTACACACACATGGACACACAAAAACACGCACCAACTTAGACACAGAGACATCAACTTAGACTTACACACACACACATCAACACACACAAGCACCAACTTAGACACAGAGACATCAACTAAGAGACACACACACACACACATCATCACACACACACCCTTTAGAAAGGCGAGAGATGCGACGTCTACCAGATCCGCCGTTGCCAGGGAATATTAGCGCTTTTCACTTTGAGGCTAATTACGGTCGATAGAGCGGGACTTCTAAGCCACTTATGGACAGAGAGGTTAAGCCCTGTCCGTCACAAACTCACGCAGACAGACGTGGAAATGCACACTCATACACACTCATCCCCCACACACACACACACACCTCTATCGTCGGTCATCATCCACTCCCTGGTGTAATTATGCTGATGTGATTACATTAGATTAGTCATGTGGGCCACTGAGAGCCGCCTGTCAGCCCGCTATAGAGGGGAGCCCCTCAGCCACAAGTCAGGCTGATGTTAGACGCTGTCACCGTGACAGGCACTCGCGGGCCCAGGCAGAGACGAGGGGGGGAGAGGGCGGAGAGATACAGTGTAAGTGTTAAAAGTTTTCGAAGCTTTCTAAACGCATTTCCTTACTTCTGGTGATTTGAAAGTCAAGCCACAAGCAGAAAGCCTTCGAAGACGACTCGCACCTAACCTTCACACCCACCGAAGGGTCCAGGGAGGAATTAATCTACGCTTGGTTGGCAGAGAAGTAATAGGAAAAATGAAATATACATGGAAAAAACAACAACCCTATTGTTCAAGGTTTAAAAAGTTATAATGAAATGATGGTGGATTGAATGTGAATGTACAAGCCGAGCCAGAGACGAGCGATTCAAACCACTTGAAGCTGATATTAAAAACATAAAGGTTCAGCAGGAGTGATGTGATAATAGCGGATTAAAAGTGGATCCACAGCGAGATTGGATCAATCTGGAGCAGACGGTGGACCACGGAGAAAATAAACCAGGGTCACGAACGCCAGGCATCCACACTGCTAGAGGTTGCTGCTGGATCAGCAGATTTTAAAAAAAGCACGCTCCGCATTATGGGATATTTCAAAAACAAACCGCACAGAGATGGCACAAAAGTTTTGGACAATCAAATCTTGGTAAAACTTACCCCTCCTTATTTGGGATATTGTCATCTGTCAGATATCAACTCCTCGACTTTATAGATGACAAAGGCTTTCTTGTTTTCGCCCGCTCTTTTTTTAAACCAATAAGTGTGATCGTTTTGCAAACACTCGTCCAATAGCTTGTGAACGCTTGCACTGCTTGCAAGCCATCATCTATCAACAACAGTATTATATCTAAAAGCTGTGCGCCCCTGGTCCTCCCCCCCCTTACCCTGAAGTGCTGCACGATGAGGTGCAGGATGTGGACCAGCTGGGGCACGGTGTGGCCCTCCTCCACGATGATCTTGCGGGTCCAGTGGGTGAGCATCTGGTGGCCGTCCTCCATGCGGGCCGGCACGGCCGGGGTGAGGATGGCCATGGCCTGGCGCACGATGGCACGGGCCTCCATGGTGTGGGCCTTCAGAAGGCTGTGGAAGACCTGGGGGGGGGGGGGGGGGGGGGGGGCACGGTTGGTCATACTATGGCGCGTTCAGTCAAAGACAAGCGCTAGGATGCATAGAAGGTCATTACAAGTTATTGTTAATAAGACAAAATATACATTTTATTTATGGATTGTTCTTTCCCAAATGCTCAAAGACACCTTGCATGATAAAACAGAAAATTGTTGGGAAATAAATTCAATGTGTTAATCACAAAATGGGACATCGATTGATATATTTCTAAATACAGATCAGACTCAGGAACTAACACTGGTACAGCTATTTCAATCGACGGCTCACCCAACTGAATAAAGGAATACATTGAGCGCAGCCCATTTCTGGGACTTAGGCTGCAAATAAAAATAAACAAAGAAATATATTTATTTTTTTATATTAAAAAACATAAACAAAAGAGGCTTCATGTAGCGCCATCCCACATCCTGGGTACAGCCTTTGAAGATACGCTGCAAAAGGCTTCTCCACGTCTCCCCCCCCCCCCCCCCCCCCCCCCTCTCCTCACCTGCAGGACGATCTTCTTGTGGATGGCGAACTTGGCGATGATGTGGGCCAGCAGCAGGTGCCCGCTGTACTTGCAGGCGGGGTCCACGCAGGCCTTGGGCAGCAGGCAGGGCCAGGCGAAGGTCATGAGGCGCCGCAGCTTGCTGTTGCGCGACTTGTTGTTGTCGTGGATGTGGTGCGGCGCGTGCTCCACCAGCAGGGTGGAAAACTGCAGCAGGTAGATGCGCAGCGAGTCCAGTAGGTCCGCCTGCTTCTCAGGGTCCAGCACCTACACACACAGAGAGAGACACACACACACACACACACAAGGATATTTAATAAAAAAAGATTGAGTCTGTAACAAACGATTTTGGAATCCGTCTTCGGTGGAGAACCAACATGCGTGCGTGCGTTCAAGTTATTTTGGCCTAATCAGAGATAAAGGACACGCTAAAGAGCTGTTTAAATGATGTATCCAAGTGTAATATAATAAGAGTCAATGCACATGGCTTAAATAAGTCGATATCAGGGTGCGTGCATGGGTACGCAGGGTTGTAATCCAGTATGTTTCACTCTCTCCTCATACAAGTGGTCCTCTGGTAATGGGCCGAGTTTAAAAAGAAGAGGCATGCTGGGAAGTGAAGCAACACGACGAATACCGTGTTTTGTGGACTTGTTCCTTTTGAATTCAACAGAGGGGCTTGTAGCCGAAATTACATGAATTGGAAAATCCAATTGAAATATGGGAAGGGGAGGGGGGGGAGAATTCATGAATGGGAGGTGTGGACAAGAGCCTTCCGTGCTGCCATAAATGCAGCCCAGCTCTCCGTCTGCCAGCAAGGTATTTTTGTTTGCTGTATTTACCGAAAAGCCGTCCCAATAAAAGCATCAAATTGTGCCTCAAAAGAAAATAACGAAAACCTGCTAAAAGTAAGCTCTCCCCATTCAGACGACGGCCAATCACCGTTTGACTGCCCCCAGAGAAAAGAAAAGACGGACACGCTAACAGAGAACAAAGAAGAAGAGATTTAAACTACAGAGAGAGAGAGAGGCTGAGACAGAGAGAGTGCAGCCATTAGCAGCCATTAGCTGCCTGGTGTTAGCCGCTGATGAGATCCACCACAGTACACACAAACACACTGACCTTTAGCATGGCAACACCGTGACATTTACACCGGCCATTATGGCCTGCCCTGATAAATGGAAGAAATAATGGTTGGGGAGGAGACCAGGATGAGAAGCAAGGTAGAGCGAGAGCGAGCGAGAGCGGGAGGGGGGGAGACAGAGAAAGAAACAAATAGGGAATGCAAGAGACAGCATGAGAGACAGAGGGAGAAAGAGGCAGCCAACGGACGGCCAAGGGGGGGGGGGGGGGGGGGGGGGGGGGCGCCACAAAGAGACAAAGATGAACGCTAAACGAGACGAGATGCAGAGAAGAAGGGGGGGGGGGGGGGCTGGAGAAAGGCAATGAGAGGCATGGAGATGACAGGAGTAATGATGAGGAGAGGAGAGGTGAAGTAATCAGTTGGGGAGTGATGGAGAGAGAGAGGCGTTTATGACTGGTGGACATAAGGGGAGAGAGGGGAGGAAGTGAAGAGAAAACCCAGGCGGTAGTGTGTTGGCGCGTGCGTTACCTTGGTGATGAAGACGCTGGTGATGCTCTCGGGGTTGTCGCCCTCCGGGTTTGGGGGTCCCAGCAGCAGCTCCCCCTCATTTTTCTCGAAGCTGTAGAGGAAGGCCGGGTTCAGGATGTGCTGGAGCACCTGGAGAGAGTTGAGGGGGGGGGGGGGGGCACACACACTCATTAGAGAGACTCAACAGGGGGAAAATCTAAACTTTGCTTAGTAACCTTGGGGTGAACCTGAGAGACACACACACACACACACACACACACACACACACACACACACACACACACACACACACACACACACACACACACACACACACACACACACACACACACACACACACACACACACACACACACACACACCTCTCAAAGCGCTGACGTGTTTGTTCATTCATGCCGTGGACGTCTTGAACTCAGCACAGTTGACATTCAACCTGAACTCTGCGCTGAACCCTCTCTGGCGAATATCCTTCCCTCCAAGTTCGATTTTTAAACCAAACAGTCGGCCATGATAAAGTCTGCCTCTTAATTAATGATGCATGTATACTTGTTTGTACTGCGCATAAACATATGAAGGTAAAACACTCCGAGAGGGCTGAATACATTGCCTTAAGCGTATTACAGTGTATTATTTACAATGAGATGAATAAACACACTGGATTAATGAGTTGTTTTGAATAACGTCTCTTATACATTCAATGGAATTATTTAATAAAACATTTCAGAAATCCATTCGTAATTAATTGCATGCGTAAAATCACATTATGTTCAGCAGCTATGTAAAATATAAAACATCAGAAGAACTTCATTAAAAAAAGAACACATTTTCGACTGCGTGTTTGCGCCATTCGGTTGTTCATTCTGTACGTGAACAAAGTCTGACTGACTGAGCGGTTCATCCAAAGGCATTAAACACGCCACGGAATGGGGGAATACAAAAACACGAGTACCGCGTAGCACTATCGAACGCAATAGCTTGGAAAGATTGATGGCGAGACGAACAACAGCGTAGACACACATGAATGACTAAATTATAACCTTGATTAAATGTTCACGAATACGTTTGACACGGCACGGAAATCATGCCGACTCTTTGGGAAATTAATGTGTTGTAAACAAAACGTTGTTCGTAGAAACCGATCAAAATAATTGATCTTGATTCAACGCTTGCAAATCCTTCAACTAAAAGTAGTTGTTTTCAATACTACGCTATGTAAACCTTGAAACAGGCTTAATATACAGGCAGAGAACTTAGCTAGCTCACTCATAATGTCCAAAAGAATAGATCGCCATTCGCCTTCAGTCAAAAAGAAAAGATGTATGTTAGGAAAGTACCAGAGTCACTTATCAATAACACACGCACACACACACACAACGATCCATCCACACATAACGATCCAACCATCTACATCTTCATACATGTACGACGCATTTTATTTTTATTGCTTCCCGAGTTCCCCCCCCCTTCCACAAACGACGACGCCGCAGCGCTCTGTAGACAAAGGCTTGATGAAGTGGTAAACGGCAGAATAACACCCAGTACAATGGAGCTAACGACTGCATTTATTAAACAGGGGCCTTCTATCTCCTAATGAACTCGGCACTCCATCCATCATAGAGGACGACAGGGTGGTGCTTAGTGGGATAGGGGCGTCGGCGCAGGCATATGTTCCCCCTTCTCCGATGGCGCATTATTCACATGCACACACAACACACACAACACACAAGCACACGAGATTCACACATTCACATGATAACACGCATCCAATCCCACATTCAGAGAACACACATACTTTCACACATTCACACAGTGCATCCCCACACAAACACACACACACACGGGTAGACACATAAGAACACACACACACACACACAAGCAGCCGAGCGGATGCATGGCCCGTCTGTCTCTTTGTCACTCCCATCTCGTCCTATTAATTCCAGGCCTCTGTGATATCAATCACTCCAACGTCACCGCGCATTACTACAAACGCCATTAGATGATTAGTATGGCACCCTCTGTCTTTGAGTGAGTGTGCGTGTGCGCATGTGTGGAAGATGAGTGAGGAAAATACCTCCAAGCTTGAAGCCCGCCGCTCTCTGCAGCTGTGCTTTAATTATATTGGATCCCATTACTACCCGGCTAAACAAATAATGGCCCAGAGTGCGTGCGTGTGTGCGCACGTGTGTTTGTGTGTATGTGCGTCCATAGCCAAACCAGCTTAGGGAGGAGGTGGATGCGTGGGGCCCGGAATATGTATTAGGCTAAGAAGATAATTAACCAACAGCTCTCCGTGTGGTGGCCGCGTCGGGGAGTGAATCTTAAACGGAAGTACTTTAGCACGCTTCAGAGCGCCGGCCGAGTCGCGGTGGGGGCGCGGCGCCGACAGCGAGGGCCAGGTTTCATCCCTGTTTGTGGGCCAAGTCCACTTGAACAGAGACACCTTGTATCATGCCTGGGCTGGACCAGGGCCCACAAAGGGACTTTACTCAATCGCTTTGTTTGACGGCAGGGCAATGAGTTGAAACGGACGGGGTTTTCAAAGTCTGAGACCACCCTGGTTTCAGGTTTTGAATCTTTATGTCTCCCCCCCCCCCCTGATGTTATCTGGGGGTAGACATAAACTAAAATCACTAAACTGTTTATTCACTTCAGGTCAACATTATTATATGATTTACATATTTATACACGATAAACAATATGTCTCACGTCAGGAGGGGCAAAATGCATGCGGGAAGTCAAACAAAGAATTTGCTGCCTGGCACGACAGTGGAACAGCAGGAGGTGAGCTGGTGACATTCTGAGTGTTTTGCTGACCTTGCACTGGCTGTTTCCCTCTCTTGTAAAAGGGAGAATATTCCATCAGTGCCCCATCTGTCTTTAAAGACACAGTTAATCGAGTACCCCAGAAGGAAAAGTGCTTTCAAAAAGACCCTTTCAAAAATGACTTTCACTTGTTTGCAATGAAATGAAAGTATGTCTAAGTACTTAGTATGGATCACCTTTCATCCTGCTGCCCTCTCTCGCCCCAGCGCCCCCTCTCTCCCTCAGAGGCCAACACATCTCTCCATCACAAAGACGGTGCGGAAAACAACAAAAGCTAGCATCTGCTACTCGCCAGAGGAGCACAATTAAGAGGAGAAAACAACGATAGGAGCAGAACCAAGCTGCGTGTGTGCGCGCGCGTACGAGCGCGTGTCACCGATACCTCGGGGGAAATAATAATAATACTAATAAAGTAAAATCAAGCGCGGTGTGGGGGGCCGGGGACGCTGGGCGTGATGACTTTGCCGAACACCCATGCCTCCTCCCTTTCCTCCGGCTCTATCGGTTTGCCGTGTCGTCCCTTTCACAAAAATCCATATGCCGTGCTGACAACATGCTCTGCCTGTAACACGACTGGGAAGGACGCCGCCATCGGGCGCTGCTCGCGTCAGCCACCGCGTGTCCTTGTATGAGAGGTCCTGTCGGACTAATGGGGTGTGTGCGTGTGTGTGTGTGTTTAATAAATGAGGCGGTAAGGCCTTGTGTGTGAAAAGACAAATGATTTCATATGCGTGTGTGAAGGGACACAGCAGAATGGTTTGCATGTGTGTAAGAAAAAAAAAAAAGCGCAACTAAAAGTCTGAGCATGTGCTTGTTTATCTGTGTGTGCACGCATTTATCTGCATGTATCTTTGTGGGTGTGTGTGTGTGACTGAATGTGCCTGCGTGCGGGCATCTGTGAGTAGGCATCTCAGTGTGAGTGTGTGTTTGTGTGCTGGACTGTGGCAGACCAGTCCTTTCCCACCGACCCGTCAGAACTTGCCAGGGCTACGACCGCCCAGCCTCCTGCCAAACTCCACAGCCAGCAAAATCGGTGCCCATCGGTGCACTGATCTGATGCCATGTGCGTGTGTGTGAGAGCATGTGAGTGAGTGTGTGAGAGAGTATAATTAGAAAGCAGTGGTGCTGATTGGAATGCCGGCTGGGCGGATGGAGTGGCGCGCTGAGAGCGATTCATTTGGGAGCTACGCAGACATTCAGAGATACCCACAAAAAAAAAAACTAAAAACGAATGGCTCACTCCATCCAATGTTTGAGCTACAATACATCCACAGTAAAGTTCACATAGCTCAACACACAACTGCAAGAACGCCTCGCCAATATGATATCATTATCATGGAAGCCGTTTTATCTTGGAAGGATTAAAAAGAGGGCCAGCATATACCTAAGTTACTACAAACAGTTGTGGTTAAACCACAATTCATTCATTTACTTTATTATAGTTTTTGGACTATGGAAGTGTCTTGCTTTCCAATATGTAAAATTCAAAAATAAGTACTCTAAAGTTGCAAACTAACTCAAAACCTTTCTCTCATTCAAACATTAGTGTTGGATATACAACCTACAAAGCAAACTCCATGGATTCATGGCCAAAACAGCGAGACGTCAGACTTCAAATTGTGTCGTTCAAAGACGACCCAATTCCCCCCGTAGCAATACAACCCGAGCCGTTCAAAAGTAGGACCCTCACCTTGGCTTTGAGCTCGTCGTTGAAGTGGGGGTCGTTGAACTCCACGAAGCGGAAGAAGAGGGCCCGTTTCTGGGCGATGCTGTAGTTGCGGGGGATCTCCTCTTCCATGTACTCCTTGAGGAAGGTCATGTTGCACAGGAAGCGTCCCGTGAAGGCCCGGAGCAGCTGGAAGAGCAGCTCGATCTCCAGGTAGTTCCTCCTGCGGGTGGAGGAGAGGGGGGTTTAGAGGGGCTGGGTGGACCAGGTTTTAGGAATGAGGGCCCGGCGTCCGTGGTAAGGGTCTTTTCAGAGGAATCGTTTTAAATTTTGAAATTAGCTTCGACAACTTAGTGCAATGTTGGATATCGAATCGGCGGTTGGAACTATAAGAGGAGGCGAATGACCCGAATAACACCATCAACTTTTTGCAAGCAACTTTGCATTTAATTTGCATTTATGAAGTAATGAAGTCAACATATGAACATTCACACGCTGTCAAGCGTCTTAAGAAAACCTTTCATAGAAACACTGCCTCCCATATGTGACACCTCATGTAAAAGGGAAACTAAAATAGGTAGAGAACCTGTAGGTCACAGGAAGAAATAAGCTAGCAACGTACCCGTGAGCTCACCTCCCAACCCACCTCGCTTACCAAAAAAGAACATCCAAGTGAACAACCAAAAGAAAGGTCTCAAGACTTCAGTGCCCTTACTTGCAGTAGCTGAGCAGGCAGAAGGCCAGCAGCTTGGGCTCCTTCCAGTTGGTGGCGGCCATGTTGTCTTTGCGGTGGCGCTCCTGGAAGGCCTCGCTGACCCAGACCCGGCGCAGCTGGCTGACCAGGGAGTGCTGGCCGGCCAGCCAGCCCTCGTCGTTCTTCACGATGATGCTGATGATCTGGCCGCCGTGGGGAAAGGGGTTGGTAGGTTTAGAAAAAGGCTTGTGTTGTTCATAAAAAAAAAAGGAGGCATTGCAGTGCTAGAGACAAAGAATTTGAATAATAATTTAAAAACAAGATCGCTCAGTTGATTTGGACGGATTGTTGTTTTTTGATAATGAGAAGAGATTTGCGAAAGTGCCAGTGTTTGTTTGTCTGTGCATATGTCCTCGGGCCCGATTTAAAAATAATTTGCATTGCGCTCGTGTCTGCACGTGTGTGTGTGTGTGTGTGTGTGTGTGTGTGTGTGTGTGTGTGTGTGTGTGTGTGTGTGTGTGTGTGTGTGTGTGTGTGTGTGTGTGTGTGTGTGTGTGTGTGTGTGTGTGTGTGTGTGTGTGTGCGCAAGCGTGTGGATGCGTGTGCGTGCCCATCACAATGCCATGAGTGTTTGTGCTTGTGTGTCTGTTGAAGCACCTTAATAGCATGGAACTGCAGGTCCAGCCTGGCTGTGGTGGTGGAGGGGGAGCCCGGGCGGACGGTGGCCGCAGTGCCGGCCGGCACCAGCAGGGGGACGAAGCGGCTGGGGTTGGAGGCCAGAACGTCTCTCAGGGGCTTGGCATCCTTGTGTTTCAGGAAGCTCTGCATATTCATTGGGACCGACGGACGCGTATTCATGAGAGGGTTTTCAGCACACAACAAGTCAAATCCAAGGCGTTTTATGAATATTTAAATCAGCTTTGAATGACTTTCAAAAATCATACATTAGTATGGACTCGTGAGTGTAGAGCAGTAGCGCATTGTTAGCCTGTGTTTGACGCAGAACGGGATGAAAAGGCCTCCATTAACAGTTCAGTGTGGGACTTGTGTAACTGGGAACACCTGAGTTACACAGTTGTCAATGGAGCACAGAGTCCCTTCGGAAACGAACAAGGGCGCTGCGAGTGCGACTAAATATATCTTCCACTGAGAAAGTTATTACATCACAGAAGCCGCCATAAAACCGTCATCTGGACAGGGGAGAGTGTTGTCCGACGAGGGGAGGAAGAGAGCGAGGGGGTCGGGGAGGCGGTGACTGACCATGAACATGCGACTCCACTGGGGGTCGTTCAGCGTGGCCTCCATCATAAAGAGCTCCACCGTCTGAGACGGGTGGCGCGTCAGGAACTTGATCAACGGCTCCCGGAACGGACTGCCCGCCTGCGCAAGGGGAGAGACAAAACACTGTTTTGCAATCTGTTGTCAGCGCACGCACACGCACACGCACGCACACACACACACTCCCCCGCCCAACATGAATTAATACTGCATGACACAGCTTTGCATCGCTCCAAGTGTGTGCTGCATGAAAAACTGCTAAATAAATGAGGGCAACACTACAGAGTGAACTAATAACTCAACGCCTCCCGCTGAAGCGCCTGGCCCGGGACAGAGGGGGTGTGGTGACGGTGCGGCGGGGCCAGTGACCACATGAACGAGAGCTCCCATCACTCCTCCGCGGAGGGAACTCCTCGGCAGGAAGTGGGCGGCACTTCCAGCGAGGCCCCGAGTCGCCATCAGATTAGATGGGAGGATTAAGTGGATTACCAGGCTCATTATCCTAGCATGAGTCACTCAAATATAAGAGGATTATCGGCGGAGCACCTCTGAGGATTTGGAAAAAAAAAATGGAAAAAATGCTATGCATATATGATCGATCTTATTAAAAAAAGAGACGGCTTTATCCAGGCCACAACGGCCGATGGAGGTATAACGATTTATATCCAGTCCATGCTACAGAGCGGGTGGCCCGTTGACGAACAGAGACCGACAGTCAGTCCCCACCTCGATGAGCATGGCTCTCTCCGTCTTCATCACCACCTCCAGCAGGGGTTTGACCAGGGTCTGGGGGGCCGCGGGGATCAGGTGGAAGAGGTTGATGATGGCCGAGCAGATCTTCATCTCCTGGAGGGAGAGAGCGGGGGACGGAGATAAAGACAGATGAATAACGAGAAATGAAAGAGGGATGTGAAGGAAGGGAGAGGCTTGCAGGGGAAAGGTACAGGCAGGTAGCACAGCCACTGTGGAAAAGTAATCGGGACGATATCGGTCAGCCCGAACATTCAGGAAACGGAGAGGAAACCGGGCATCAGGAATGAGTGCTTTGGTTAACCGTTAAACAAAGGCTGTTACTGTAACACACACGACAAGAAACAGGGTTTCCCGGGGGAACAACCACAGACACACACAACTACAGGGAAAGTCACCACCACTATCACTATCACCACAGAACATGACATCTGTTGAACTCACTAACACCACAACATTGATTTTGACTGGGAACAGTCAGTCACTGACAAGGAGCCACCAATAGAGGGCTCCACCTCAAACCAGGTCTCACCTCAACACCTTCCAATGCAGGCTGTACCGGAACAAAACAATGGTCAGTTAGGAGAGTCAAAAGAGGTGTGTGTGTGCGCGTGTGTGTGTGTGTCTGTGTTCGACATCTTTCTGAACCCAAGCCATGAGTGATGACAAGTTGGCCTTATGCATATCATTAGACAGTGGGTCCTAGTGGTTTAAACATTCAGATGAGGGGTTGGTTTTACAGAGAGAGTCAGATACACATATCAGGACATTGAGTTATTTGTCGTTATTAAAGAAGTGATTTAAGATGGGGGCTCAGTCGATACAAATGTCCTATATTTGGACTTAAATGATGTCTGTATTTTGTACATGGAAAGTAGGGGAGGGGATAAAATGTTAACTGTCAACAGACTGCCGCAACCTTTCCTCATGATTTCCAGTGGATCTCCCGCTTTTTTTCCCCCGACGGGTTACCGAAAATATCACCGGGTGAGTGGGTTGCCAAAGGAACGGGTGGCATTTGGACAAAAACTCTCCTTGACAACGCGGAGCTAAAAACTCCTCCACGCTGCCAGAATTACACATTGAATTTCCGACGGGCGTCCACATTGAACCCTAGCCTCGTTCTTTAAAAAAAAATACCTTTTCATTATTAGTCCGCCTTGTATTGCACAAGTATAATACGTTATTGTCGTCGCATACTGAACACAGAATAACACCCTGCAACACCCCATTCCACATCCCCTTCGAAATCGCTAATTGGACAAAGGATTTAGCGGCATTGACTAAACATCTACCGGCTGACCCCAGGAATTAATGGCTAAAGGAAGAAGGCGACGCGGACCTGCCCTCGACTTTATCCCTCTCTCTGCTGGCACCTGCCTTCCCCATCCACCCAGGAGTACGGCCGGCTGACCTGCCTGACCGGCCTTATTGTAACCGCCAAGCGGCTGTCAACCGCCTCACACAGGGCTGTGTGTGCGACTGTGCGTGCGTGCGTGTGTGTGTGTGTGGGGGTTTTGTCTGTACGTGTGGGTGTGGGTTTGTCTGTACTTGTGTGCGTGTGCGCGTGCGTGTGCCCGTGCCTCAGCCTATTTGCATCTCATTACGCTCAGTTGTCTGAGGTCTGAGACAAGGAGGAATTTCAATGTCTGAAGAAGGGAGAGAATAAAGACCCCGGTGCGGTCAAGCGAGGTGCTGAATCCTGGGACGCGTGGCGCTGGCTCGGCGGTCCGTTTTCCCCTCCTTTATCTACCCCCTCCCCCCTTGAGTGTAATCCCCCACATCCGAACAGGTAATCCCATCCGTGCTCCAAATGATCATCAATACTTCCTTTCATGCAAAACCGTTCCACTCGGCCCACCCCAACACACAACCTGATTTCCCCTCCTCCTCCCTCTCCACTTCCTATCTCCTTCCCCTCTTTTTCCTCCCAACTCTACAAGGTTATCTGTCGGAAGATAATGAGGGCCCCGTGGCGAGGCGCACGGCCCTCAGCCGCCTGCCAGGCGCCTAATTAATCATTGATTGTAATATGGCCACTCATGACTCACCGGGGACCGGGCCCCTACAGAGAGTGAGTGTGTGTGTGTGTGTGTGTGAGTGTGTGTGTGTGCCGATGTCCGTGTGGGACACATTTAGCTTGAGCAGGATAGATCCGTTCAACACAAAGAGAAAGGGGGCAGGGGGCCCCCCTAAGTCTTGACAGCTTTCAGCAGCTCTACCTCCAAATGGTATCGTCTCAGAGCCCAGGGGCCGGCCCGCGGTGGAGCGCAGTGTGGCAGAAGGCGTTTTTCATTACGACCGAAGGGGGGTGGGGTTCACGTTACCGACAGATTCTAATGATTTCTGGGGGGGGGGGGGGGGGGGGGGTACTCACACTTCCATCACTGCGTTGGCCTCCCTTGTGCGTGATGACCACGACCTCCATCCACTTTCTCAGGTGTTGCTGGGAGGGGTCGAGAGGGAGGGAGAGAGAGAAACAGTTCAGGAGAGTCAAAAATAAACAAAAAACGGATGTCGAGTCGACTATAGGCAATCTATCCCCGACTACAAGTCATACACATTGAAAAGAAAGTCATGAGTCACAATGGTGCCGTCAATTCTCGTCCACCCAAGAACCTGCGGTGCCCTGGGGATCAAAGCGCTCACCATCATCTGGTCGCAGAACTTGTCGTTGAAGGAGTTGGGGAAGAGGCGCGTGACGGAGGTGAGGCGGTTGACCACGTTGAGGGTGAGGCTGCGGTAGTCACCCAGCATCATCAGCAGGGGGCGCATGTGAGTGTGGATCTGGTCCACCTCGATGGTGGCGCCCTCCAGGAACTGCGGGGCGGAACGTTATGCGTCACCGTGCGTGCAAACACATTTTTCGCAAGGATGACCGTTAACAAGAAATTAGGAGAACAAATCGATAAAATGTTGCCGCTATTACGAACATATTTGGCCAAAACCAATTTATTTTTCTCGTTAATTGGCTACAAGATCAGTAGAGCAGTAGAGAACGGTTAAGAAATGCGTGGGCTCAGAAATGGGGATCCACACACTGGGAGAACTAACAGCATTGCTATCGCTGTGGCATTAGCGCTGGCCTTGCAAGACCTCCAAGATCACTGGACACCATATCCTCAGCCTCCTGTGTCTTCATTAAAAGAATCGAGGCCCCAGAAAAGCAGGGGCAGGGCCAGTCACGCACACACGCACACACACACACCAAATGGAAATGGACAGGGCACACTCCCACAGATAAGGAAGAGAGTGTGTGTGTGTGTGTGTGTGTGTGTGTGTGTGTGTGTGTGTGTGTGTGTGTGTGTGTGTGTGTGTGTGTGTGTGTGTGTGTGTGTGTGTGTGTGTGTGTGTGTGTGTGTGTGTGTGTGAGAGAGAGGCTTGGCGAGTTGATGATGCACAGCGACCACATTCGTTCTCAGCACAGGGAACAAACACTCCATCCTGTATCGATCGGCTGGTGGCAATGGTCATTAGTGTTAGCAGGGGCAGAAATGAAAGAATGGGAGCAAAGAGGAGGACCAGAGATTGGGCAGGAGAAGAGGAAGCAGACAGAGCAGGAAGAGGAGTGACAAGAGCAGGGAGCAGGATATTTGATGGACCAGTGCAGTGGATAGGGTTGGGAAGTCGATTTGGTGGGGGGGGGGGGGGGGGGTGTTGAATGACACGTCGCAGACAGGAATGGTTGGCTTTCGGGAGGCAAGTGAACAACATTTTGACACCCCTCTCGTGTCCCTCCCAGTTCCAGTTCCAACCCATCTAAATGCTAAAAACGACACGTGCTGCATACTTACAAACGCTTCGTGTAGCGCAACTGTTGTGCGCGCAGGAAACGTCAATGTCTATAAAGCAGAGTGAGTGTGATGGATGGATTAGGAGCGATTCATGTGCGGTTGGCAGGGAGTGCGTGGTTAAAGAGCAGACTGCGGGAACAACCCCGGCCAAGATATGAAAACCGATCATAAAACATTAATAGAATGCACTGTGTGGACCACGATAGACCGTTGTGCTTTTAAAACACGAAGCACGGAGGGGTTTCAGCGGTGTACACGTGTCTGACCCGATGATAACACATTATTTTGGGCGACTGTTAATATTAAAACAGTTCAAGAGGGTGCAGGAACAGAGACGTGTACATAATAAACAACGCATGTGGATCAAATGGGTGCCGGCAGCGGTGAGTGTCATCAGTAAGTAGAAGAACACAGATGGAGGAGAGGCTCGACCTGCTCATTCGCTAACCGTGGCACTGACCTTCCTCATGCAGGCCTCGCCCGCCTCCTGCAGCTCGCTGTTGGTGGAGTTGAGGGCCTTGAAGAGGGCCGCGATGATCTTCTCCCTCGATTGGGGCAGGTAGTTACAGGCCGCCAAGGCATCTTGTGTGTGAGAGAGAGAGAGAGAGAGCGAGAGAGAGAGAGAGCGAGAGAGAGCGAGAGAGAGCGAGAGAGCGAGGAGAGCGAGAGAGAGAGAGAGCGAGAGAGAGCGAGAGAGAGCGAGAGAGCGAGAGAATAGATACAAAGGGGAGAAAGAGTGATAAAAGGGGAGAAAAGAGATAAAAAGGGCAGAACAATAGATTAAAAGGGGAGAAGTGGAAGAAAGAGAGATTAAAGTGGAGAAAGAGAGAAACAGCAGCCTGTTAGCCAACCACACAGCTCATGAGGGGGTTGGGTGCAGCTTGTTCATAAGCATTACCGCCAACACCTTCAGGGCGTGTGAATCCCAGAGTGCCGAGCCACTAGGGCCGAACTTACTGAGGGCGGCGATGCGCAGGGGGACCAGGGAGGGCAGGCTCTTGTAGCAGGGCAGCTTCATCAGGGCCGCGTCCTCCGCCTCGCACAGGTTCAGCAGCTGGAGGGCAGGGGCGGAGGGGTCAAAGGTCAGGAGGAAGAAAAAAAAAGAACCAAGCACATGTCGACAGTCTCCGTATTGCCATAACAGTGGGACAGCGCAGCCTCTCTCCCAGAGGCTGCGCTCAATCTGTGTGAGTGAGTATGTGTGAGTTTGTGAAAGTGCAATAATGTGTGAGGGGGAGAGACCGAGTGTAAGACACAGTGAGTGAGAGTAATACTCTCTCTCTGTGTGTGTGTGTGTGTGTGTGTGTGTGTGTGTGTGTGTGTGTGTGTGTGTGTGTGTGTGTGTGTGTGTGTGTGGTGTGTGTGTGTGTGTGTGTGTGTGTGTGTGTGTGTGTGTGTGTGTGTGTGTGTGTGTGTGTTCCCTTGCGTCGCTGTAGCACTCACAGGCAAAAAAAACAACCACTTGCATTCAATGGCATACAGTTCAATCTGGAAAAGCCCCCAGGAGCCTACCTCTTGGTAGAAGACCTTGTGCTCCATGACGTTGAGGTCCATGGTGAAGAGGCGGGGCTGCAGGGTGGTGCAGAAGGTGTTCCCCTCCATCAGGCCGATCTGGGCGTTGGCCGGCTGGTGACGCAGCAGGTGCTTCTTCGGGGGGACCATGTCCTGCAACACCTGGGGCGAGAGACATCGGGGGCAGAGAGAGAGCGAGGTGTTAGATGAGAGAGACAGTTGAATAGGAAAAGGGATACACAACGAAAGAAAGAAAGATGAGAGAGTGGACCATTGACTCTCAACTTTATATTTAATGTCCCAGTATTTAGCATTCGGCTTTAACTAACTAATACTTGCAATAGATTTACTGTTGCAGACTAACAACCCAGAGAGCTTCGACCCCCCCCCCCCCTCCTACTCCACCCCCACCCCCCCCCAGCCCGGGCTCACCTCTTTGTGGGGCTCCATGATGACGGTGACACTCTTGCCGGTGACCTGGGCCAGCACCTGCAGGGAGTGCATGGCCTGCTTGCGCACGGTGGAGTTGGGCGAGGTGACCTCCCGCACCAGGTCGTGGGTCACCATGTGGAACGACTTGTCCTGCGCCGCCAGCAGCTCCTCCGTCTTCTCCTCCTCCTTCAGCGGCGTGGCGCAGCGCACCAGCAGCTGCTCCAGGGTGGTCTTGGCCATGGCCACCGCCCCGTTGGACACCTGGGGGGGACGGGGGGGGGCAACCGTGAGTCGGATGCACTGAGGGTGTGCAGGCGAGACGCACCGGTCGATAAGGACGCCATTTGGAAGACCCAGGGGGCCGAGTTCAAGGAGCGTTTTAAAAGGCACGCCGGGCGATTAAAGGGCCATTTACGATACACGCTTGCCAATTTAAGGGCTGTTTTACAAGACACACTGCCCAAGCAGGCTGCCCCTTACGATACACGCTTGCCAATTTGAGGACTGTATTATAAGACGCACAGGGCCACAGGGGGGAGGTTTGCCAAACACAATTGCAAAGTTGAGGACTGTTTTACAGGACGCGCTGGCCAATAAGAGGTTGTTCTGAAAGACACGCGGGCCAATTAGATGAGTGTTGGATAAGACCAGCTAGCAAATTCAAGGACTGTTTTGAACGACACACTGGCCAATAAGTGGACCTTTTCGTTGACTCAACTTAGATCTAACCAGTTTGCTGTTACGAGTACGCAATGAAGGAAAATAGCTCAAAGGAATCTACCTGATGTGTCAAATATTGACTGTCACAGAGCACAAAACATTACTATTTCAGAATACAGATCGCACAGAGGATGGGAAAAATGGGAGGTAAAAATAAGCAAAGAGTTGAACTAATGCAAACCTGTGGAATCCGGTCATGAGGTTTGATTTCAATATTTACCAAATGTCACCCAGAGAGATGTATTTGGCGTGCAATATGAAAACATTGCAATTCTGCCAAAAGAACCGAAGGAACAGAGCAGAACAAAAGGCAGAACACCACCC
Source organism: Gadus chalcogrammus (assembly GCF_026213295.1). Lineage (NCBI taxonomy): Eukaryota > Metazoa > Chordata > Actinopteri > Gadiformes > Gadidae > Gadus > Gadus chalcogrammus. The sequence goes on from NC_079429.1 coordinate 12,241,807, forward strand.
CCCCACGGCCTCACCTCTCCCGTGAGGTCCATCATGACAAACAGCAGGGCCTTGAGGAAGGTGAGCTGGTTCTGCAACACCCAGATGAGAGGCAGCCTCTCCATGAGGAACTTGATGGAGACCACGCCGCCCAGCTTGGCGAACCACGCCTGCTCATAGCAGCATGCGCACAGGCGCTCCACGATGTAAGAGAACAAGGGCAGCTGGCAGGCCTGCAGGGAGGAGGAGAGGGCGTTCAATGATGGATGGCCTACCTTTACTAAATCTGGCACTACGTCAACACAATGGAGGAGCGGATAAAAATAAAACGCTCGATGGCTCGTGTGAATCGGTATATTGTGCTTATAAATTGCTGAGAGCAAGGCATCGACCCTGCCATGGTTAGCGGTTCAATTTCCACTGGGCCCAGCCGAGAATGTATGCACTCAAGGTATTGTAAGATACTCTCGGAAAAAAAGGCAAACACGTGTATACATTAATCAAAAACTAAATAAATATGAGATGAAAACTGAGATATTGAATGTACTTGTTCAGCAACCCCCAAGTCTGGTTCTTTTCTTAAATTCTTATACTAAGTTGAATATTCCCGGAACTCCGCAGTCGACCTTCTGGCGTCCCTCATCCATCCCGCCCAATTAGAAAACCTCTGTCTGTCTCTCTGTCCGTCCTACCCTCTCCTTGGAGCCAAGGATGATGCTGGCCACGTCGAAGATGACGGCCAGGGCCACCTCTCCGATCTTGCACAGCTCCTTCTCCTCGTAGGCCATGCAGATGGCGATGGCGTCGATCAGCACCAGGGGGTCCATGCCTTTGGAGCCGTTCTCCTCGCTGTGGAACATGGCCGTGCTGGGCTGGCTGCCCTGCTGGTAGCACGGCAGCAGGAAGGGGCCTGGCGCGGGGACCCAGAAAACGTGTTATATATATATATACACAAATACAATGCTTCCACACAAAGACAACAGGGGGACGGACAGAATTTTGGGGACATTTTAAGCAGACGCGGGGGAGGTGGCGATTATCGATGAATTAAAAAGGTGTTTGGCAATCTTTTCAGTGATGACCGTGTTGATAACTGTTTAACTAAACAGATCCCCCTAAACAGTGCACCAAATGCAACGGCTACTGTTAAGTAGATTATCCAATAAAATCTGTAAATCATGGGAACTTTTTCATTGGAAGGAGGAAAAGTTATATGTCCCAGCATATTGCCTTTGATATGGGCAGCTTAGACCACCAGGCAAAGAAAGCGTTCCGCAATGCCTGTGTTAAAAATGTCTTGAAAGCTGTGAAATCTAATCAAAACCATGCACATAAGGAAAACAGCCCTACAAAGAAACTCTCTGCGTTGTGATGCATTAGAGAATCAGATGGAAAAAAACAGAGCAAACACTTATTCCTTTAGAAATGGTGTTCTTTCATTCCCAGATATGGTGACAAAACATCAAACAAACAGCTTGGGGAGTAATGTCGCGAATCTACCTCACATGAAACATGAGTATAGGGGTGATGAAAAAAAGTAACAATAAATTCAGTTTTTATCATTTCGTTGGATTTAAATGTAGTTCAGGGTTTTATTTGTAACAATCTTTCAATTGTAAATGAAGGCTTAGATGGATACGGGGGAGTTCTTTGTACGGCTACACAAAAGGCATAAACACTATCAGGGATACATGAAACATTTGCCATTCTTGTGTGAGCAGAGAGGGTAGAGAGGAGGACAGAGAAAAAAGGGATGAGAGGGGAGGAGAGGAGAGGATGAGGGATGAGAGGGGGAGAGGAGAGGATGAGGGACAGAAGGAGAGGAGAGGATGAGGGATGAGACGGGAGGACAAGAGGATAAGGGATGAGAGGGAGAAGAGGAGAAGGATGAGAGGGGAGCAGAGAGGAGAAGGGATGAGGACGGGAGCAACGAGGAGAAGGGATGAGACGGGAGCAGAGGGAAGGGATGAGACGCGGAGCAGAGGAGAAGGGAAGTAAGAGGTGAAGAGGAGCGGAATGGGGATTAGAGGGGAGGGAGGAGGAGGGGAGAAGGGACAAGAGGGACAAGGATGGACGGGAGAAGAGGAGAAGAGGATAAAGGGATGAGGGGGGAGAGAAGGAGAGGAAAGGGATATGAGAGGGGAGAGAAGGAGAGGAAAGGGATGAGAGGGGAAGAAGGAGAGGGAAGGGAGAAGGGATAAGGGATGCAGGGGAGAGGAGGAGAGGGGAAGGGATGAGAGGGGAGGAGGAGGAGCGGAAGAAGGGAGAGGGGGGGAGAGAGGAGAGGAGAGGGAGAGAGGGAGAGGAGGAGAGGGAATGAAGGGATGCGAGGGGGAGGAAGAGAGGAAAGAGACGAAGAGCGGCCAAGGAGAGGAAATAAAAGAAAGGAAAACAGATGGCACGGAGAGGGAAGAGGAGAGAAAGTTGACGAGACAGGAGAGGATAGGAAAAGCCTAGAGGGGAGAAACAAGGGAGACGAGCGAAGAGAGCATAGGGAGAGGAGGGTAGAGAAAAAAAAGCGAGGAGAACGGAGCGGAAATGAAACAATAAAAGAGGAAAACGAAGAGGGAGGGCAAGCGAGGAAGGACTAAGAGCAGAGGAGGGCAGAAGATGAGAGGCGCGAGATGAAAGCCAGCGGGTTCCCTACCACACTGCTGGGCACGGCCACCATGGTGTAGTGCGGATGAGGCTGGCCACGAAGGGCAGAGCGGGGCGGAGGGTCCTTGATCACACGCCCGACATGAAGGCACACCGTCAGCGCCTGCTTCAAAGGTCCGGGGGCCCGGGTGTCCTGGGCCTTGTGCGGTGGGGATATCACGTGGGGATCCACTTCTCAGCAAAAGCTTTGATGGGGAGGGAGGTCGGCAGAGGCAGACAAACGGGAGAGGGTTTCATGAATGTGAATTAAAAAGTGCAGAACATAAAGGATTTTTTATGACTTGGATGTCGGTGTTCTGGGCGATAATTGACCAGGTTTAATTGAAATCCTTAGTCATTATTATGTACTGCCGGACACTTGACATCTGCAACACAGTCACTGCCCACGTCCTGCACTTGGCCCACTATGCGTTTGCCTATCATGTGATGCTTATGTGTCCTGTTTGTGTGTCCTTTACTCGGCCCGCATCAAGGACTCCCCCCTGAGGAGGGATAACTAATGTTTTTTCGAATTCAACTGAAATCGGTGGTGGTACAAAGGATCACTTGGCACTGATCAAGCGTGCTTCTGGCTAGACTTTCTGAAGCGGTTTATATTTCATTACATTCACTGGATGGCGGCAAAGCCAACAACAAACAATCACAAGAAACGACGGGCATGGAGCCCTCAGTATGACTAATGATGCAACACCGGGCATCTTTTCGCATCTCCTCATTGTCCAGCCTGCATTTTAGGACCTTTTAGTCTGCACTCCTGGCCCACTCCTGCCCTCCACCTTTTTCGGCTCTACCTCGTCCTCCTCCTCCACTCCCTCTCTCCCATTTTGCGGGTCATTTCTAAACTCCCTGAGCATTTCTACTTCTTTAGTTCGTATGCAATTTAGTCCCAAAGTACCGTTCTCTCCCCGCTCCCCTATCCCCACACTAACCCCCTCACTCATCAGCACTCCCCCAGAACTATCCCTCTATAAGTCTTTATCTTCTTTCTCTCATCTGTTATTTACTCTCCCTGAGGTGGAGCGCTCTCCATCTCTACCTCCTCCCTCCCTCCATCTTCCCCCTCTCACCTCTCAGAAGGGGGGATTTTTTGGAGGAGGCTTGTTTTTCCGTACGTGCCCCCTTGTTGTATAATGCCAGGACTCGCGGGGTACGGGACTGATGGATCAGGCTGTTTCTTATGGTTAGTTTGGAAAAGACACGCTTTGCAATGTGTTGAAGGTGGGGGGTGTGAGCGGAAAAGGTGGAAGGAGTGATTTGGAGGGAGGGGGAGGAGGGAGGCAGCGAGAGATGACACATCAATGGACCTCGGCCCTTTATTGCCCTGCCTCTCCCGCTCGTCCATTCCCCCTCGATTGGCATTTAGTGATATTAAGAGACGCTTCACCTAGACCACATCCTAAGCACCCCAGCATAAGTCATAAAAAAAGCAAAAGATGACATGAATCAAAGTCTGACAAGGGTAGGCCCCCCCCCCCCAACACGCCCCGCAATCATCCCATAATGGACACGCTTGATTATCGCCACAGAAGTGGTGTGTGTGTGTGTGTGTTGTGTTTCAGAAGAGAGTTCATTAGCCTCTGCCTGGGGATCTCAATGAGACTAATGTGAACCACTGTCCCCCTCCCTTCCTGTACAGATCCTCCCCATTCGGCCGTCTCTCCCTCTCCCCTCCCCGTGTCCGTCTTCCTGTCTGTCCCATCTGCCTGCCTGTCTGTAGCCCACAGTGGTGCCCTGTGAGGACAGGCCCATTGGGACGCAATTATCCGCCGTCAAACTTCAGAGTTGATGAGGCAACTTGTGGCAGCGTGGTGAAAGACGCATAAATGGTACACAGTGAGAGAGAGAGAGAGAGAGAGAGAGAGAGAGAGAGAGAGAGAGAGAGAGAGAGAGAGAGAGAGAGAGAGAGAGAGAGAGAGAGAGAGAGAGAGAGACGGAGAAAGAGATGGAGCGAGGGATACAGCGAGTGAGCGAGAGAGTGTGGGGAAGTGGTGGCTCATCAGAATTATTATGCACGGTAAAACACATCTATTACCATAATTCATATATTTACACCAAAAAAAACACATTAGCTAGAAGGATCACTTTATTTATAATATTGCCACTGGATTATGTTGTTTAATGTAGATTGGGACAAAAAGTGTGTCGATGTGCTAAAGTCGCATGAACCAATCACGTTGATGCATTCGTTCGGGCTCAGATTCTGGAGCCGATACTCATTTTAATGAAATGAAATGACCTGTGACCACTTAACTCCATTCCATATTAACCAGGTGGGAGGCTATTTAAAAGTTGTTTTACAAACAACTTGGACCAGGGACAATGAAGAGTGAGTGAGTGAGTGAGTGAGTGAGTGAGTGAGTGAGTGAGTGAGTGAGTGAGTGAGTGAGTGAGTGAGTGAGTGAGTGAGTGAGTGAGTGAGTGAGTGCGAGCGCGTCCTTACTTTGGGTGGGACAGGGCTGGTAGAGGGCGTGCTTGTTGTCGTCCAGGCTGGTCATTGCGACCAGGAAGCACTTGATGACCTCCCAAGCCTGCCGGCGGTAGTAGGGCTCCGTGTTGCGCTCTTCAGGCAGTCCAGAGCCGTCTCGATCGCCTGTAGCAGGAGGGAAGGAGACCGCAGCGCTTGAGAAGAGAGTGAGAGAGAGCCTCAGGCATGGCGGAGCTTCTGTCCCATGACCACTGATGTACCGTCACGACAAAGACAAATGGCTGCTCCGGAAAAAAAAAAAAATCTCTTTCTTTGGTTATGATTCATAATCCGAAGGGCACCATATGGAGGGGGGGGGCAAAACTGACTCTGGCGTGTGGTCCACCATGGACCACAAGCGAGTGTGTGTGTAGCTTTGCGTCTTCCCATGGCCATGTTTCATGAAACATACACTCGCTGCTTGTCCGAGCATGTCGGAGTGTGTCGCATAAAGTGCATGTACGTTACACAAGATGGCTGACCACCCGCGTTAGGGTTCTCCTGCTGTTCCACTACGGTAGTGCTTTGGGATGAACCAAAGACCTTCGCCTTCTTGGTATTCAGCACCACGATGCATGCACGCGCTACTGTGCTGCTAATTCAGCAGCATTATACATACATATGAAATGCTAAGTATAGGGGGGGGGGGGGGGTCATTAGATGTGACAGCTCAGGGTTTGACAAGCCGTGCCTGGCCGAGGCACTCAGGAGGAAGAGAGAATATGAAGTCATTAACGCCACTCAGACAGAGAGAGGAGGAGGAATGAACGGACGGAGGGCGATGTTGAGATGAAAGCATCACAAAATTGAATTGTAGACCTTTCAGGCATGTGTGGGGCACGTGTCCCGTGTGCCCCCAAAAAGGGTATGATAGGCAAATAGCAAATCAAGTCAGGGTTATTGAGCACATAAGAATAAACTTTGTACGGGTACCACTCACTTGAGAAAATGTGGTAATTTTCTTATATTATAAAAATAAATTTGACATTTCCGCTCTCTTCTTTGCTCTGCTCAGATGAGCGTAATGAAAGTAGGAAATTAAACAAGACAAATCAGGAAAAAAAAAAAAGACTAAAATCGAGGCAC
>NC_079429.1:12248093-12308093 GCF_026213295.1 Gadus chalcogrammus
TTATGACTTGTGGGACATAAGGGGAGAGAGGGGAGGAAGTGAAGAGAAAACCCAGGCGGTAGTGTGTTGGCGCGTGCGTTACCTTGGTGATGAAGACGCTGGTGATGCTCGGGGTTGTCGCCCTCCGGGTTTGGGGGTCCCAGCAGCAGCTCCCCTCATTTTTCTCGAAGCTGTAGAGGAAGGCCGGGTTCAGGATGTGCTGGAGCACCTGGAGAGAGTTGAGGGGGGGGGGGGCACACACACGCATTAGAGAGACTCAACAGGGGGAAAATCAAAACTTTGCTTAGTAACCTTGGGGCGAACCTGAGAGGAACACACACACACACACACACACACACACACACACACACACACACACACACACACACACAAACACACACACACACACACACACACACCACACACACACACACACACACACACACACCTCAAAGCGGTGACGTGTTTGTTCATTCATGCCGTGGACGTCTTGAACTCAGCACAGTTGACATTCAACCTGAACTCTGCGCTGAACCCTCTCTGGCGAATATCCTTCCCTCCAAGTTCGATTTTTTAAACCCAACAGTCGGCCATGATAAAGTCTGCCTCTTAATTAATGATGCATGTATACTTGTTTGTACTGCGCATAAACATATGAAGGTAAAACACTCCGAGAGGGCTGAATACATTGCCTTAAGCGTATTACAGTGTATTACAATGAGATGAATAAACACACTGGATTAATGAGTTGTTTTGAATTACGTCTCTTATACATTCAATGGAATTATTTAACAAAACATTTCAGAAATCCATTCGTTATTAATTGCATGCGTAAAATCACATTATGATCAGCAGCTATGTAAAATATAAAACATCAGAAGAACTTCATTAAAAAAAGAACACATTTTCGACTACGTGTTTGCGCCATTCGGTTGTTCATTCTGTACGTGAACAAAGTCTGACTGACTGAGCGGTTCATCCAAAGGCATTAAACACACGCCACGGAATGGGGGAATACAAAAACACGAGTACCGCGTAGCACTATCGAACGCGCACGCAATAGCTCGGAAAGATTGATGGCGAGACGAACAACAGCGTAGACACACATGAATGACTAAATTATAACCTTGATTAAATGTTCACGAAAACGTTTGACACGGCACGGAAATCATGCCGACTCTTTGGGAAATGAATGTGTTGTAAACAAAACGTTGTTCGTAGAAACCGATCAAAATAATTGATCTTGATTCAACGCTTGCAAATCCTTCAACTAAAAAGTAGTTGTTTTCAATACTACGCTATGTAAACCTTGAAACAGGCTTAATATACAGGCAGAGAACTTAGCTAGCTCACTCATAATGTCCAAAAGAATAGATCGCCATTCGCCTTCAGTCTAAAAGAAAAGATGTATGTTAGGAAAGTACCAGAGTCACTTATCAATAACACACGCGCACACACACACAACGATCCATCCACACATAACGATCCAACCATCTACATCTTCATACATGTACGACGCATTTTATTTTTATTGCTTCCCGAGTTCCCCCCCCCCTTCCACAAACGACGACGCCGCAGCGCTCTGTAGACAAAGGCTTGATGAAGTGGTAAACGGCAGAATAACACCCAGTACAATGGAGCTAACGACTGCATTTATTAAACAGGGGCCTTCTATCTCCTAATGAACTCGGCACTCCATCCATCATAGAGGAGGACAGGGTGGTGCTTTGTGGGATAGGGGCGTCGGCGCAGGCATATGTTCCCCCTTCTTCGATGGCGAATTATTCACATGCACACACACACCCAACACAAAGCACACACGAGATTCACACATTCACATGATAACACGCATCCAATCCCACATTCAGAGAACACACATACTTTCACACATTCACACAGTGCATCCCCACACAAACACACACACGGGTAGACACATAAGAACACACACACACACAAGCAGCCGAGCGGATGCATGGCCCGTCTGTCTCTTTGTCACTCCCATCTCGTCCTATTAATTCCAGGCCTCTGTGATATCAATCACTCCAACGTCACCGCGCATTACTACAAACGCCATTAGATGATTAGTATGGCACCCTCTGTCTTTGAGTGAGTGTGCGTGTGCGCATGTGTGGAAGATGAGTGAGGAAAATACCTCCAAGCTTGAAGCCCGCCGCTCTCTGCAGCTGTGCTTTAATTATATTGGATCCCATTACTACCCGGCTAAACAAATAATGGCCCAGAGTGCGTGCGTGTGTGCGCGCGTGTGTTTGTGTGTATGTGCGTCCATAGCCAAACCAGCTTAGGGAGGAGGTGGATGCGTGGGGCCCGGAATATGTATTAGGCTAAGAAGATAATTAACCAACAGCTCTCCGTGTGGTGGCCGCGTCGGGATGAATCTTAAACGGAAGTACTTTAGCACGCTTCAGAGCGCCGGCCGAGTCGCGGTGGGGGCGCGGCGCCGACAGCGAGGGCCAGGTTTCATCCCTGTTTGTGGGCCAAGTCCACTTGAACAGAGACACCTTGTATCATGCCTGGTCTGGACCAGGGCCCACAAAGGGACTTTACTCAATCGCTTTGTTTGACGGCAGGGCAATGAGTTGAAACGGACGGGGTTTTCAAAGTCTGAGACCACCCTGGTTTCAGGTTTTGAATCTTTATGTCTCCCCCCCCCCCTGATGTTATCTGGGGGTAGACATAAACTAAAATCACTAAACAGTTTTTTCATTTCAGGTCAACATTATTATATGATTTACATATTTATACACGATAAACAATATGTCTCACGTCAGGAGGGGCAAAATGCATGCGGGAAGTCAAACAAAGAATTTGCTGCCTGGCACGACAGTGGAACAGCAGGAGGTGAGCTGGTGACATTCTGAGTGTTTTGCTGACCTTGCACTGGCTGTTTCCCTCTCTTGTAAAAGGGAGAATATTCCATCAGTGCCCCATCTGTCTTTAAAGACACAGTTAATCGAGTACCCCAGAAGGAAAAGTGCTTTCAAAAAGACCCTTTCAAAAATGACTTTCACTTGTTTGCAATGAAATGAAAGTATGTCTAAGTACTTAGTATGGATCACCTTTCATCCTGCTGCCCTCTCTCGCCCCAGCGCCCCCTCTCCCTCAGAGGCCAACATCTCTCCATCACAAAGACGGTGCGGAAAACAACAAAAGCTAGCATCTGCTACTCGCCAGAGGAGCACAATTAAGAGGAGAAAACAACGATAGGAGCAGAACCAAGCTGCGTGTGTGCGCGCGCGTACGAGCGCGTGTCACCGATACCTCGGGGAAATAATAATAATACTAATAAAGTAAAATCAAGCGCGGTGTGGGGGGCCGGGGACGCTGGGCGTGATGACTTTGCCGAACACCCATGCCTCCTCCCTTTCCTCCGGCTCTATCGGTTTGCCGTGTCGTCCCTTTCACAAAAATCCATATGCCGTGCTGACAACATGCTCTGCCTGTAACACGACTGGGAAGGACCCGCCATCGGGCGCTGCTCGCGTCAGCCACCGCGGTCCTTGTATGAGGTCCTGTCGGACTAATGGGGTGTGTGCGTGTGTGTGTGTGTTTAATAAATGAGGCGGTAAGGCCTTGTGTGTGAAAAGACAAATGATTTCATATGCGTGTGTGAAGGGACACAGCAGAATGGTTTGCATGTGTGTAAGAAAAAAAAAAAAGCGCAACTAAAAGTCTGAGCATGTGCTTGTTTATCTGTGGTGCACGCATTTATCTGCATGTATCTTTGTGGGTGTGTGTGTGTGACTGAATGTGCCTGCGTGCGGGCATCTGTGAGTAGGCATCTCAGTGTGAGTGTGTGTTTGTGTGCTGGACTGTGGCAGACCAGTCCTTTCCCACCGACCCGTCAGAACTTGCCAGGGCTACGACCGCCCAGCCTCCTGCCAAACTCCACAGCCAGCAAAATCGGTGCCCATCGGTGCACTGATCTGATGCCATGTGCGTGTGTGTGAGAGCATGTGAGTGAGTGTGTGAGAGAGTATAATTAGAAAGCAGTGGTGCTGATTGGAATGCCGGCTGGGCGGATGGAGTGGCGCGCTGAGAGCGATTCATTTGTGAGCTACGCAGACATTCAGAGATACCCACAAAAAAAAAAACTAAAAACGAATGGCTCACTCCATCCAATGTTTGAGCTACAATACATCCACAGTAAAGTTCACATAGCTCAACACACAACTGCAAGAACGCCTCGCCAATATGATATCATTATCATGGAAGCCGTTTTATCTTGGAAGGATTAAAAAGAGGGCCAGCATATACCTAAGTTACTACAAACAGTTGTGGTTAAACCACAATTCATTCATTTACTTTATTATAGTTTTTGGACTATGGAAGTGTCTTGCTTTCCAATATGTAAAATTCAAAAATAAGTACTCTAAAGTTGCAAACTAACTCAAAACCTTTCTCATTCAAACATTAGTGTTGGATATACAACCTACAAAGCAAACTCCATGGATTCATGGCCAAAACAGCGAGACGTCAGACTTCAAATTGTGTCGTTCAAAGACGACCCAATTCCCCCGTAGCAATACAACCCGAGCCGTTCAAAAGTAGGACCCTCACCTTGGCTTTGAGCTCGTCGTTGAAGTGGGGGTCGTTGAACTCCACGAAGCGGAAGAAGAGGGCCCGTTTCTGGGCGATGCTGTAGTTGCGGGGGATCTCCTCTTCCATGTACTCCTTGAGGAAGGTCATGTTGCACAGGAAGCGTCCCTGAAGGCCCGGAGCAGCTGGAAGAGCAGCTCGATCTCCAGGTAGTTCCTCCTGCGGGTGGAGGAGAGGGGGGTTTAGAGGGGCTGGGTGGACCAGGTTTTAGGAATGAGGGCCCGGCGTCCGTGGTAAGGGTCTTTTCAGAGGAATCGTTTTAAATTTTGAAATTAGCTTCGACAACTTAGTGCAATGTTGGATATCGAATCGGCGGTTGGAACTATAAGAGGAGGCGAATGACCCGAATAACCCATCAACTTTTTGCAAGCAACTTTGCATTTAATTTGCATTTATGAAGTAATGAAGTCAACATATGAACATTCACACGCTGTCAAGCGTCTTAAGAAAACCTTTCATAGAAACACTGCCTCCCATATGTGACACCTCATGTAAAAGGGAAACTAAAATAGGTAGAGAACCTGTAGGTCACAGGAAGAAAAATAGCTAGCAACGTACCCGTGAGCTCACCTCCCAACCCACCTCGCTTACCAAAAAAGAACATCCAAGTGAACAACCAAAAGAAAGGTCTCAAGACTTCAGTGCCCTTACTTGCAGTAGCTGAGCAGGCAGAAGGCCAGCAGCTTGGGCTCCTTCCAGTTGGTGGCGGCCATGTTGTCTTTGCGGTGGCGCTCCTGGAAGGCCTCGCTGACCCAGACCCGGCGCAGCTGGCTGACCAGGGAGTGCTGGCCGGCCAGCCAGCCCTCGTCGTTCTTCACGATGATGCTGATGATCTGGCCGCCGTGGGGAAAGGGGTTGGGTAGGTTTAGAAAAAGGCTTGTGTTGTTCATAAAAAAAAAGGAGGCATTGCAGTGCTAGAGACAAAGAATTTGAATAATAATTTAAAAACAAGATCGCTCCAGTTGATTTGGACGGATTGTTGTTTTTTGATAATGAGAAGAGATTTGCGAAAGTGCCAGTGTTTGTTTGTCTGTGCATATGTCCTCGGCCCGATTTAAAAATAATTTGCATTGCGCTCGTGTCTGCACGTGTGTGTGTGTGTGTGTGTGTGGTGTGTGTGGTGTGTGTGTGTGTGTGTGTGTGTGGTGTGTGTGTGTGTGTGTGTGTGTGTGTGTGTGTGTGTGTGTGTGTGTGTGTGTGTGGTGTGTGTGTGTGTGCGCAAGCGTGTGGATGCGTGTGCGTGCCCATCACAATGCCATGAGTGTTTGTGCTTGTGTGTCTGTGAAGCACCTTAATAGCATGGAACTGCAGGTCCAGCCTGGCTGTGGTGGTGGAGGGGGAGCCCGGGCGGACGTGGGCCGCAGTGCCGGCCGGCACCAGCAGGGGGACTAAGCGGCTGGGGTTGGAGGCCAGAACGTCTCTCAGGGGCTTGGCATCCTTGTGTTTCAGGAAGCTCTGCATATTCATTGGGACCGACGGACGCGTATTCATGAGAGGGTTTCAGCACACAACAAGTCAAATCCAAGGCGTTTTATGAATATTTAAATCAGCTTTGAATGACTTTCAAAAATCATACATTAGTATGGACTCGTGAGTGTAGAGCAGTAGCGCATTGTTAGCCTGTGTTGACGCAGAACGGGATGAAAAGGCCTCCATTAACAGTTCAGTGTGGGACTTGTGTAACTGGGAACACCTGAGTTACACAGTTGTCAATGGAGCACAGAGGTCCCCCTTCGGAAACGAACAAGGGGCGCTGCGAGTGCGACTAAATATATCTTCCACTGAGAAAGTTATTACATCACAGAAGCCGCCATAAAACCGTCATCTGGACAGGGGAGAGTGTTGTCCGACGAGGGGAGGAAGAGAGCGAGGGGGTCGGGGAGGCGGTGACTGACCATGAACATGCGACTCCACTGGGGGGTCGTTCAGCGTGGCCTCCATCATAAAGAGCTCCACCGTCTGAGACGGGTGGCGCGTCAGGAACTTGATCAACGGCTCCCGGAACGGACTGCCCGCCTGCGCAAGGGGAGAGACAAAACACTGTTTTGCAATCTGTTGTCAGCGCACGCACACGCACACGCACGCACACACACACACTCCCCCGCCCAACATGAATTAATACTGCATGACACAGCTTTGCATCGCTCCAAGTGTGTGCTGCATGAAAAACTGCTAAATAAATGAGGGCAACACTACAGAGTGAACTAATAACTCAACGCCTCCCGCTGAAGCGCCTGGCCCGGGACAGAGGGGGTGTGGTGACGGTGCGGCGGGGCCAGTGACCACATGAACGAGAGCTCCCATCACTCCTCCGCGGAGGGAACTCCTCGGCAGGAAGTGGGCGGCACTTCCAGCGAGGCCCCGAGTCGCCATCAGATTAGATGGGAGGATTAAGTGGATTACCAGGCTCATTATCCTAGCATGAGTCACTCAAATATAAGAGGATTATCGGCGGAGCACCTCTGAGGATTTGGAAAAAAAAAAATGGAAAAAATGCTATGCATATATGATCGATCTTATTAAAAAAAGAGACGGCTTTATCCAGGCCACAACGGCCGATGGAGGTATAACGATTTATATCCAGTCCATGCTACAGAGCGGGTGGCCCGTTGACCGAACAGAGACCGACAGTCAGTCCCCACCTCGATGAGCATGGCTCTCTCCGTCTTCATCACCACCTCCAGCAGGGGTTTGACCAGGGTCTTGGGGGGCCGCGGGGATCAGGTGGAAGAGGTTGATGATGGCCGAGCAGATCTTCATCTCCTGGAGGGAGAGAGCGGGGGACGGAGATAAAGACAGATGAATAACGAGAAATGAAAGAGGGATGTGAAGGAAGGGAGAGGCTTGCAGGGGAAAGGTACAGGCAGGTAGCACAGCCACTGTGGAAAAGTATCGGGACGATATCGGTCAGCCCGAACATTCAGGAAACGGAGAGGGAAACCGGCATCAGGAATGAGTGCTTTGGTTAACCGTTAAACAAAGGCTGTTACTGTAACACACACGACAAGAAACAGGGTTTCCCGGGGGAACAACCACAGACACACACAACTACAGGGAAAGTCACCACCACTATCACTATCACCACAGAACATGACATCTGTTGAACTCACTAACACCACAACATTGATTTTGACTGGGAACAGTCAGTCACTGACAAGGAGCCACCAATAGAGGGCTCCACCTCAAACCAGGTCTCACCTCAACACCTTCCAATGCAGGCTGTACCGGAACAAACAATGGTCAGTTAGGAGAGTCAAAAGAGGTGTGTGTGTGCGCGTGTGTGTGTGTGTCTGTGTTCGACATCTTTCTGAACCCAAGCCATGAGTGATGACAAGTTGGCCTTATGCATATCATTAGACAGTGGGTCCTAGTGGTTTAAACATTCAGATGAGGGGGTTGGTTTTACAGAGAGAGTCAGATACACATATCAGGACATTGAGTTATTTGTCGTTATTAAAGAAGTGATTTAAGATGGGGGCTCAGTCGATACAAATGTCCTATATTTGGACTTAAATGATGTCTGTATTTTGTACATGGAAAGTAGGGGAGGGGATAAAATGTTAACTGTCAACAGACTGCCGCAACCTTTCCTCATGATTTCCAGTGGATCTCCCGCTTTTTTTTCCCCCGACGGGTTACCGAAAATATCACCGGGTGAGTGGGTTGCCAAAGGAACGGGTGGCATTTGGACAAAAACTCTCCTTGACAACGCGGAGCTAAAAACTCCTCCACGCTGCCAGAATTACACATTGAATTTCCGACGGGCGTCCACATTGAACCCTAGCCTCGTTCTTTAAAAAAAAAATACCTTTTCATTATTAGTCCGCCTTGTATTGCACAAGTATAATACGTTATTGTCGTCGCATACTGAACACAGAATAACACCCTGCAACACCCCATTCCACATCCCCTTCGAAATCGCTAATTGGACAAAGGATTTAGCGGCATTGACTAAACATCTACCGGCTGACCCCAGGAATTAATGGCTAAAGGAAGAAGGCGACGCGGACCTGCCCTCGACTTTATCCCTCTCTCTGCTGGCACCTGCCTTCCCCATCCACCCAGGAGTACGGCCGGCTGACCTGCCTGACCGGCCTTATTGTAACCGCCAAGCGGCTGTCAACCGCCTCACACAGGGCTGTGTGTGCGACTGTGCGTGCGTGCGTGTGTGTGTGTGTGGGGGGTTTTGTCTGTACGTGTGGGTGTGGGTTTGTCTGTACTTGTGTGCGTGTGCGTGTGCGCGTGCGTGTGCCCGTGCCTCAGCCTATTTGCATCTCATTACGCTCAGTTGTCTGAGGTCTGAGACAAGGAGGAATTTCAATGTCTGAAGAAGGGAGAGAATAAAGACCCCGGTGCGGTCAAGCGAGGTGCTGAATCCTGGGACGCGTGGCGCTGGCTCGGCGGTCCGTTTTCCCCTCCTTTATCTACCCCCTCCCCCCTTGAGTGTAATCCCCCACATCCGAACAGGTAATCCCATCCGTGCTCCAAATGATCATCAATACTTCCTTTCATGCAAAACCGTTCCACTCGGCCCACCCCAACACACAACCTGATTTCCCCTCCTCCTCCCTCTCCACTTCCTATCTCCTTCCCCTCTTTTCCTCCCAACTCTACAAGGTTATCTGTCGGAAGATAATGAGGGCCCCGTGGCGAGGCGCACGGCCCTCAGCCGCCTGCCAGGCGCCTAATTAATCATTGATTGTAATATGGCCACTCATGACTCACCGGGGACCGGGCCCCTACAGAGAGTGAGTGTGTGTGTGTGTGTGTGTGAGTGTGTGTGTGTGCCGATGTCCGTGTGGGACACATTTAGCTTGAGCAGGATAGATCCGTTCAACACAAAGAGAAAGGGGGCAGGGGGCCCCCCTAAGTCTTGACAGCTTTCAGCAGCTCTACCTCCAAATGGTATCGTCTCAGAGCCCAGGGGCCGGCCCGCGGTGGAGCGCAGTGTGGCAGAAGGCGTTTTTCATTACGACCGAAGGGGGGTGGGGTTCACGTTACCGACAGATTCTAATGATTTCTGGGGGGGGGGGGGGGGGGGGGGGTACTCACACTTCCATCACTGCGTTGGCCTCCCTTGTGCGTGATGACCACGACCTCCATCCACTTTCTCAGGTGTTGCTGGGAGGGGTCGAGAGGGAGGGAGAGAGAGAAACAGTTCAGGAGAGTCAAAAATAAACAAAAAACGGATGTCGAGTCGACTATAGGCAATCTATCCCCGACTACAAGTCATACACATTGAAAAGAAAGTCATGAGTCACAATGGTGCCGTCAATTCTCGTCCACCCAAGAACCTGCGGTGCCCTGGGGATCAAAGCGCTCACCATCATCTGGTCGCAGAACTTGTCGTTGAAGGAGTTGGGGAAGAGGCGCGTGACGGAGGTGAGGCGGTTGACCACGTTGAGGGTGAGGCTGCGGTAGTCACCCAGCATCATCAGCAGGGGGCGCATGTGAGTGTGGATCTGGTCCACCTCGATGGTGGCGCCCTCCAGGAACTGCGGGGCGGAACGTTATGCGTCACCGTGCGTGCAAACACATTTTTCGCAAGGATGACCGTTAACAAGAAATTAGGAGAACAAATCGATAAAATGTTGCCGCTATTACGAACATATTTGGCCAAAACCAATTTATTTTTCTCGTTAATTGGCTACAAGATCAGTAGAGCAGTAGAGAACGGTTAAGAAATGCGTGGGCTCAGAAATGGGATCCACACACTGGGAGAACTAACAGCATTGCTATCGCTGTGGCATTAGCGCTGGCCTTGCAAGACCTCCAAGATCACTGGACACCATATCCTCAGCCTCCTGTGTCTTCATTAAAAGAATCGAGGCCCCAGAAAAGCAGGGGCAGGGCCAGTCACGCACACACGCACACACACACACCAAATGGAAATGGACAGGGCACACTCCCACAGATAAGGAAGAGAGTGTGTGTGTGTGTGTGTGTGTGTGTGTGTGTGTGTGTGTGTGTGTGTGTGTGTGTGTGTGTGTGTGTGTGTGTGTGTGTGTGTGTGTGTGTGTGTGTGTGTGTGTGTGTGTGTGTGTGAGAGAGAGGCTTGGCGAGTTGATGATGCACAGCGACCACATTCGTTCTCAGCACAGGGAACAAACACTCCATCCTGTATCGATCGGCTGGTGGCAATGGTCATTAGTGTTAGCAGGGGCAGAAATGAAAGAATGGGAGCAAAGAGGAGGACCAGAGATTGGGCAGGAGAAGAGGAAGCAGACAGAGCAGGAAGAGGAGTGACAAGAGCAGGGAGCAGGATATTTGATGGACCAGTGCAGTGGATAGGGTTGGGAAGTCGATTTGGTGGGGGGGGGGGGGGGGTGTTGAATGACACGTCGCAGACAGGAATGGTTGGCTTTCGGGAGGCAAGTGAACAACATTTTGACACCCCTCTCGTGTCCCTCCCAGTTCCAGTTCCAACCCATCTAAATGCTAAAAACGACACGTGCTGCATACTTACAAACGCTTCGTGTAGCGCAACTGTTGTGCGCGCAGGAAACGTCAATGTCTATAAAGCAGAGTGAGTGTGATGGATGGATTAGGAGCGATTCATGTGCGGTTGGCAGGGAGTGCGTGGTTAAAGAGCAGACTGCGGGAACAACCCCGGCCAAGATATGAAAACCGATCATAAAACATTAATAGAATGCACTGTGTGGACCACGATAGACCGTTGTGCTTTTAAAACACGAAGCACGGAGGGGTTTCAGCGGTGTACACGTGTCTGACCCGATGATAACACATTATTTTGGGCGACTGTTAATATTAAAACAGTTCAAGAGGGTGCAGGAACAGAGACGTGTACATAATAAACAACGCATGTGGATCAAATGGGTGCCGGCAGCGGTGAGTGTCATCAGTAAGTAGAAGAACACAGATGGAGGAGAGGCTCGACCTGCTCATTCGCTAACCGTGGCACTGACCTTCCTCATGCAGGCCTCGCCCGCCTCCTGCAGCTCGCTGTTGGTGGAGTTGAGGGCCTTGAAGAGGGCCGCGATGATCTTCTCCCTCGATTGGGGCAGGTAGTTACAGGCCGCCAAGGCATCTTGTGTGTGAGAGAGAGAGAGAGAGAGCGAGAGAGAGAGAGAGCGAGAGAGAGCGAGAGAGAGCGAGAGAGCGAGAGAGCGAGAGAGAGAGAGAGCGAGAGAGAGCGAGAGAGAGCGAGAGAGCGAGAGAATAGATACAAAGGGGAGAAAGAGTGATAAAAGGGGAGAAAAGAGATAAAAAGGGCAGAACAATAGATTAAAAGGGGAGAAGTGGAAGAAAGAGAGATTAAAGTGGAGAAAGAGAGAAACAGCAGCCTGTTAGCCAACCACACAGCTCATGAGGGGGTTGGGTGCAGCTTGTTCATAAGCATTACCGCCAACACCTTCAGGGCGTGTGAATCCCAGAGTGCCGAGCCACTAGGGCCGAACTTACTGAGGGCGGCGATGCGCAGGGGGACCAGGGAGGGCAGGCTCTTGTAGCAGGGCAGCTTCATCAGGGCCGCGTCCTCCGCCTCGCACAGGTTCAGCAGCTGGAGGGCAGGGGCGGAGGGGTCAAAGGTCAGGAGGAAGAAAAAAAAAGAACCAAGCACATGTCGACAGTCTCCGTATTGCCATAACAGTGGGACAGCGCAGCCTCTCTCCCAGAGGCTGCGCTCAATCTGTGTGAGTGAGTATGTGTGAGTTTGTGAAAGTGCAATAATGTGTGAGGGGGAGAGACCGAGTGTAAGACACAGTGAGTGAGAGTAATACTCTCTCTCTGTGTGTGTGTGTGTGTGTGTGTGTGTGTGTGTGTGTGTGTGTGTGTGTGTGTGTGTGTGTGTGTGTGTGTGTGTGTGTGTGTGTGTGTGTGTGTGTGTGTGTGTGTGTGTGTGTGTGTGTATGTGTGTGTGTTCCCTTGCGTCGCTGTAGCACTCACAGGCAAAAAAAAACAACCACTTGCATTCAATGGCATACAGTTCAATCTGGAAAAGCCCCCAGGAGCCTACCTCTTGGTAGAAGACCTTGTGCTCCATGACGTTGAGGTCCATGGTGAAGAGGCGGGGCTGCAGGGTGGTGCAGAAGGTGTTCCCCTCCATCAGGCCGATCTGGGCGTTGGCCGGCTGGTGACGCAGCAGGTGCTTCTTCGGGGGGACCATGTCCTGCAACACCTGGGGCGAGAGACATCGGGGGCAGAGAGAGAGCGAGGTGTTAGATGAGAGAGACAGTTGAATAGGAAAAGGGATACACAACGAAAGAAAGAAAGATGAGAGAGTGGACCATTGACTCTCAACTTTATATTTAATGTCCCAGTATTTAGCATTCGGCTTTAACTAACTAATACTTGCAATAGATTTACTGTTGCAGACTAACAACCCAGAGAGCTTCGACCCCCCCCCCCCCTCCTACTCCACCCCCACCCCCCCCCAGCCCGGGCTCACCTCTTTGTGGGGCTCCATGATGACGGTGACACTCTTGCCGGTGACCTGGGCCAGCACCTGCAGGGAGTGCATGGCCTGCTTGCGCACGGTGGAGTTGGGCGAGGTGACCTCCCGCACCAGGTCGTGGGTCACCATGTGGAACGACTTGTCCTGCGCCGCCAGCAGCTCCTCCGTCTTCTCCTCCTCCTTCAGCGGCGTGGCGCAGCGCACCAGCAGCTGCTCCAGGGTGGTCTTGGCCATGGCCACCGCCCCGTTGGACACCTGGGGGGGACGGGGGGGGGCAACCGTGAGTCGGATGCACTGAGGGTGTGCAGGCGAGACGCACCGGTCGATAAGGACGCCATTTGGAAGACCCAGGGGGCCGAGTTCAAGGAGCGTTTTAAAAGGCACGCCGGGCGATTAAAGGGCCATTTACGATACACGCTTGCCAATTTAAGGGCTGTTTTACAAGACACACTGCCCAAGCAGGCTGCCCCTTACGATACACGCTTGCCAATTTGAGGACTGTATTATAAGACGCACAGGGCCACAGGGGGGAGGTTTGCCAAACACAATTGCAAAGTTGAGGACTGTTTTACAGGACGCGCTGGCCAATAAGAGGTTGTTCTGAAAGACACGCGGGCCAATTAGATGAGTGTTGGATAAGACCAGCTAGCAAATTCAAGGACTGTTTTGAACGACACACTGGCCAATAAGTGGACCTTTTCGTTGACTCAACTTAGATCTAACCAGTTTGCTGTTACGAGTACGCAATGAAGGAAAATAGCTCAAAGGAATCTACCTGATGTGTCAAATATTGACTGTCACAGAGCACAAAACATTACTATTTCAGAATACAGATCGCACAGAGGATGGGAAAAATGGGAGGTAAAAATAAGCAAAGAGTTGAACTAATGCAAACCTGTGGAATCCGGTCATGAGGTTTGATTTCAATATTTACCAAATGTCACCCAGAGAGATGTATTTGGCGTGCAATATGAAAAACATTGCAATTCTGCCAAAAGAACCGAAGGAACAGAGCAGAACAAAAGGCAGAACACCACCCCCCCACGGCCTCACCTCTCCCGTGAGGTCCATCATGACAAACAGCAGGGCCTTGAGGAAGGTGAGCTGGTTCTGCAACACCCAGATGAGAGGCAGCCTCTCCATGAGGAACTTGATGGAGACCACGCCGCCCAGCTTGGCGAACCACGCCTGCTCATAGCAGCATGCGCACAGGCGCTCCACGATGTAAGAGAACAAGGGCAGCTGGCAGGCCTGCAGGGAGGAGGAGAGGGCGTTCAATGATGGATGGCCTACCTTTACTAAATCTGGCACTACGTCAACACAATGGAGGAGCGGATAAAAATAAAACGCTCGATGGCTCGTGTGAATCGGTATATTGTGCTTATAAATTGCTGAGAGCAAGGCATCGACCCTGCCATGGTTAGCGGTTCAATTTCCACTGGGCCCAGCCGAGAATGTATGCACTCAAGGTATTGTAAGATACTCTCGGAAAAAAAGGCAAACACGTGTATACATTAATCAAAAACTAAATAAATATGAGATGAAAACTGAGATATTGAATGTACTCGTTCAGCAACCCCCAAGTCTGGTTCTTTTCTTAAATTCTTATACTAAGTTGAATATTCCCGGAACTCTGCAGTCGACCTTCTGGCGTCCCTCATCCATCCCGCCCAATTAGAAAACCTCTGTCTGTCTCTCTGTCCGTCCTACCCTCTCCTTGGAGCCAAGGATGATGCTGGCCACGTCGAAGATGACGGCCAGGGCCACCTCTCCGATCTTGCACAGCTCCTTCTCCTCGTAGGCCATGCAGATGGCGATGGCGTCGATCAGCACCAGGGGGTCCATGCCTTTGGAGCCGTTCTCCTCGCTGTGGAACATGGCCGTGCTGGGCTGGCTGCCCTGCTGGTAGCACGGCAGCAGGAAGGGGCCTGGCGCGGGGACCCAGAAAACGTGTTATATATATATATATATATACACAAATACAATGCTTCCACACAAAGACAACAGGGGGACGGACAGAATTTGGGGGACATTTTAAGCAGACGCGGGTGGAGGTGGCGATTATCGATGAATTAAAAAGGTGTTTGGCAATCTTTTCAGTGATGACCGTGTTGATAACTGTTTAACTAAACAGATCCCCCTAAACAGTGCACCTAATGCAACGGCTACTGTTAAGTAGATTATCCAATAAAATCTGTAAATCATGGGAACTTTTTCATTGGAAGGAGGAAGGAGGAAAAGTTATATGTCCCAGCATATTGCCTTTGATATGGGCAGCTTAGACCACCAGGCAAAGAAAGCGTTCCGCAATGCCCGTGTTGAAAATGTCTTCAAAGCTGTGAAATCTAATCAAAACCATGCACATAAGGAAAACAGCCCTACAAAGAAACTCTCTGCGTTGTGATGCATTAGAGAATCAGATGGAAAAAACAGAGCAAACGCTTATTCCTTTAGAAATGGTGTTCTTTCATTCCCAGATATGGTGACAAAACATCAAACAAACAGCTTGTGGAGTAATGTCGCGAATCTACCTTACATGAAACATGAGCATAGGGGTGATGAAAAAAAGTAACAATAAATTCAGTTTTTATCATTTCGTTGGATTTAAATGTAGTTCAGGGTTTTATTTGTAACAATCTTTCAATTGTAAATGAAGGCTTAGATGGATACGGGGGAGTTCTTTGTACGGCACACAAAAGGCATAAACACTTATCAGGGATACATGAAACATTTGCCATTCTTTGTGTGAGCAGAGAGGGTAGAGAGGAGGACAGAGAAAAAGGGATGAGAGGGGGAGAGGAGAGGATGAGGGATGAGAGGGGAAGAGGAGAAGAGGATGAGGGATGAGACGGGAGGACAAGAGGATAAGGGATGAGACGGGAGAAGAGGAGAAGGGATGAGACGGGAGAAGAGGAGAAGGGATGAGACGGGAGCAGAGGAGAAGGGATGAGACGGGAGCAGAGGAGAAGGGATGAGACGGGAGAAGAGGAGAAGGGATGAGACGGGAGCAGAGGAGAAGGGAAGTAAGGAGTGAAGAGGAGAGGAATGGGGATTAGAGGGGAGAGGAGGAGAGGGGAGAAGAGGACAAGAGGACAAGGGATGAGACGGGAGAAGAGGAGAAGAGGATAAAGGATGAGGGGGGAGAGAAGGAGAGGAAAGGGATGAGAGGGGAGAGAAGGAGAGGAAAGGGATGAGAGGGGAGAGAAGGAGAGGGAAGGGAGAAGAGGATAAGGGATGCGAGGGGAGAGGAGGAGAGGGAAGGGATGAGAGGGGAGAGGAGGAGAGGAGAAGGGATGAGGGGGGAGAGAAGGAGAGGAGAAGGGATGAGAGGGGAGAGGAGGAGAGGAGAAGGGATGCGAGGGGAGGAGGAGAGGAAAAGAGAGAAGAGCGGCAAGGAGAGGAAAATAACAGAATAGGAAAACAGATGAGGCAAGGAGAGGGGAAGAGGAGAGGAAAGTTGACGAGACAAGGAGAGGATAGGAAAAGCCTAGAGGGGAGAACAGGAGACAAGAAGACATGAGAGCATAGGAGAGGAGGGTAGAGAAAAAAAAGAGAGGAGCGGAGCGGAAATGAAACAATAAAAGAGGAAAACAGAAGAGGGAGGCAAGCGAGAAGGACTAAGAGCAGAGGAGGGCAGAAGATGAGAGAGCGCGAGATGAAAGCCAGCGGGTTCCCTCACCACACTGCTGGGCCACGGCCACCATGGTGTAGTGCCGGATGAGGCTGGCCACGAAGGGCAGCGCGCTGGGCCGGAGGTCCTTGATCACCGCCGACATGAAGGCCCCCGTCAGCGCCTGCTCAAAGGTCCGGCGGGCCGGGGTGTCCTGGGCCTTGTAGCGGTGGGAGATGATCACGTTGGGGATCCACTTCTCAGCAAAGCTTTGATGGGGAGGAGGTGGCAGAGCAGACAAACGGGAGAGGGTTCATGAATGTGCATTAAAAAAGTGCAGCACATAAGGATTTTTATGCCTTGGATGTCGGTGTTCTTGGGCGATAATTCTGACCCAGTTTAATTTGGAAATCCTTAGTCATTATTTGTACTGCCGGACACTTGACATCTGCAACACAGTCACTGCCACGTCCTGAATTGGCCACTATGCGTTTGCCTATCATGTGATGCCTTATGTGTCCTGTTTGTGTGTCCTTTTACTAGGCCCGCATCAAGGACTCCCCCCTGAGGAGGGATAAATAATGTTTTTCGAATTCAACTGAAATCGGTGGTGGTACAAAGGATCACTTGGCACTGATCAAGCGGTTCTGGCTAGACTTTCTGAAGCTGGTTTATATTTCATTAAATTCACTGGGATGGCGGCAAAGCCAACAACAAACAATCACAAGAAAACGACGGGCATGGAGCTCAGTATGACTAATGATGCAACACCGGGCATCTTTTCGCATCTCCTCATTGTCCAGCCTGCATTTTAGACCTTTTAGTCTGCACTCCTGGCCACTCCTGCCCTCCACCTTTTCGGCTCTACCTCGTCCTCCTCCTCCACTCCCTCTCTCCCATTTTGACGGGTCATTTCAAACTCCCTGAGCATTTCTACATTACTTTCGTCGTATGCAATTATGTCCCAAGTACCGTTCTCTCCCCCGCCTCCCCTTATCCCCATCACTCACCCCCTCACTCCATCATGCACTCCCCCAGACTCTCCCTCTCTAAGTCTTTATCTGTCTTCTCCTCCTCCTCATGTTATTTACTCTCCCTGATGGTGGAGCGCTCTCCATCTCTCCCTCTCTCCCTCCCTCCCTCTCTCCCCCTCTCCCCCTCTCAGAGATTGAGAGGCTGTTTTCTCCGTACTTGCCCCCGTGTTTTATAATGCCAGGACTCGCGGGTACGGGACTGATGGATCAGGCTGTTTCATTATGGTTAGTTGAAAAAGACAGCGCTTTTAAATGTGTTGAAGGTGGGGGGTGAGGAGGAAAGGGGGAGTGATTTGGAGGGAGGGGGAGGGAGGGAGGGCAGCCGAGAGAATGCCACATCAATGGACCTCGGCCATTATTGCCCTGCCTCTCCCGCTTCGCTCCATTCCCCCCTCGCTTGGCATTTAGTGATATTAAGAGACGCTTTTCACCTAGACCACATCCTAAGCAACCACCCACGCATATAGTCCTAAAAAAAGAAAAGATGCCATGAATCAAAGTCTGACAAGGGTAGGCCCCCCCCCCCAACACAGCCCCGACGTCATCATAATGGACACGCATTGATTATCTCCACAGAAGTGTGTGTGTGTGTGTGTGTGTTTGTGTTTCAGACGAGAGTTAATTAGCCTCTGCCTGGGGATCAATGAGACTAATGTGAACCACTGTCCCCCTCCCTTCCTGTACAGATCCTCCCATTCGGCCCGTCTCTCCCTCCCCGTGTCCGTCTTCCTGTCTGTCCCATCTGCCTGCCTGTCTGTAGCCCACAGTGGTGCCCTGTGAGGACAGGCCCATTGGGACGCAATTATCCGCCGTCAAACTTCAGAGTTGATGAGGCAACTTGTGGCAGCGTGGTGAAAGACGCATAAATGGTACACAGTGAGAGAGAGAGAGAGAGAGAGAGAGAGAGAGAGAGAGAGAGAGAGAGAGAGAGAGAGAGAGAGAGAGAGAGAGAGAGAGAGAGAGAGAGAGAGAGAGAGAGAGAGAGAGAGACGGAGAAAGAGATGGAGCGAGGGATACAGCGAGTGAGCGAGAGAGTGTGGGGGAAGTGGTGGCTCATCAGAATTATTATGCACGGTAAAACACATCTATTACCATAATTCATATATTTACACCAAAAAAAACACATTAGCTAGAAGGATCACTTTATTTATAATATTGCCACTGGATTATGTTGTTTAATGTAGATTGGGACAAAAAGTGTGTCGATGTGCTAAAGTCGCATGAACCAATCACGTTGATGCATTCGTTCGGGCTCAGATTCTGGAGCCGATACTCATTTTAATGAAATGAAATGACCTGTGACCACTTAACTCCATTCCATATTAACCAGGTGGGAGGCTATTTAAAAGTTGTTTTACAAACAACTTGGACCAGGGACAATGAAGAGTGAGTGAGTGAGTGAGTGAGTGAGTGAGTGAGTGAGTGAGTGAGTGAGTGAGTGAGTGAGTGAGTGAGTGAGTGAGTGAGTGAGTGAGTGAGTGAGCGAGCGAGCGCGTCCTTACTTTGGGTGGGACAGGAGCTGGTAGAGGGCGTGCTTGTTGTCGTCCAGGCTGGTCATTGCGACCAGGAAGCACTTGATGACCTCCCAAGCCTGCCGGCGGTAGTAGGGCTCCGTGTTGGCGCTCTTCAGGCAGTCCAGAGCCGTCTCGATCGCCTGTAGCAGGAGGGAAGGAGACCGCAGCGCGTTGAGAAGAGAGTGAGAGAGAGCCTCAGGCATGGCGGAGCTTCTGTCCCATGACCACTGATGTACCGTCACGACAAAGACAAATGGCTGCTCCGGAAAAAAAAAAAAAATCTCTTTCTTTGGTTATGATTCATAATCCGAAGGGCACCATATGGAGGGGGGGGGGCAAAACTGACTCTGGCGTGTGGTCCAGCCATGGACCACAAGCGAGTGTGTGTGTAGCTTTGCGTCTTCCCATGGCCATGTTTCATGAAACATACACTCGCTGCTTGTCCGAGCATGTCGGAGTGTGTCGCATAAAGTGCATGTACGTTACACAAGATGGCTGACCACCGCGTTAGGGTTCTCCTGCTGTTCCACTACGGTAGTGCTTTGGGATGAAACCAAAGACCTTCGCCTTCTTGGTATTCAGCACCACGATGCATGCACGCGCTACTGTGCTGCTAATTCAGCCAGATTATACATACATATGAAATGCTAAGTATAGGGGGGGGGGGGGGGCATTAGATGTGACAGCTCAGGGTTTGACAAGCCGTGCCTGGCCGAGGCACTCAGGAGGAAGAAGAGAATATGAAGTCATTAACGCCACTCAGACAGGAGGAGGAGGAGGAGGAATGAAAGGACGGAGGGCGATGTTGAGATGAAAGCATCACAAAATTGAATTGTAGACCTTTCAGGGCATGTGTGGGGCACGTGTCCCGTGTGCCCCCAAAAAGGGTATGATAGGCAAATAGCAAATCAAGTCAGGGTTATTGAGCACATAAGAATAAACTTTGTACGGGAATACCCACTCACTTGAGAAAATGTGGTAATTTTCTTATATTATAAAAATAAATTTGACATTTCCGCTCTCTTCTTTGCTCTGCTCAGATGAGCGTAATGAAAGTAGGAAATTAAACAAGACAAAATCAGGAAAAAAAAGACTAAATCGAGGGCACAGAAAACATTTCAGAGGGAACGAACGCCTCTTGTCGAAGACAAAGCACGTGAGCGGGAAGAAAAACAATTCCCACTTATCTGGATACATATCTTGTTGAAGTTTCATATCGTCGCCTGTGAAGACGAGTGAAGAGTTCGGATCATAAAATGTTCACCCCCTCTTCGAGGGAAAGATAAAATGAAGTGTTGTAACTCATCATTAACAAGTCACGTCGTGCTAGGCGACAACTAGTTCAAGGCCTGAACGACGATACAAAGAGTTGAATTAGTTTGGAATAAAAACACGACATCACAGGAGGGTTTGAGGCAGTTACCCTCACAGAAGGGAGAACCGAGCCCATTGCTAGGAGGCCTATCGTTCAGGGGGTCCTGACAGCGGGGGGTGTTAAGTGAGGCCCCTCCCACCCCAGGTGCAGCACGGCCATGGCGCAGAGAGAGAGAGAGAGAGAGAGAGAGAGAGAGAGAGAGAGAGAGAGAGAGAGAGAGAGAGAGAGAGAGAGAGAGAGAGAGAGAGAGAGAGAGAGAGAGAGAGAGAGAGAGAGAGAGAGAGAGAGAGAGAGAGAGAGAGAGAGAGAGAGAGAGAGAGAGAGAGAGAGAGAGAGAGAGAGAGAGAGAGAGAGAGAGAGAGAGAGAGAGAGAAACTTGAATTTAGTAGATTTTCCCCGAGGCTTTCCTAAATCCTCTCGTAAAGAGCCATCCCTCCAGCCAATATCTTGCATGGCGACTAAAGCCACGCCTGGAGAGTTAAGAGGTGCTGATGAAATTAATACCTATTGTAGCATGGACAGACGATACTAGAAAGGAAGCGAGGAAACCAGAAAAAGGGAGGGAGGGAGGGAGGGAGGGAGGAAGGGAGGACAGAGACAGGAGCCATGCATTAGAAGGCATCCGTCTTGGAGTCCAAACACAATTACAGAAACACCGGTGGGTTTCAGAGAACACACACGCACAGCATCTAACCTCTCGCGGCAGTGACAGTGCATCTATGCGTGTGTCGGTGTCAGTGCTAGCGGCAGACCACAGATGGAGCGCCAGGAAGAGAGAGAGCAGCCATTAGCTAGAGTAAATAACGGTGCCATGGCGACCAATGCTAGATTGATGATTACTGAAGGGGGGTGAACAGGAACAGGGAGGAACAAGAAAAGGGTTGGATGATGGATTCAATTAGGTGAATGCTCAGTCTCCACGTCCTCTATGACGCACGCACACACACACACACACACACACAGAGCATCTCTTGATCTTTACTGCTCTGTTCTCCTGCAACAGTGTTAAAAAAGACGGCTGCCATGAAATCCCTGAATTTCCTCCGTCAGCGAAACTTGATCAGCGAGACGGATAAGAAAACAGCGTTTCAACAAAAGGCTGCCAGACGGAAGAAAACATGAGCGAAACAAAACACAACATCTTCAACTAAGCGACGACCTACAACGATAATTGGAAGACGACAACGTCTTAAAGAATATCCGCCCTCATCTGTTTGCCGTGACTTTGGCAGCCGCTGTCATCTAATGTCTTCATTCCTCCCAGCCACTGTGAGACGGTAACTCGAACCTACAGAGAGGAGACGTTGTCTGCCAGTACCGATGGCGCCCTATTCATCACCGCGACATCCATTAAGCCTGCCATATTGTCGCTTTGGGTTAGCGTCGGTACAAATTGAACTGACGCCCGAATTACGTTAATGATAGCGCTTCCTTTTCGGGATAAGATCAACAGAGCACGGTGGTGAGTGGTATGTACCGACAACGGCAGCGTAGACAACTTCAACCAATACACCGCACGGATTGGCCAACGTGTTCCCTGCATCCATGATCAGAATGTAGGTGCAATAGAAACGTTTGACAGTTAGTTGCTAGTTTGATCCCCGGCTCCTCCTAGCTCAGTGTCCAGGGGTCCCTGAGCAAGACACCAACTGCTCCAGACGAGCTGGCTGTCGCCTTGCATGGTTGACTCCGCCATCGGTGTGTGAATGCGTGGTTGAACCGTCGTAAGTTTTCTAAATGCCCTAAATGTAAATGTGTCCCCCCTATACTCAAAGATAAGTGTAAGGTCCACGCCTACCTTCTCCATGGGCAGCTGTATGGAGGCCTTGCAGTCCGTGAACTCCGCCTTGATGCTGGGCCCCTGCACCTCCGTCACCACGTACAGCAGCCTCTGGGACTCCTTCAGCATCTTGCGGTTGCTGCCGCCGAACTTGCCCAAGACGCGGTAGGCCACGTGGGAGATGGTCTCCACGGGGTTCCTCAGCGTCCGCCACAGGGCCTGGGGGCCGGGAGAAAGAGGGACGTGGGAGAGAGCAGCGGGTGGTGTCATGCTGCGCTGAGCCGAGATTCAGAGTAATTCAGCAGACGCTTTCATCTAAAGTGACTTAAAGGGTATTTTTGGATACATATGACTGAGGACCCGGTCGCTGGCGAGGCTCCCTGCACAATGGTATTCGCGGACATTGGGGTTTGACCCCACAGATCAGACGGGTCATAGGTACGTACCTCAGAAATAATTAACCATCAAATCAGGTTATCAAATGATCTGATTAGGATTGCTCAGAATTGTTGATCAGGATAGGTAAAACAATGCAAATAGCATCACCAAAAACCAGGCCATCCCCACGCCCACCCACCGCCACCCTCGGACTCCCCGGTTACCTGCATGAGCTCGGCCCGGACGGGCTGGATGTGGTCGTAGAGGAAGTCGGGCTGCAGGTTGTCCACGCAGAGCTCCAGCGTGCGCAGGCCCTGGCTGACCAGCGTCTGGGAGCCGTTGAGCGCCGACACCAGCGGGTCCATGAGCATGGGCAGGTAGGGCAGCAGGGAGCTGAGGCGCACCGGCACCGTCAGACACAGCTCCACAAACAGGTCCTTCATGTGCTGCTTGTGGAGGCCGCTCTGCAGCATGTTCAGCCCTGCCAGGGAGGAGGAGGAGGAGGAGGGCTTATCGATGACGAAGGGTCGGGAGTTATCGGCGGAGAGTGTTGGCAGGAGCAAACATTTAACAACCCGGTTTGGTATCTTTTGCTCTGATTTTAATGTAGTCTTGTTTGCTACAATGGGAGATATCGGCAGTACAAACTACATTCAAAGACAGGTGTACATCAAAACATACATTCCTCTAAAAAATAAAGATGGTTCCGATGGAAATGTCTGCCAGGTGCTTAAGGAGGTCAGTCAGGTGCTGGCTTACCTTGCAGTAGGTTTGGCAGGAGGGGCAGGAACTCCTGGTAGAGCAGGTCATGGCTGCCGCCGCCGATGGACCGGAAGAGGGCGCGCAGGAGCAGGAAGTAGTTGTAGGGCTCCTTAGCCGATTGGGCCAGCTCCATCGAGCTGTTAACGATCTTATGGAGGTGGGGCTGAAAGACAGGTAGGGACATTGTGCAAAATGTTAATAAACCACAGGCGACAAAGAATAGGATCCAGTTGGACATTGAACAACTCTTTGGGTGATGATCATTTGGTTTAGAGTTTACGACTTGCTTCCTAATCATGCAAGTGGTAAGACTTCACTCGATAGACAACTTGGGACATTATGCCCAGGAAGTGTGAACAAGTTCTTCCTCCAAGAACCAAGATTCAAGACCAAATCCAAGAGAGAACGTGATCGAGTATCCATTTTAGAAATCAAACTTTTAAAACGGGTTGTCAGCACACGCCCACCTTGAGCATCTGCTCATTTTCAGCAGCAAAGAGCGACACCGATCCAAACACCAGCTTGAAGAGCTTGAGGTAGAGGTTGGAGAGCTCCACGTTGGAGCCCATTTCTGGCAGCCTCTCCAGCAGGTACTCCACCAGGATGGTGGCGAACAGGGCTGAGGTCGACAGGTTGGCCAGGAACGAGTTGGCCACGATCTGGACACAACAAAAATATTTAAAAAAAGACAATTAAATGAAAACTGTGTTCAATCACACCCACTCTCTGATGGCACTAGCTCTGAGAAGTATCCATTATGTACTGACAAAAACATAAACACACAACAAACATTTTGGATCCCTGCAGCCACTCATTCGTCCGTTGATTCTTTACAAGATTGCTCCCGGGGGTATTGTTGTAGTCCCACCAATTTTGATTGCACGCTTTGATTTGTTTTCAGCCTCACTTGAAAGTCACTTTGAATAGAAGCGTCTGCTAAATGACCAAACGTCCTATCAACAAGGACGAATCAGCATGCCAGCTCCTCTGCCCGTTATTCCCGTGTGTGCCCCTCCCCTCACCACCGATGTACCTGCAGAGCGTAATTCTTGGAGATGCGCTCCACCATGTAGGGCACTGTGGTCTGGAAGATCTCCTTGAAGGTGAGCGGGTTCATCATGGTGAACACACCGGCAAAGTGCTCCAGCACCTCCTTCTCCTCCTTCATGCGCACCGCCTGGCAGTTGGCCACCCTGATGTACGTCTGTTGGTTGTTGGTCACCTGTACCTAGCCAGCAGGGGGATGGGGCGCTGTTACACCATGTTGGCTACTCCCCAACCCCCCCCGCAAGTGGGTGCTTTCAAGCCAATGCCAACTACCCAAAAAGAGTATCCGCTAATTATAAATAAATTATATATGTGCCAATAAATGCAACCTTTCCTTTGGCGCGTGGGCGAGATGATGGATGCATTGGCTGACCACGAGCCATGACGAAAAAATATAAAACTTTTTGCAGATTAATTACGTGCGGGAATAATATTGTGGCTGTGATTACTAGCGTTTGTTTTGATGTACGAGTTCATGCTGAGGGAAGCCAGCCTTGTTGATCAACGCATACGATTATAAATATAAATCTCTATAGGGATTTAACAGAATGATGATTTCTCTTTTTACCAAATGCGTTATAAAAACTAAAACTTTTACTGTTGATAAGAAAAAGAAAAAAAAGATCCAATGTGTAAAATCTGTACAAAAGAACTTCATCAGAACAATCTTTGATATGAGAATGTTACTCAAAATGAATTCATTTATTTTCTGCAACTCTTTTAGTGAATGTCGATGATCCGTGCCAGCTCTCTGTTGGAAGTCCTACCTGGTAGATGTCCAAGGCCTGCATGGCGTATTTGACCAGCTTGATGTAGATCTGTGTCTCTTTGGGTTGGAGTTGCTTGTTTGGAATGAACTGAGCTTCTGCAGAGGGAAAGACGAAAAAACAAAGCAGCAGATGCCAAACGTGTGAGATAGCTAGGCTTATGGAATTATCAGTGTTTATAACATTTCACTTCTCACAAAATCTACTAAGATACGATCACGACACATCCTTGCGGAAGTGGACGCAGAGCAGTGGTAGTAATCTAACCCGGTCTGTGCTCCATTTTAGGAATACAACTCGATTCATTCATTCAACACCAACAAAATGCGAGATAACAAAGTGCCAGAAGACCAAAAACAGTGGGGCTGAGAAACCATAAACAAGAAAAGATAGCCCCCATCCCTAGAGCTGAATGAACCTTATATAACACGGAACACTGAGCACGGTACCTCCGGGGGCTTTGCAGGAGGTGATGCCCCAGGTGATGGTCTTCACCCCGCACACCAGCGTCTTCACCAGGCTGCGGCAGTCCGACACCTGGAAGGTCTGCTTGTCCTCCTTGTCTCCGCCCCCCGTGCGGTCGAAGCCCGCGGAGGGGGCGGAAGGCGGGGCCGGGGGGGCCGGAGTGGAGGGCGCCGGGGCGGGCAGGGCGGGGGTGCTGGACGGGGTGGGGGTCGCCGGTACCCCCGGCAGCGCCACCGGGTCGACCACGCCCATCTCCGACTGGGGTTTGCACTTTTTGAAGATGGTGACGAGCTGGTAGCGAGCGATGGTGTGGAACTTCAGCACAAACACCTGGCGGGACACAGTGAGGTCATTGATCATCGTGTTGTTCATCTACATCGCTTTGAAACATGTAGACAAAGCAGAAATCTGATAAAAGATTTGGCTTGGTCAACCCTTAGCTTGATCCTACTTTGCTGATTTGAGTCTATCAAAAAAATATCAAAAGCCCTCGATCAACGTATTCCATCGGTTTTGTGCATCTCTTAACTTGACTGAAGTACCAGAGCTTCATATGCATGCATTTAACAGACAATGGTCTCAGCTCTAACTCAGCTCTAAGTATCAGCTCTAACTCACACACAAGCCATGTGCACACAAAACCCTCAAAAAACCCTGGTAAGCACAGCATCATCAAGCATTGCATCCTCCAGCTACCCTCCAGTCGTCGGTCTGACCAGATGATCCCGGGGGTTTACCTCCAGCATCCTCATGAGGATGTCCCGGCCGTTGCCGTTCTCCAGCTCGGACTTGGAGCGGATGCAGTCCACCAGGTTCAGCAGCAGCTTGCAGGACATGGTCTGGATGTTGCTGGGCAGCGACTCGTCGTCGATGTTCTTGGCGAAGAGCTGCACGGCCAGGGACAGGTCTGTCAGCGGCAGGTTCTGCCGGACGTGGTGCACCAGGTCGGCCAGCGTGCTGTACGCCAGCGGCCTGGACGGGGAGAGGAAGGGGAGAGGAGGGGCTTTTAAAACAACGGAGGAGGCCATGATGTTGGCAGGGTCGGACGTCTTGCGTTCTCTTTTGGATCCAAACCCGGTGTGAGGATTGTAAAAAAGAAAAATAGCACCCTTTAAAACACAAAGGCCATTCAAGAGAGCTTCACACAGGCTTGAATCGCATCTAAAAAGGACATCCATTAGAAGATAATCAAATACAATTGTATAACAAATTAGATTTTTTTAATAAGGGTACAAGAGGGTACCTCTTACATTTTACTATCAGCCTGATATACCCATTCTTACTCTTCTTCTGTGTGAAAATAAATATATAAATAAGGCTAAAAGAAAATCTATAAAAGTAGCAATCCACAAGATACCCATAATTAAAGAGAAGGTAGGCCAATTACCCAATACATAAAGCTGCAGAAGCCTGTCCTGTCCCTGTTCTTTGTAATGCCAGAGGAATAAGAGGCTCCTTTGTAGTTGATTGTGTTTCATTGTCTTTTTAGTAATACAAATGAATATCTGTTAACCAGAGAGGAGGAGGAGGAGGTAGAAGAGAAGAGGAGCACGGCATGACCGTTAAAAACAAACGCAAACCCTGGAAGGCAGCTCCAGCAGACACCGTAAGTAAGAGAAACAAGGGAAGAGGAGAAAAGGAGAAAAGAGAAAGAAAAAGTGACCGAGCAGAAGGGAGATGGGGAACAGGTGTCGGAGAGAGGTTTAAAAAGAAAAAAAAGAGAAAATAGGAGAGAGGTAAACAAGGACGGGCCGGGGGGGAGACGGGGAGGGGGCGGATCAATATGGGGTAACTGATAGTCATGCCAGGTCTCATCCTCCTGGCCGCGTTCCCCCTCTCCGCTAATTACAGGTGGCAGCTAATGTGTTGACGTGGACTGCTCAGTGGGGTCAGGTGAGGGGGGGGGGTTGTTTATCAATTTAACCATGAGAGACAGCGCCAGCACCTCCCCCTCCGGGGAAGAGAAGAGGGTGGACATGACAGAGTGGTTTTTGTTTTTTTTAGATGCAGTTGTTTGGGCCACTACAATTAGACTGATTAGCATGCTACACTGTACACGCCCAACTGACCCCGGCGGGAAATCAACCCACTCTACGTCGAGGGAGGTCGGATGGCATTGATGAGTGTAATGAGAGTTAATGGCATCCCAAACACACATATACACGCACGCAAGCTCATGTTTGGGGCAGCAGGTGCTCAGGAGGTACAGCAGGTCTTCTGGCTAACAGGAGGGAGCTGGTTCGAATCCCAGGCCCCTTCTCGTCAAACGTCGAGGTATCCCTGAGCAAGGCACCTGAGCCTGACTGCTCCCAGCGAGCTGGCGGGGTTGACAGAACTGTCTGTGAGTTAATGTGTGTCTCAATGTGTGTATGAATGGGTGATTGGGAGGCACTCAGTGGTAAGTGTTTTGAGGGGCCACTGGCTAGAAAAGCATTATATGAATGCAGTCCGTTTGACAAGCAAACTTACCGTAGAGTCTCGCGAGCGGTGTAGCCGGATCCGATCAGGATGGACTCGTCAAACAGTTTGTCCATGCAAGGTATGAACTCTGAAAAATTGAAAGTACTTTTAAAGAAAGGAGTCACTCTCAAAAGGCCCTTTGGGTTTCAAAGTTTTCCAGGAGTAATGAATGAGAAGTGAGCTTTTCATTGTGTGCGTTTCATTATTATTATGTCATACATGGGCAAGAAGTTACTTTTGTTCTTTCTTTTGGTTTTGCAAACTTTATCCATGCATAAATAAATAACTGTAAAGAGTGGCCAGACAGTTATGAGCTTTTAATTAATGCATTGGGAAAACATCATAATTTTATAATTGGATACCTCTCGTTTGTGTGTTTGTACGTGACATGTTTCAACAAGTGCAAGCAAGATCTACAGCTACACAAGACAGTCAAGATGGTGTGTGTGTGTCTCTCCCTCTCTCCATCCATGCGTTTGTTGGCGCACGTGCATGTGTCTCTGACTTTCTGAATCTCTCTCGCTGTGTGTGCGTGTGTGTGTGTGTGTGTGTGTGTGTGCACAACGTACGGCTGCGCAGGTCGGTGGTGAGGATGTGCTTGGCGGCGATGAGCAGCTCCTTGCGGAGGTGGGCGGTTTCCGGGGGACAGTTGGCCAGCAGTTGCAGCATGCCCTTCACCATCTGCTGGGAGTACTTCCCCACAAGGTCCTGGTAGAGCAGGCACACACACACACGATAACATATACACACAGGGAGATGACACACACACACACACACATACACACACACCCGGAGGGAGAGCAACACACACACCCGGAGGGAGAGCAACACACACACACGCACACAATACCAAGACATTAGTTTGAACGTCCCAAACGTATGATGAATGCAGTGAACAGTGAAGAGGCGAGAGAGGGTGTTTAAACAGGGATTCATGTCAGACCAGTATCAGACGCCATCAGCCGTCAGACCGTGTACCTGGTAGATGCGGATGATGTAGGCCAGGAAGGACAGGGTCTTGATCTGGGCTGCGATGAAGTCAGCGTACAGCTCCTTGTTGTACAGCTTGTGTTGCCTGCAGCGAGACACACACACACACACACACACACACACACAGTTAACACACACCCAATGTACACACCCCCTCCTTCCCGTGGGGTCCGAGGTGACTTCAGCACCGGTTGACGACAAACAGCTCTCTTGTTCGCTGAAGCCGTTTGCTTAATCAATTCAGCTTCATTTCCTTTGTGTTTTCGAACACCCGACCCAGCCCCCCCCCCACCCTCCTCCCCCTCCGAGCCTCCTCCCACCCAGGAACCACGTCCCGCAAGGACAACTCGGACCGCTTCGACAGGCCCCCCCTCCCCATACACCAAATACTTGCA
Organism: Gadus chalcogrammus; assembly: GCF_026213295.1. Classification (NCBI taxonomy): domain Eukaryota; kingdom Metazoa; phylum Chordata; class Actinopteri; order Gadiformes; family Gadidae; genus Gadus; species Gadus chalcogrammus. The sequence goes on from NC_079429.1 coordinate 12,277,680, forward strand.
CTTTGTCAAGACAAAATTGCCAGGCGAAAAAAAACATAAATGGACTTAAATAGAATCACCAAGTAAAATGTATTACGGTGAAATGAAACACAATTTTCAAGGTTGGAAAGAAAAAGGAAAATTGGTTAGGAGACGGAATCAAATTCCAGACACACTACGCTTCTCTGAAAAAATGGCACACAGCAGAAACGCTGAAGTCCAAACGTGCTCAGACAGAAGCAAGAGGAAAAACCTACTGAGGAAAGGGCATACCATGTACACACACATAGGGACAACAATATAAGAATGAAGATTAAGAAGTAAAGACGGAAAACTTTGGACACAGCCCAGACATGTTTGAGTACATTACATGCGCACACACACACACAAACACACATGCACATACCTGGCTTGAGGAGAGACCTGCAGCATGATGGTGTTCATGATGAGGGGGACGAACTCGGACACCACGTTGTGTATGTTCAGTTTGTAGAGCTGGGGAGGGCAGAGCAAAGCAATCAGCAAATAATAAATGCAATCAATGCATTATTACCTAAAATATTGCGTCAGGGATAATAAAAAACATCCACACTCTTATTTCACTGCAGTAGTGCATTGTACAGGAATAACATCGTCTTAAAATGTCTTATCTTTTCATCCAAAAAAAATAACATTCACCATTCAGCAATTTTCTACTGAATTATGAAAATGAAATTCTTTTGTGGATCAGCTTTCATATAATGCCGAGTCCTGGATCCACAATGAACCTTCATAGCGCTGCCAAAACAGTGCGTGAAGTGATGTACTGTTACCATGGTTACTACGGTGCACGTTCACCCAGAGAAACCCTGTTCATTTTGGCTTTCAACAGCGGCAGAGGGAAGTGGCGGCACCCACCTGGTACATCAGCACCACGATGATGGGCAGCTCCGCCAGCACCTTGAGAGACAGCGAGCCCCGCGGGATGATGGTGTGCTAGGAGAGAAGGCGTGAAACAGGAAATGAGTCCCAAACTAAAAGGGTGTTTTGGTGGTGAGGGTTGGGCTGCCCGGCCTCTACCACCAGATAAATACATAACACGATTTATGAGTCCACGAATGTAAGTAATACACAATAGAGGGAATTAAATAACCTGCGTGCTCCACTGGCCTTCAGTGAATAACAAGGTTTTTTTAGTTGTGCGTGTGTTTTTCTCTTTCTTTTTGAAGACAATAACCTTCAGCCACGGCACTTGTTTTCAGAGCGTGGTAGGATGGAACGCTACTCCCCTCTAGTGGTACCACTACTGTTGTTGAGCAGGATTACACTTCAAGTACAGTACATGTATGTACACATTAGGAATTAAACCTCATGGTCCATGTTTGGGAATTCGACTATAACCTCTACGTCTTCTCAATGATTTTTAGAACAGCGCTGTAACTAAATACATACTTTAAATGAATACACGTGATATTGTGACTTATTCTTACCGTTCTCGTCTCGCTGTCCTCCCTCTCAGGGGTGGTCTTCACCAGAACCGAGGTGATCATGCCCACCATCTCTGGGGAGGGCACCGTGTTCTCCGCGATCACTTGAGGGTTCTCAAAGTACCGGGCCTGTCAACGAGGGAAGACGGTGAGAGAGAGTCAGTTAAATGACATTTGCCATTCTGAACTATTCACACATATGTGCTTGATGACAGCTAACCCAGAAAACAGACAAAACAATAAACAACGTCCGCAAATGTCCATGCAATGTCCAGTCCTCATTTAACAATGGTGTTCATTTTTACCAGCACTGTTCATGTTAACTACGGTATTGGTGTTTATGTTCATGTTAACTGAGATGTATACATTATTGGACAGGGTTAGGGTTAACCCTCACAACGAACCCTATGAAATTGCTATATAATAATTATTATTACTGGATAACTAATGTTAATTAATGTTCCCTCATTGTAAAGCGTTAGGCATTACCCTAGATCTAACGTCAATATTTCCACATCGACTAATGCTTACAATGCATTTCAGGAATGTGACACTGTGGAACAAAACATTGGATGGACTTACAACAACTTTTGGTAGGTCTTTGTAGATCTGCTTCACAAAGTCTAGAAAGTGATGAATCTGAGAAGGGACAATCATGGCAAAAGTGTTAACGCATTAAATCCTTTTCCCCCCGAATGGTGCCTCAAAACTTGTAAACCATCCCCTCAGGACCCAAATTACAGCACAATGCAGCATAAATAGTAATGTAAAGGAATATATAGAAATGGAGTATTACGGTATGTGAGTCTTGACTTGCCTCGGGAGAAATGGGCGGGCGAAACTGCTTGTGGAGCTCAATGATAATGCGGAGACAGATCAATACATTCTCCTCACTTTCAATCTGCAAGAAAGCAAAAATTCATGCTTTAATACATTCAGAACCAGATCATGAGCATTACAAGGTCATGAGCGTTAAATGTGAAAATACTAGAATGGACCACTTTAGAGCAGTCCAACTACACAGTTTTATAACACAATAATAAAAAGGAAATAAGGTTGGAATAACTATGAAAGTTAACACCAATCGTTTTGAATACCAAAAGGTATTTCTAAGAGCTGCTGGGCGAGCAGGAGTTGTGCCGTTGTCATGCTGCTCTTGGAAAAGGTGTGTCTCTTACCTCCAGGAAGCGGAACATGACAGACAGGACGTTTTTGGTGTGCGGTCGGAGGTGCTCATTGGTCGGGATGCGGTGAATGATCTCCAACACGAGTTTCCTCAGTTGCTGAAAAACATCAAAAGTCCAACCGTTTTGTTTTTGGTATTCTCATCGATCCTTTTCTATGACAAAAATCTTGTTTTTTTTCCCCCAAAAAGTACGGTCAGTGAATTGAACAGCTATTATTTAAGGGTAATTTGTTTGAAATAGCTTGGCTATTCGTCAGCCATTAGCGACTGAAAGGTGCTGTACAAATAGCTGTTTCGAGGTGACTCCGCCAGATATAAGACCACTTCAGGCTGATTGATGACCAATCAGGGCATCCTTTCCTTGATTTGTTATCGACAGCTGGGTCAAATGGAAACAATTCTCAATGGCAGAGAGAGATATGTTTCAGATTGTTAAGTTTCAAAATAGTGCTCTCTTCTGCTCACTCTCTTTAAAACACTCGGATCTTGACCTTTAGGTCCAGGAATATTACACTGGATGTGGAGAGCAACGCCTACCTGTGTGGGTTTTTCCTGCAGAAACTGCACCTCTCCGTCCTGTAGAAAGGTGAGGAAGCGAGGGATGATGTGCTCCAAGAAGGTGGAGTACTGCGGCGAAGACGTCACGTTCTGCAGGGGAAAGAACCAAATCCACAACGTGATCAAACTACATCTCTGATAACCTCTACGACACCTTCCAAGGCAACAATCCCTCAAAGGTTGTTTTGATGAAAAGGTTGCACAGCTTTGAATGTGTTACACCTTTTCAAATCATTATGATCACTGTCACGGTTGAAATTTAAAAGCATAAATTAAAGAGGATAGTTTTATTCTTTATAAACTAGAACCGTGATGGCTGCAGTGAAAAGTGCACTGCGGGTGTAAATATATAGATGTTCATGTTATACATGCGTCTACATTCCATCTTCTGAAAGCCATTCTTCTACCTGTACACTCACTGACAACAACATCGCCAAACCATCCATTCGGGCAGAAATTGACAGTAAAACGTATCAAACTCACCTCAAAGTTCTCGCTGACCTCCTGCATCATCTTGAGCTTGGTCTCATCCGCTGATTGGTTGGGGACATAGTGTGGGTGGCAATTAGTCAACACATGGTTGTGAAAGGCTTGCAGTTTCTACAGCTTGACTAACCAGTGGGGCGCTCAGATCTTATCAGTTTTACTTTCACCGCCCAGAGTTTTTTTAAAGAGTACATCAACAGCACGCATACAAACACCCAAACGGTCATTCTCTCAGTCACGCACATGTACTCTTTATCTGGGCTAAAGGGTATCGCTCTCATCACATTGCCCCAACACCAAAAAGTCTATCAACTACATGTCTTTAAAACAATTGAACTCACGTGTGTTCGTCTCCGTTAGTGCAGCTACGAACTGCAGGTACTTCTTCATTAACGTGGTTTGGTCCACCACAGTGGGGCTTGGGGCAGGCACGAATGCCATGGTGCCGGCCGGGAGAGACATGGCTGCGATGGGGGTGCGTGCAGACCCACCGATCTTATAAGAATTGCATGCACGCTGCATACAAAGAGGAAATAGTCAACGTTGGAAAGTATTTTTAAACCGGCGCATACATCAGCGTGATTGTGAAAACGAAAGAAACTTTTCTATTGATGAACGAATAACCATTGATAATGTATTTGTGTAAACATGTAAATGGAAGTAGTTTTAACAAATCATGGATAAACAAACAGGGAAAGAAGACAAACATAGCATTACATTGCGGGCGCATTGTGATGATGTCATTAAAAGCGGCTAGCTATTTTGTGCAGAGCACAATTCCCTTTATGAATTACATTTACAGACTTCTAACTTCAAAAGTCATTCCATTCAAAATCGATTGCAATGTTGACAAAATGTACGATCAATAACATAAAGAGAACACGTATGTTTGCAGTATTCTTCTGAATAACACAAACAGCTAACGAGTTATGCTAATATGCTACTGATGCTTTCCTCAAAGAAAGAAAGCGCTCGGAACACATTGCAATCGTTATCAAATAGACAAGCAAAGTTTTAGCTTTATTCAAATATGAAAATAAATGCATACTCAAGACAAATGGCCCCATATTATGGAATATGATATATCATATTCCATAATATGGGGCCATTTGTCTTGAGTATGCATTTATTTTCATGAATTCATGATTTTTATTTTCATTTATTTGAATGCTATATATAGCATTCAAAATATTTAGTTAATATGAAAAATCTCAAACTGGACTCACCGTGCAGCACCACAGACAGGATGCCGTCTCTCTGTATCCGTCGCGTCGCTACACAATGTAGTGAATGACGACTAGAAAAACACATATTTTCCTCCCTAAACTCATTAAACTTGTTTCAGATTAAATATATGCGGTTAAAGTAACTTTATTGACATAAATGTATAAGATCAACCAACATTATTGATTTAAAGCAATTAAATATATGTTTTTTCGTCATTATAGTGCCAGCGGAAGGATACACGGTAAAATGAGGTGGTTATAAGACCATCGTTTTCGATGGTCTTAGTAGCTACAGTGATCCTATTGGCTACGATACTTCTTGGCTGATTCCATATCCCGCCTATTCCAAGACTGGCATTTGTGAAGGCTGCAGGTGTCTTGTGAGGAGAATATAATGGTATCACACAGGCATAACTTCATTACAGTTTTTCTCAGTCGCTTTGGTACATTTCTCAGATCAGAATTGAAATTTGCAAAACAGTAATTGCATTTCTCAAAACAATTCGTACAAATAGCAAAACACCATGGATTTCATGCAAAAGCCAGTCTCGTGCTGAAAATCCTTAGTTCGTTTCTCAAATATCTCTGTCAATGAACATGTCAGTGCCATCACAATGACAAGTCCTTGTGTCATTGTGTACGAATAAGACAGTCAAATTGCTTAGTCATGTTGTCAATTTAACAGTGTACTCTGGAGGGATGTTCTGATGTAAACTATGGCTAAAGTTCTGAAGACAATTATTGTAAATTGTAAGTTACACCAGTGTGTGTGGGAGATTGATTGCAAGAGACTGGACAAGATTCACATTTACGCTTTGACTGTTTGTACTGTAATTCGTTGACAGACCATGTCATTACTAGAAATATGAACATAGGAAAATTTCCTTAGGGTAAACTGTAAATGCGTTGCTGCATGAATTACAGTGCAGTCTTCCTACATCTCCTGACGTTCCTGTCTGTTGGGCCACAAATTCCATTGTCAGACAATGTAACATTGTGTTGTGCTCCAGCTATATATATACTTGCCAGTTCATGGTTCAGGAGATGCACCTTTGAGCTATTTCGGTAAACTGGTTGATCGTTGGTTGACCTAACACTTCACACATTTCCCTTCTTTAGAGAAAGTAAGATTCACCATGGGAGCAATTTACCAATTCAGGACAGATTTAGAAAAAAAGTCTAATGGAAATGTATAGAAATATGTTTGACATATTATGACAACTGGTTCAACCATTTTGCATGTAAAGACCTATGCAATGAACTAATGCCTAAATGTTGTGGGGGTGAGACTATTCAATAGAGACCCCTTACAATAAATTTTTACCAACATGACATAAGCAATTGATAATATAGGAAAGAGCAGAGAATTGTAAATAATCATTTGCATGAATGTACCAAAGCATTTGCAACGTGTTCAAATGAATGAGAAACTGAGAACAAGTGACACACTGATGTGAAGATTGAACAGGTAGTTTTGAGAATTTCAATTCTGATCTGAGAAATGTATCAAAGCGACTGAGAAAAACTGCAATATATATACAGTTTATGCATGTCCCCAACAAACCCAATTCTTTGGAAATAAGGAGTATATATTTGGTATATTATAGAAGTGTAATTCAGCCCATAGTAAGTTAAACCAGTTGGACATGAACCACTTTTATTACAGGTTTTCTCAGTCGCTTTGGTACATTTCTGAGATCAGAATTCAAATTCTCAAAACTACCTGTTCAATCTTCACATCATCGTACATTCATGCAAATGATATGGTAAAATGTCCTGCTCTTTCCTACGTTATCAATTGCTTATGTCATGTTGATCAAAATGTATTGGAATGGGTATCTATTGAATAGTCTCACTCCCACAACATTTAGGCAGGCCCGGCCATGGGCATAGGCAGTATAGGCGAATGCTAAGGGCGCATCCATCGACAGGGGGCGCCAAATATATGTCTTTTTTTATTTTCTTCTGCATACTGTATTCATCTAACTTTAACTTCAAGGACAACATAACATAACATGTAAAATAAAAGAGCGCCCTAGTTTCCGTGTCGTCGTCTCCCCCCCCCCCCCCCCCCCCTCTTATACCTACACAATGACACAAGGACTTGTCATTCTGGTGGCACTGACATGTTCATTGACACAGATATTTACTTTTGAGAGATGAACTAAGGATTTTGAACAAGAGACTGGCTTTTGCCGGTAATCCATGGTGTTTTGCAATTTGTACGAATTGTTTTGAGAAATGCATTTACTGTTTTGCAAATGTTGAGGATGATTCGAGAATTGTACCAAAGCGACTGAGAAAAGCTGTAATGTATATACTACTACATTTTTTTTCTCAACTTTCAGTGAACGTATCCACAAGGTGACCTTATTTGTTATTTTTATTTGGTATGCCCTCTTGCACTGAGCGATACTGTTTCAAAATATAGTTTTTGCAATCACAAGTTCCAATGGACTCCTGTTGTTTTCTGAAAAATTGTCTATTGATGGCTTCTTATAGGCTACCATGCAATGACAATGTATTACCTGACATATATTTAATAAGGTGATTAAGCCACACATGTTTAAACATATTATTAAAGGAAATAATTTTACAGAGTGCTGTATATAATAATAATAATAATGATAATAATACATTTTATTTATAATGCACTTTATATTCAAGAATCTCAAAGTGCTTCAGAGAAAAAAAATCAAAGCTCCAAGAAAGTTTAGCTAAGTGCTCTTTTAAAGAGATTGGTTTTTAACCCTATATATAGATCAACCGCTAAGGGGACATACTGCATTTACTATAGATCTGTCTCCAGCATCACTGTGAAATGAGCCAAACTAGAAGCAAGCCGAACCAGCCTCTTCCTATATGCTTGAAGCACACTTTAAAAAGCTGGCCTTCATAACGATGATGTGATATTGAATACAGACAACGGTGACTCACAAACTGAAAGGTTTTACATCAGCGAATATCCATCAGCCTCGTCACATATTTCCAGCAGCTCACGAAAAAACTATGCAAAATTGAATTTTTACTAACACTGATCGAGTATTGGGCATGCACGTTCAATATATAAGCATTTATGTCATGTTAAATCCCAGGTGGAGCGAATACATTTCTACTCCTTTGCATTCATTGCAAATATGGGTAACATGTAGCTTTAGTTTTTTGACATATGTAATAGATGCGGTGCCTTCAACTGTACAATAAACATTTTGTCTTTCAGTATATTTGTATGTCATTCACAGAGAAAGAATAAACCTGATGAATAAACCTGACCATCCAGAACGGCCCAGACCCACCTCCCAGTATGTCCATCTGAAGACCGAAAGCTGGTTAAAGTGTCACCTGTAACTTAACAATCGGCGGATATATCGTGCTTCCAATATCTATGCATTCAGAAGTATATAATTCAGGGCTTGGTGTTATCTAACTATAATGAAATAATGTGGTGTCGTTTTCTTTTAATTAGGGTCTATTTATTTATCCATTTCCTGGCATCACAGAACATAACTAAGCCCTATCTCCTACCGTAGCTTGCTAATGGATTTTAGATAATGGCAGGCCTATTCATATCCTGCACATTCAATGGACTGAATGGAGTTGTAAAGTGCTAAAGTAACATTCATCTCAGCACATAACACCTCTGCTTATATCCACCTCTCTTCTTTCTATCTCCCTCCATTTTCACCCCTCTGCTCTCTCTCTCTCTCTCTCTCTCTCTCTCTCTCTCTCTCTCTCTCTCTCTCTCTCTCTCTCCCTCTCGCTCCCTCTCTCTCTCTCTCTCTCGCTCTCTCTCTCTCTCTCTCTCTCTCTCTCTCTCTCTCTCTCTCTCTCTCTCTCTCTCTCTCGCTCTCTCTCTCTCTCTAAAACCCTCTCTCCATGAACTATATCTATTTACTGCTCTCCTTCCCTTTTCTAGCTGTAAGGTCAATGTAATACACTTATTTTGGGGATACTAGATAGATAGAGAGAGAGAGAGAGAGAGAGAGAGAGAGAGAGAGAGAGAGAGAGAGAGAGAGAGAGAGAGAGAGAGAGAGAGAGAGAGAGAGAGAGAGAGAGAGAGAGACAGACAGACAGACAGACAGACAGACAGACAGACAGACAGACAGACAGACAGACAGACAGACAGACAGACAGACAGACAGACAGACAGACAGACAGACAGACAGACAGACAGACAGACAGACAGACAGACAGACAGATGGATAGATAGTTTGAAAATACGTTCAATGTCCAAGAAACTACCATTTCTCAGTCCTTCAAAAGCTTTTATGTCCATTTATATACTCAAAGGTCTTTCACCGTGTGAAGAAAAGCCTAAACAAGTCAGCCTGGGAAAGGAATGAACTGATCGATTCTTGGTCATATATTGTAGTATGTTTGCTTTGCATGTATTAGTCAGCTAGAAATGTGGAAAACCAAATGGAATTATGGATGTGGTTCGAGCTCCTTAATAATGAGAAGCTGTGATTTCTATTTTTTTCCCCCTGGAGCTGGAGGGACAGGTCACTGCGTCTGGGGTAAAATAAGTGTGATGTCTGAAAAAACACCACCAAAGATGGTGTGAATCCATCTGCACCAGTGGTAATAGTGGTTCCACTGAGCTCCTTCGGAAAACAAGACAGAGGTGTTAATGGTCGGACATTGTTACCAGGAAAAAACGTTTTTATAATCAAATTTTTCTTTTTACCTATATTCATGCTCCCAAAACTTTCTTCTAAGTCCTCACTTTTCTTTCTTTGCATCCTTACACATAAGTGAATCACGTGAGCATGTTTTTAATCCTGCTTGAAATTAATTCATGAATGATCATAATCTTACCTCCTCATAAAATGCAAGAAAACTGAGCTATAGAATCGCAAAATGTTGTTTAAGTGAAAGAAAGACGTGTTTGCAGTTGTTTGTGTCCACCCAACCCTGTATGAGTCACATGCATAGGGGGCTTCATTAATTGTTCAGGTACTTGGTTGGAAGCCATGTTCAAAGCACAGCGGTGTGTCTTCCAGTCTGCGCAACAGGCTCTATTGACCTATTGCTAATTGTTTACCCCTACAACCTTTGTGTGTGTGTGTGTGTGTGTGTGTGTGTGTGTGTGTGTGTGTGTGTGTGTGTGTGTGTGTGTGTGTGTGTGTGTGTGTGTGTGTGTGTGTGTGTGTGTGTGTGCGTGTGTCCACATAAAAATGAAGGCTTCCTATAACTTGTATATATGATTTTCTAAAAGCTTCTTCCACTGTGAGATACTCGGATTCATCTATACATGAGGTGATGTAATGCACCTACATTTTGAGAGACACAATTGGGGAGTATACATCTGGGAGAAAAACATCTTTGTATAGAACGAAAATAGACCATTGTATGATAGAGCGGTAGAATAGGCCTCGTCTTCAACCGCAGACCTTCGACGATATATGAGCCCTGCGAGTGTTTGTGCTTGTAAGTATGTGTGTGTGTGTGTGTGTGTGTGTGTGTGTGTGTGTGTGTGTGTGTGTGTGTGTGTGTGTGTGTGTGTGTGTGTGTGTGTGTGTGTGTGTGTTTGTGTGTGTGTGTCTGAGTATACGTCTGCCCGTTTGAGTGCGCGAGTGTGCGTGTGTCTGTCTATGCATGCATGTATGTGAATGTCTGCCCTATGTGCATGTGTTAGTGTGTGCGTGTGCATGTATGTGTGTCTTTGTGTTTATGTGGTGTGTGTGTGTGTGTGTGTGTGTGTGTGTGTGTGTGTGTGTGTGTGTGTGTGTGTGTGTGTGTGTGTGTGTGTGTGTGTGTGTGTGTGTGTGTGTGTGTGTGTGTGTGTGTGGGCGTGTTTGCTGGTTTGTTAAAAGATTTGACGCATTGACACATTACAAATAAAACCCAGTGCCGATCATTTCCATTGGCTATAGATTGAAGTTATAGTGCCGTGATGATAGCCTATATTATTTTCCTCTCTGAATTTTAAGACAACGTAGACCCACACAGCAAGGCTGATAACTCTGATTTGACGTCAACGTCGTAGGCCTACTACCACCATTCCTGAATCTTCCAGACACTCCCCCCTCCACCCCCTCCCCGGCACCATTTAATCCTCTTTTCTGACGGAGCTGTCGGTTCATCACCTCGCAGTGTATCTAAGTCAAGCCAAGAATAACTCCTCTAACCCTCTCACGCTGGTCCGGTCTTGCCATCCTCGATAGAGATAGATCTAGATTTCCGTTATTTCAGTTGTGTCATTATTCCTGATTATTTGGGGCGAAAGGGGGGGGGGGTGGGGGGGAGATAAAATCCGTCACCATGTTTTCAAGTAGAGACCTCAACTTTCGGAGTTACGCATACATCGAGTTTTTATCCAAATGTATTTAGACTATCATCGCGGCTTTAGTTGCGCGCTTAGCTTTAATACTTTACTATTATTCTTTGTAACAGATCACCGTACCGACCTCAGTGATGTTTTCACTCGTGTACGGGCTGTTCTTCTTTCTAGCCCTTAGCGGTAGCCCACTAACGCGCGGCCAACCAGACGACGGGAAGAGGTACATATGCAGAGCCGTGCCGGTGACCGGTGACGCGAGCTGCCAGGTGACCCTTCTACCCGAGCTGACCGCGGGGGGCCAAGAAGAGGAGCTGAGGAACACCGTAATGCAGCTTCGCGAGACGATCTTACTGCAGAAAGAAACGATCGGCAAGCAGCTCGGAACCATCAACGAGTTGACCACCAAACTCTCCCTCTGCGCCTCGTCCTCCGACGATGGGAAGTACGACCGAGGAGGCTCCTGGACCAAGGATAAGCAGAACACCATGGGGGACGTGCCCCGGGATCCAAATAGCACCATCGAAAGTCTTGGGAAGACCATGAAGGGGCTGAAGGACCGACTGGAGAGCCTGGAGGTAAGGGCGCGCGCACCTGCTTAAAGCATACATGCGTTAAAGTTAAAACTAGGAATACAAAATTAAAGAATATTTGTATATATAAATATAAAGTGTTTTTACACTATTGTCCCAAAAAAATTAACACTATTTGAAGGTTTTAATTATTTCTAAGCTGTATTCTGGGTACTGCGCAATGTCCATATGAAGTTCGTCTGCGTCTCCATCACCATTTTTATTTCAACGACAATGCTTTACGATTCCTTCTGGTGGATAGGACTATACACAAGTTCAAAGTGATGACATGGTCAATTTGTCTTTTAATTTGTGCTACTTAATTGAGTCTAGCTCCATGTTTTGGTTACTGAGAGCCTCTCCCCCTCCTTCTCCCAATAGCAACACCAAATGCGGGCAAACAGTTCGGGGACTCCGTTTCCCAGTGAGCTCCGCGACATGCTACAGCTGCGGCTGGTGGATCTGGAGAAGCAGCTGCTGAGGAAGGTGAACTACCTGGAGACCGAGAAGACCACGCTGTCCAACGCCACGGCCGCCTACCGGATGAAGACTGAAAGTACGCTGAACGCGCTGGTGGAGAGGATTAGCGAGTTGGAGAAAGGTGGGTGGGGGTGTCGGTGGTGGTGGTGGTGGTCCAGGTGGTGGTGGTCTAGGGGATGGTATGTGTCCTTTAGTAAAGGTGAACGTACAGGTGGTGCTAGGGGCGGATTAGTAAAGGTGATGGTATTGCTGGTGCTGGTGTTGGTGATGATCGGGGCCATGGTGAGGTTGGTCGTGGTGATATTGGCGCTTGAGGAGATGTTGGTGTTGATGGTGGTGTTGGTTGTGATGGTATGGCGTTGATAATAATGAAGGTGGTGGTCACGGCATGGTGGTGGTGGTGTTGGCATGGTGATAGTGAGGGAGTATGAAATGTTCTAACAACCTAACCAAAAAAATGTGTAGGGCTTAGTGTTCTACCTGACCATTATTTTATATATTTCATATTTTATGTATATAATTGTATACCAATATGTCATTATATCAAGCTCTATTTAATACCTGACTCTAATTATCATGGGGAGATTAACTCAATCAACTCATCTCCTTGATTGCAACATGAAAATATGAACAAGCTCAGAGAAACAATGGATGCAGGCTTATGGCTGCTTCCTTTTTCATTATGTTTGGATGAGCGACAAACAACAAGAAGTACCAAAATTAGAGCATACCAAACAGGCAGCGACTAAATCCACTCAATCTGACAACCCCCATCCTGATAGTGTGGAGATGAGCAAGTTATAAACGGAGGTGTCCCAAAAGGAGACCTTACTCTACTCTTTTCTGTTCTTCCTTCTCTTCCTTCTCTTGTGTCTCATGAGCCTCTTCCTTTCTTTCTATCCTGTGTCCCTTGTGTTCTCTCTTTCTCTCTGTGTCTCTCTTCATTATTGTGCTGTCTCTTTTGCTTGGCAGCTGTTACATTTGTAGTTTAATGATGTACTTTTTGTATTCTTCCTCCCTCCCTCCTCCCTCCCTCCACCCTCCTCCATCTTAACTCCAACCTCCCTCCCTCCACCATTCCTCCCTCCCTCACTCCTTCCTTCCCTCCCTTTCCCCTCCCTCTATCATCCTTCCCTCCTTCCCTCCTTCCCATCGCATTCTCCCGTCTTCCTTCCCTCTCCTCCCCTCCCTCTCTCCCTCTCTCCAACCCTCCACATCTCTCCCACAGGCGGAGGTGATTTCAAGTCTCCCGAGCAGTTCAAGCTGTCCCTCCCCCAGCGCACAAACTACCTGTACGGCCGCATCACCAAGAGCCTGCCCGAGATGTACGCCTTCACCCTGTGCATGTGGGTCAAGTCCAGCGCCAGCCCGGGCATCGGGACCCCCTTCTCGTACGGGGTGCCGGGCCAGGCAAATGAGATCGTGCTGATCGAGTGGGGGAACAACCCCATCGAGCTCCTGATCAACGACAAGGTGAGTCCTGTAGTAATGACACGCATCGTAGCTGATAGGATGGCGCTCCTGGTTTTATTGTTTGTAACGTCAAAGGCTCAAAGTTCACTATAATGACTCACTCTAGTATAGGGTCATATAATATGATATTATATTGGTGCATATTGTCTTACATCATGTCATATAACATCATGACATAGGATATTATCTCACATCCTGAATCACCTAATAACATATCCCATGTGACATCATAACATCTCATAACATATGGTATGTCACATCCCCACACATCAAAACATGTAATATATAACATCATTGCATATCAAAATATCCCATCATAACACATCATATTATGTATCATCCTATATCACAACCTGTAACACATCATCGGTGAGGTCGTAATGCAACACGATTTGACCTCCCGTCCCAACACCTCCTATGACATCACATCCTGTGCCCCAGGTGGCCCAGCTGCCCCTGGCGGTGCGCGACGGCCGCTGGCACCACATCTGCGTGGCCTGGACCACGCGGGACGGCCAGTGGGAGGCCTACCAGGACGGGGAGAGCGTGGGCAGCGGGGACAACCTGGCTGCCTGGCACCCCATCAAGCCTGGTGGGGTCATCATCCTGGGGCAGGAACAGGTGCGGCAACAACCCCCCTGGCTCCTCACCCCTCCATCACACCCCTCGAACACACCGACTCGCTGATGCTACAACCGAACCCTGCCCATACTGATCAATAGTTGATCATTTCCGTAGATAACATCTGTACGCTCTGCCACTTCATTGTTTATGACATGTTTGGTAAAGAGCATAAAAAAATAACGTGTCTAGACGGTGTCAGGGAATGGCAGGTTAAACCACGCAACGGAATGAAAGAAAGTCACAATTCACTTAAATAGGTGACACGGCTATGGCTGGTTTGATGGAGACGCCTCCCCCGCAAACCACCCACAGCATGAGCGACAGATCCCTCAGAGGTGTAACGAACCGACCCCCTGAAGGCAGAGGATCCGCCTTTGAAGGCAGCTGCTGTTCAGAGCGTGACGATGATGTCGGAAAAACCCTTTTTTATTCTGCAGGACGTGGTGGGCGGACGCTTCGATGCGGGCCAGGCGTTCGTGGGCGAGCTGAGCCAGGTGAACCTGTGGGACCGGGTGCTGAAGCCCCCAGAGATCCGGAGCATGGCCAACTGCACCACCTACCTCCCGGGGAACGTGGTCTCCTGGCTGGCCAGCAACGTGGAGGTGTTCGGCCGGGGGGCCTTCAAGAGGCCCCTTGAGGTGTGTCAGGACCGGCTGCCCAACGCCTAGTTGGGGGGGCTGGCAGTGGGGTTGGATTGTATCGCTTGACTGCTTTTGGCCACTATTCGTTGTTGTGTTCTTGTGCCCTAATGTGGAGTGTCTGTGTATATGAGCCGCTTGCAATGGGCGGGGGGAGCTTTTTTTGTGCATGTGCAAGTTTTGACGTCATCTAAGTTTGTCTGTAGTGGCATTGACTAATCAACTCACTAACAAACTGACGAACCCTACAGCTATTCAGAAGATGCTTGTGTCCAGACAGGGCAACTAAAAGGGTAGCAGCTTGCCCTACATTAATTCCTAATTCAAAGCTTAGCCTGCCTCAAGGAGACCACAATGGAAGAATTTTTAAATTGGTAGAAACCACAGACACATGGACTCAAGGACAGACACTTACACAACACACACAACCTGGCAAAACGTGGCCAGAAAGCAGAGCGATTCGAGATACATGCTCGGCTAACTGCTAATACACGAGGATAAAGTAAACGACAAGGAGCAGACAGAACAGTCGGTCCCTGGCTGACATGTGAGGGAGGGTTGCGTGGGCGTGGATGAGGTGTAGCGAAGGAGGAGATTATCTGTCTAAGGAGACGTCTGATCCTCCACTCAGGACTTTTCTCCCCCAACTGGGCTCTAAGCCAGTTTGAGGCTTTCTTGCGCAACAAGGCTAACCCTAATCTGCTTATTGATGGGACGGATCTGATTTCACTATAATATCGCAAAGGATAATAGTGTCTGGTAAAATGAATATATTTACATTTATATGGAAGAAGTGCTGAAACACAACGCTGGAATAGTTGGCATTTTTGCTGTATACATATTTTGCTATGTTGATGTTACGTGAATAACTCGAAGATGAAGTTGTGAGTAGTATTAGCTTCATGGTTGATGTGGCTTATTATCCGAAGTACTTACTGTCAGCAGACAGAAATACATACGCACTAGAGAGCCTGCATCCATTATAACCTCAGGATGAACTGCTTCTTGCTTGAGATGCGTCTTGTATTGCCCCCTCTTCACTGTCTGCTGCTTAGTGCTTGCCTGCCTTTACAATAACACAACGGTCAATAGAGAATTGGGGTAGTAGCATTTGTTATCCTAATTGATTCCCTTTATCACTCTTGGCTCTAAATGCATTATGTTGGATGTGATGTTGTATCTTTTGCCTACATACAAATCATCTGTCAGAGTAGAACATCTCTGTGATTTAGTTTCTCGGTTTAAAGGATTGTTGTTTAAATAATTATAATAATGTAATTGTATTTATAGTCATAATAATATCTAACGTATTGTAGGAAAGTGTATTATGTATGTTGTGGGCCTGAGGGTATGTGTACCCTTACATGTGGCCTTTGAATGTTGCATAAGTGCCATGACAATATTTCAAGTTTCCCTTTGCCAATTTAATGAAAATGTGTGACTTCAAGCAAAGAATACAAAATAATAAAAATGCTGCAGATATAAATACTTTTTTTTGTTTAGTGTCTGCCTTATGTGAGTCATTGACATTATCTCTATGAATCCCTTGCCTGTCCTTTATTTATTCGGCGTGGTTAAACTGACTTTGCAAAGAAACTTGCAAATACAACAGACTGCCTGTCAACTCCAATATGGCTGCCATCTCTTTCCAGTTCTACCAGCCCTGACACCTTGGTTGATGATAGGTGGATCAAGTGCTTGATGAATTTGCTTACTGGATTGAGGTCACACCATAGCCCTCTTAAGCCACTCTAGAGGGTGGTCGAGAGATCAGGTGACATCCACTGCCCCCCCCCTCCTCTCCAAAAGGACTACAGTTAATGGTGTGTTCCTGTATCCTCGGACGCCAGCCTTCCAAGTTGCACGTTTGATGACACTTCCGGTCTCGGAGCATTCATAGCGTTTCTGTTCTTCTTTGTGATTGTGGCATGAAATTGGCTAGTCGTTGTTTATTATTAGCTACATTAGCCTCTTTAGCAAACCAGCCCGAAAACAAACAACACAACTTTACATTGTATTTCACGCACAGCAAGACCATGCAATGTATAAATTGGTGAACGGAATAAAGTAGCACTATAACAGGTGTGTAAGAGCATTTAAAGTCGACATAAAAATGACCTACGTGGTACAAATACAAAAGAAAAAAATCTCGTTATGGGCGCAGCCATTTTGTTGAGAGCGTCATCACTGCCCTCGGTCTACTCTCAAATTTTCGAAAGGTGAAGACAAAAAGGGGGAGTGCCTTCGAGAAAGCTTGGAGATCTTCGACTTTCGACTCGGAAGTCTGGCCTTCGAGGATTCAGGAACACACCATAAGCCCTGTAAGCACCACATGGTGGGTAAAGAAATTATGTAAGTCTGCACATGCAGGTAGCAATGCCAATGTAATTGTAATTTTATATTAAATTAGAATACCAAAGCAGCCAAAACAATGACAATTACAATGTTCTAACATTTATTGCTTTGAAAATGCTCAAATATAAGTGCAAGTCTAACTGCATCTAATTTGATAAATATAATCCTGTAGTTAAATTGATCCTTAAAACATCAAACATCAGACCTCAGAGATTAAAAAGCTTCACAGAATTCAAATCAATATAGGCTACAACAAAAAAAATAGTTTTGGAGCAGAAGGCCATATGATAAGCATGCAAAAGAGCTATAACCTTTTAATAATATGCTAATACAAAGCACGGACCAGGAAGGACTTTAACTTCTTTGTATTTGGCAACAAAACTTTTTCTATGCATAGGCTGAATACGAATAAGTGCAGAACAGCCCTGTTTAAAGTGAAACGAAGGGTGCTAGTGAGGTGTGGATTAGGTTAGGAACACTAAGGACCATGTCGAAGAATGAGAGGCTGGCTCTCTCCTCTCTCCAGTCCAGAGAAGCTTAGTTTAACTTGGCTTCCATCCTCATCGTTTAGGAACAAAGCACTGCTGGAGCGTCCCACCTGCATTGGAGTAAAAGGGTTGGAACAAATTCGATGCATATATGTATTGCAATCAACTTAACATATAGAAGATATAAGATAATGATGACATTACATTTTTTTATTTCACACCACGCTATTTAAATTTAAATTTCACGTTTTCATCATAAATTAATATTTATTCATGAAATTGACCTTTTCATTAAATCATTATTCATTCATTGATCAATATTGTCATATTTGGCGTTCCATTATCCAGGTGCTGGGCGGTCCCACATGTTACAAACACAAAATAAATAACTTTTTGTGAAACATTGCCCCCCTGTGGCTATAGCAGAAACCGCAGCACAAAGTCCAATTAACGATTGCAATTATTACTCGAAATCAAAAAAACGGTATGCTGTCGGATGAAACCATGTGCTACATTTGTTATCTGAAGTCCTACCTGGAGCAGGTTTGGGTGACGCGGGCGACAGGCGATGATGCCAATGAAGGAGAAGGTAGCCGCAAGCACTGCCAGACAGGACATTATGAAGAATAGGTTGGTGTTACCTGTACAAAGAACAGCACGCTATCGTCATGCCAACCAAAATAAAAAAAGAAGCCTCTAAAAAGTCATAATCACCAAATTCTTCATTATCATTATCATGTTTATATATATATATATATATATATATATATATATATATATATACAGTATACATGAAATAATTTAACTAGCTAGCTATAAATAAGCTTTTCAATTTAAAATAAAATTGTATATAATAGATCAAATCAAGAGAAGAGACAAGAACACATAACAACAAGAGGTAGCAACCAAGAAACCAGAAGACCTAGCAACAGCTGGAAACAATTGATCTATCCGGTTTTATATTATAAATAAATATTAACTGTGTTATAACCACCTGAAACTGAAAAAACTTTTTTCGTTGTTGCATAAAGCACTGGTTATTCAGCTATCATGCATAACCAGCTCTTAAGTCTCTTTCAATTATGCATTTCCAGCTAGGACAGGAACAGATTGATTGACCACAGCAGACATGTGCTTTCCGTGTTAGGTACACTCCTTTGATGTCGGCCAGCCTCAAACACATACACACACAAGCATGCATACTCACACGCACGCACGCACGCACACACACACACACACACACACACAGCAAACAAGACAGGCACGCATGCACACACGCACACACACACACACACACACACACACACACACACACACACACACACACACACACACACACACACACACACACACAATGTAATGTAATTCTGCTGAACTAATGAGCCGAACATGCAGAGGGAATGCTCGATTTGAGATGCTGCATGACACAGCTACTAGTGGTCTCTATGTCGTTTTTCCGCAATCTTTTTAAACCAACCCTGCCTTGCTCCCGTTTCGCTGTGTTTCTCAATGTCTTTCCTGTAGCAAAATAGGTCATAATCTTGAGAATGAGAAATGGAAGGAAGAAAGTAAGAAACAAACAAACACAACAAACCTGTTTTAATCCTATGACTCATATCGTATGTGTTCATTTAGTCATCCACATGGATTGAGTAACAGAGACAGAAAGAGAACCAAAGACCAAAAGACTAAAAGACAGAATGACAGAGAAAACGTCAAATAATGAATGATAACAAAAACAAAAGAATGAATGAACACAAAGCAAGGAACAGAGGAACAAATGAACGAACAACTGTAAGAAAAAACGTATCAACGAAGAAAAGGATTAGATAATTTAAGACTGAACTAGACCGAACGAAAGCCAAAGAACAAGATGCCGGTGACTCACGGCCCCTCCCCACGTAGACGCTGAAGGAGGAGTGCAGGCTGCTGATGTCGTTCTGAACGCTGATGTCCAGGCAGTGGAGGCCACTGGAGGCGAAGGTGTGGTTCAGACGCAGCATGTGGCTGTACAGCACCGACCGAGTGCAGACCGACGGGGTCATGGACCTGCAGTCTGGGACCACCTGCCAGCACACCCACATGGGGGGGCTGGGACACACAAACACACACACACACACACACACACACAGGCGTATACGCACACACACGCACGCACACACACACACACACAAACACACGCACACACACAAACACACGCACACACACAGACGCACGCGCACACACAGACGTATACACACGCTCACACATAAACATACAAACACACATACATCGACATATAAATATGCATACACAGAGACACATGCACACACACACAAACATACACACACACACACACACACACACACACACACACACACACACACACACACACACACACACACACACACACACACACACACACACACACACACACATACACACACACCAACACAGGATGGGACAAGGCATAAATAAGGGGGGTGCATTAGTTTGAGATATGTGGTGCGGTGACATGAGCATCTCTAATCAACAAAGCTCGATTCTACAGATTTAACACACTAACTCCCTCATAAAAACCCAAATAGGCGTGAAATTAATCTGACTTGTCTGGGGGAAAAAAAGAGAAGGGTTAATAATAACTCACCTCCCATCAACATGAAAGAACATGCTGACATTCTCGGCCACATGGTAACTAGAATGCCCTTCCATCTCAATTTTGCTGATTGCGTCTAGAAAAACAGAGATAAACACCAGAACTCAGGAGTCAAATCAATAGTGCTACATCCATGCCCAATCCACCGATGCGTTGTGGTTGTTCTTTGTGTTATTATTGGACAGGGAAGTCTTATAATAATCAGACCTACCAAGAACTTTTAAATCCATCGAGTAATCTCCAGCTATCGGTACTTCTTGTTTGGTCATGTTGGCCCCCACTTGCAGCCGCAGAGTATAGTTCCCAGATTCTGTGTAGTTGTAGCGAGCCACAGGCTCGGTTCCTTCGATCACCTCCCTGCGCAGAGAAACGGAACCATCACGTCCTTGGACCCTCTGCTCTTACAACTAAGACCAAGACCAAACAAGACCACTTTAAACACAAGGGAGGCTCTGGATGTTGGCCTACCCGTTCCCAAAGTCCCACGTGTAGGTGAGCTTCGTTTGGACCAAGGTTTGTTCTGGGTCGAAGATCTGGAACATGGCGACGGTCTGGACAGATGAGGCGAGCTCTCCGGTGTCACGAACCAACGTCGAGTTTCCTTCATTCTGGTAGAATACAAGTTTCCCTGACACTTTTTCTATGTGAGCAGGAGGGAAAACAAAACGATGACACCTCATACCTTTTGAAACGGGTCCTTAATGAGTTGGGTCATTAGGGCCTACCTAGTTTGAAGATGGGGTCCGTTTGCCCGGACACTTGGACACCCGGGAACAGATGAATGCATGTCAAGATCAACACATTTAAACGCCTGAAAAAAACAAATCCAACTCAGTTGATCATTATTAAAAATGCTTTAAGGTTCGTGCGAATCTCTGTAGTACTACTATTCATCATTACCGATACATGCTGATCATCAGGCTGTTTCAGATGAGCCTTAACATTGGTACAGTGAGGTGAAGGAGTGGTAGGTGAAGCGTAAAGTGCCAACAGACCGCGTGAGACCACCGGACTTGGATAAAGGTGTGAAATCGCCACCATGCGTTTCAAGGATGTGCTTGAGATGAACCCTGATCTTTTATTGAGTGTCATACTGTCTGCCCGCCTACTTCGATCAACTTTAAACATTAAACAAGATAATATATGTTTTTAAATATAATTGTATAAGCCTAAATAGGATCATCACATCGTCAATACTGATTTATTTTGCGCTGTAGTTGATGCGTAATGGTTAGAAGCGTGCGTAATTCCTATGCCTATGAACGTCCGCATCGTGGTGCCAGAGATACACAAGTTGTACGGTACATTATTAATAGTCAAATATTAATTCCAATTATGTCGATCTAAAATGAGGAACCGGAATTTGATGAAATGGGAAATTGAACGAAGAGTTCAACGTTAGTTTCCAGAGTAAAATTGTGTCTAAACTGCTCCAATATCTATCTAAATTTCGTATTCTATCACACACACACGCAGGTAAACGCACACATCTACACGTCCACACACACACACGCACACACGCACACACACACACACACACACACACACACACACACACACACACACACACACACACACACACACACACACACACACACACACACACACACACACACACACACACACACACACACACACACACACAAACACACACACGTAACATAGCTCCCAGTCCAGGGAGTGGCGCCATGGGTGGCCCAACCCTCTCCTAGCTCATAGACTCATCATGATAACGAGCACGGCGGTGTCGAAAGTGCATGACTATGGTCATGACGTCATGACCCGGCCGCGCTGCTCGAAACAGCAACGCGCTCACCGGCTGTCACACGCACGCACGCACGCACGCACACACACACACACACACACACACACACACACACACACACACACACACACACACACACACACACACACACACACACACACACACACACACACACACGCACACACACGCACACACACGCCTCCACACACGGGGAAGTTGTCAGAGTGTGCGTTTGGTTTCAGGGAACGGTCATAAACGCAGTGTGTCTCCTGGCTCGGCTCTGCGTCTCCTTGCCCACATGCACAGATTGAGGTGTGTACCACCGAGTGTCGTCTGTCCGCTGGGAACCAGGAACGCGCTGCCTCTTCTTTGAGTGATCGTGAAGCTCGTCACTATAGTCGCTCGATCGATACCTTTTTTCTGTAGAAGTGATCCCGGAGGATCCACCACATAGGAGCTGAGATATGTCTCGGGAACCGGACGATGTCAACAAGCTGACCGAGAGCACCTACAAGGTAAGAAGAGCACATCAAATAATATCATATGATGTGATTCTATAGTGACTTTTTTATTAGAGTTTTTTTTATGATGAGGTCTCCGTCCGTCGGTTTAGGTTAGCTATATATCAGTATACGGGACCGCTCTTATTCCAGAGACATTCTTTCACCCCAGCTGAGTTTCAAAGTGCACTAAGTAAACGGTATAAAAAAAGTTGCCTCGATCATTCTTGGAAGTCGCTGAATAGGCTGATAGTCCGACAGTAGTGATCCCAGACAGTGGAACATGTGATCGGCATGGCTAATCCGAAGATAAGAGATACCTATATACATCTCAATCCACACTGATCGAATCACGTCCAGGAGACACCTCGCCAGATAATCAGGGGTAAATCTCTCAACAACACTGTGTACAACCAATCGGCATTTGTGTGTGTGTGTGTGTGTGTGTGTGTGTGTGTGTGTGTGTGTGTGTGTGTGTGTGTGTGTGTGTGTGTGTGTGTGTGTGTGTGTGTGTGTGTGTGTGTGTGTGTGTGTGTGTGTGTGTGTGTGTGTGTGTGTGTGTGTGTGTGTGTGTGTGTGTGTGTGTGTGTGTGTGTGTGTGTGTGTGTGTGTGTGTGTGTGTGTGTGTGTGTGTGTGTGTGTGTGTGTGTGTGTGTGTGTGTTGACCCATGTCATGATAGTTTCATTCACTATCTCTATCTCTCCTGGTAACAGTGGGGACTGGAGAGCCAGAGAAGGAAAAAAAGCGAGAGAGCGATAAAGCGAGAGAGAGAACCTGTTTTGGGGGTTGTTTAATTTCGAGCACAACTCTTGATTCTCAGCAGACCGCAAGCCTTATTGTTCTCGTTGGGGCGTGCCGGGGGAAAGGCTGGGGAGGCGAACAACACTCGATTGTTGAGGTGTTTCAATAGGTAGGGCGGGGGGGGGGGGGGGGGGGCTCGTGGCAGACTCCTTGTGGCAGACTTCGTTATAGAGCTGGAGAAAAATAAAAGTTAGGAGGGTTTAGTTAACGATTGAACATTGTATTGCTTTTGTAGTTAAACGGCGTCCCCTATGTTATTTAAAGAACAAGCACACACACACACACACACACACACACACACACACACACACACACACACACACACACACACACACACACACACACACACACACACTCACACGCACACTGTGTGTGTGTGCGTGTGTGCGGCCTCTACCCTACTCACAATATCATTATTTATAATGTTTTTGGGCGGAAAGAAAGCGCTGACTCCTATCTTAGAACAAATTGATCACTAAAGTTTGGGTTTGTCATACTAGATGTTGTTTTCCTCTCTCTGCCCGCTCTAGAATGTGATGGAACAGTTCAACCCCGGGCTCAGGAACCTGGTCATCCTAGGAAAGAACTATGAGAAAACCGTCACAGGTAAAGCCCTCGTCTGAGGAGAACAATACCACTCAGGCACACATGGTTCTGCATTGTTCTGCATGACTGGCTGCTCCCAAGATCACTCAATCACAAGATCAAATCAATCAGCTGTACTCAATGAAGGCCCAAAAACACATCCCAAAATACCGCAACCATGAAAACTGTTCCAACTCAATCAAGTAATCATACTTATGGTTGAGATAAAGGGAAGTTGATACTTTTAGTTTCAACTGAAACTAAATTCAATTTCAGAGTAAGTTTTCCAAAATCACAGGTTCAATATTTTTATATCTTATTTTGATTATTTTTTAAACTGTATGGCAGTTGATTATTGCAGTTTACACTATAATTTAATTGTTCAGATCCTGTCCTTGTAACGCAGACGTCTCTGATTGTTTGTTCTCTCCATCCCAGCCATGGCTCTTGCAGGGAAGACCTACTTCGATGCCGTCTCGAAGATTGGAGAAAATGCTACAATATCCCCCGTCTCCAGAGAACTCGGTGAGTGTTGTTTTGACTGACGCCACACACACACACAAACCATAACACACTCACGCCCCCTCCTCCTCCACCTGTAATCTGCACGGTATATAGCCAAAATGTTTATAACATTTTCCGCTGAGTAGACATAGGTGTTCAAAGAGTCAAGCTAGTGTAATACGGTTTTGGTTATACCATCCTCTCATTTTTATCACCTTTTATCACCTCAATTTGCCAAGGGAACGGGGGGAGAATAGCAACCTGTGCTGTTCACACAACCTCCTTGTCGCTCTGTTGATATTTCTTTGTGTCTCGGAGACTTGAGCTTGCACAGTGAGTCATTCACCTGTCTGTGACTCAGCGCCGATCATTATCCCTGAGCTGGGGAAATACAGAGATGCCCTGGTTCCACCCAAGGGGGTGTGGTGCAGGGGGTACAGAATATATATCGGCCGGTCTGGTTCATGTTGTTACGAGTGTTGCCCGTGTGTTTGTGTCTATAAAGGACATGTCAGCTCAGGTTACAGTGGCTGTGATACGAAGACAGATGTGCTCCACGGAAATGCTTGGCAAATGGAAACGTGGTCTGTGAGAAAAACTAACTATAATAAAATCGTGACACGTTATCGTGACAGTCTTTTTGCATGCTTTTCGGACCTTTCTACAGGGCTTTCTGTGGTTCATAGTTTTGTCCTATTACTACATTGAATCATTTCATAATGCTGCATTAAGGAGAGGAACCAAAGCATGAAATCTAAGTGGAATCCTAACCCATTAACCCCTAACCCCTTATCCCCTAACCCCTGACTCCTAAGCCTGAGCCTGAAATTACCAAATGTAAAAAAAAAAGAGGCAAAAACAACAACAGATACTTAACAGAGCAGGCAGTAACTGAAGGAGCAGAAAGATTGCATATTGTTAAAAAAAACAACATTTAACTTCGGAAAAATATGTTTGTTGTTATGCCAGCAGTCTTGCATAGACAAGAACCAAGAGAGAGAGACACAGAGCCACAACTAGAAAATCAGATGGGAAAACAACCTAGACCCAATCAGAAATGGTTATACCAGTTGGATTCCTACATTTTGCTCACCATTTGCCTTGATGGCAGCACTGCTTGTACAATTTAGAAAAACATTTGCTTTCGATGTGCTGGCCTCTCTGCATAGGTTGTCCGAAATAGAAATTGCAGGTAAGAAAATCACTGAATTGATATGGTTGAGAAGACCCAAGGTGCAACAAATGATCACTTTGGAACAATTTTCATCCCTCCATTCCGTTGATATGGCAGCATTCATTGTCATGTCAACCAGGTTATGTGCTCTTATCCCATTATGTTTCACTGTGATAAGAAAGAATGACTGTTGGGCGAACCTCGGCTTAAGCTGAATACAATCCTTACAATACACATGCATGAAACCAATAAGACATCAATTCAGTTATGTGAAATAAACTGAAAGTTGACTACACGGACTGATGCCTCGTGGAGTATATCATACATCATCCTGCCATTCCGATCTGTTTTGAATTAGCTTTAGGATTCCATCACAAACAAGATGGACGCGTCCCCTTGGAAGCTTTCCTTTTTTTGAGTATACCCCCCAGTCTTCGGTCAGACTCTTTGCACGGCAGGGCTGTGTGAATTCTCTCACTCGTCACACAGAACGTTAGAGGCAAACAAACTGAACAAACAGCCGGACGGACAGAGATTTTTGTTCTCCTCAAACCCCTCTCCCAACAGATCCCCTTCCCATCAGGCTGCACGGCCAAAAGTGTTTCACGTAGTTGGATTTTGATCCTCATCTGATATCACTATGTTCAACCTGCAGACTATCCAAGGAATCCCTGGCTTTAGTGCAGGCATAGAGATCAGTGACATTGTGATGTAGCTCTCCATCTTTATGGATTTTTATTTAAATAACTCATTGTATTGTTCGGTTTGAAATACTGATTCTGGTGAGGTGACGTCTCCATTCATCAGTCAGATTGTAGTTTTATTATTTTCAGAAAGATATTTGAATTGCAGAAATATTTATGTTTATATAACATTCATAACTTTTTAAAAGATGAAATATAGGCCTTTTTAAAAAATACATTTCCTATATACAGGCCTTAACATATAGTAAAGTTCTACTCCCCTTTGCTCTCACTCCTCATTCCTTAAAGACTAGGTTAAAGAGTTCAGTGTGGTTCCTAAAAGTAGCTGGTACGAGTGTAGTACAGGTAGCCGTTACGGTGGTTTGACCTCCCTTCCCTCTCCATGACTTTGTAAACATTAGTTCTGTCCACACAACTTTGTAGCCAACAGCCAAAGTCATCACGTTATCGCCTTATAAGGGCAAGGCGATTAAACTCGGAAAGCAAAGTTTTGGACGACGTACAAAAAGCCCTTGTCAGATTCCTTGTGGTGTGACCTTTTGCGTTGGCTTTTAAAATAGCATGCAAATTAGCCCGATCACGTAGACATGGTAAGCATTTCGGGAATGTGGTCAAAAAGGACAGCGTCTTGGTCATAGGGAGAGTGGCTTTAAGGTAATTTAAGGTAGTTTGAGGAACTACAGAAGCGATGATTGCACTACAAAAGAAGGAGAGAGTGGAAGGGCGAGTGCGCACGAGTGCCACAAAAACAAACAAGGACATTCTGAGTTCCCTTCCTGTTGTTAAGCGCTATAGAGAAAGGTACTTGTGCTAAACACATGCATCTGTCATTATTGAAGGGTTAAGCCGGAACCACTTCCGTCTAATGCATACATTTTACCTACCGTGAAACCTAAAGGCCCCCAGGGTTGCCGGTCCAATACCGCCAATTGTCACCATTAACTCCCTTTTTTAAAGCCAAGTGGTTTGAGCTCCCATACCCATATCTCTGCAAAATCAGAACCTATTGTGTGTGCTTCAAATATGACATTCGGTATTGTATAAATCATCGACCCGGAGGAAATAAGAAAGCACAACACACGATTCCAATCAGGGTTTTCAATGGGTCTAGAATTAGAGACTTCCTGTAAAGACACACTGCTGTTGTGCCCTGCAGGGTGTTGCCCCAAAGCAGTAGGTTTCAACAAAAAGTGATTGTAGAAAGATACAACAACCCCACCATCACCACCTGCACGACCTCTTCCACCATTTCTCTTAGCTATACTTGTCAACCCTCCGCTGACAGTGGGGCTATTTGAAACACTGAGGTCGAGCTTTCAGTGGGACTCAAATGGCTGCCCGCCCAGATTGAGGGCAGATAGTTTCAGCCTGATTACTTCTGTAAAGCATCTTTGCTTTGGAGAGCAGCCAATTTACTCCTCTAAACGGGGGATGAAGTCAGTCACGGTAGGCTGAGAAAGAGTTTGTGAATCTTCAAAACTGCTGGCTTGGGGATGTTGACGTGAGTGGGATGATTTGGGATCCGTCCAAAAGACTGCGACGTCGACAGGATGCAAAAGACCATTTCTCTCTTATGAGAGATATGACATCACCAGTATCCCCTGTACATTCAAGAATCAACTATTACCTAATGTCAGCGAGTCTTTCTCTCTCTCTTTCCCTCTGCCAGACGGATGGATTGATAGATCTCTGTTAGGTGTCAGAGACCCAGCCCCCGTTTCTGATCTCTTGCTGTCTACCTCCCTCTCGCTCTCCCTCTCACTTACTCAACTTCTCTCTCTCTCTCTCTCTCTCTCTCTCTCTCTCTCTCTCTCTCTCTCTCTCTCTCTCTCTCTCTCTCTCTCTCGCACACATTTTCTTCTCTCTCTATCATTTTCGTTCTATCGCTAGATTTTGTCCTTAAATGTTCCACATATCTTAACCATCCAAGCCTTTCTAATTGGCTAATTGCCTTCACAATGTTAACACCTCTGCAGATATGTATATGTATGTTCAGCATCTCAGATATGTTGTCTGGTTTCATTCTACTATCACTGTATCTGTGTCATATTGAGTCATACAGTTTGATAAGACACCATAACATCTTCTGGGAATTTACCCTAAGAGAAAAATAAACAGGGGATAGTTTGGTGACATGGAACATGATGCTGATTGACAGTTACATTGCTCACACCCAGAAGAGCTATTACCGTGGGTGGGTTCGGTTTGAAACCTCTATTCTCTCCTTTCCTACGGGCCCTCACAGGAACCAATAGTAGGCCATAACTCCCAGGGGCTCGGGCCTCCATATTGTCACAGCTCCTCTACTTTCTTACATACACAATAAACAATAGTTTAAACAGCGGCGCCGAGCAATACCTGCTCAATAACCATGGCAACGGGGCGCTTTGGAACCCCTTAGTTTCACTTGACAATAGTAGGGTTAAGGTGAGATAGCAAGATTACATTTTGACCATTTTAAACTACAATCTTTGTATGAACTTCGTCCATGTATTAGCTCTACACAAAACCTTCAGCACCACATCTTCTCAACTGGTGGGCCGCGACACATAAGTAACCTATAAACCTTTATCTTTAGAAAGAATGAACTAATGTGTTAAGTCATGGTTCAAAGGCTCACTATTTCCTAGAGTTCAGCCCCAATTGTTGCAGCTTTTTGTTCGCTCCATGTGGGTTACAGTGCAGGAAAGGATTGTTGATATGGAATATTAGTAAATCGATAGTAAAAGGTTAAACCAGTTGAGAACCACTGCTCTATGGGATTTGGCTCGTTGCTACTGGGACACAGAAGAGTACATTCACATTATGACATTGAGTCACACATTTTCGTTACATAGAACAGGAGTTGTACAAGGAAATAGTGAAATCAATCAAATTCCAGTGGCTGTTATCTCAAATTGATCAGATATGAATACATAATAGACCAATTAGTCTCTTGGTTTAAATAAATGGCAATAGAAACTCTTAGCGTCCATAGATAAAATGTCCTTGATAACATCAGATGTACTGCTTCCCAGACTATTGCCAAATAGATTTGTGAGTGTGTGTGCGTGCATGTGTGTGTGTGTGTGTGAGTGTGTGTGTGTGTGAGAGTGAGATTGTGTACGTGCACCTGTACTTGTATGCGCACCTTCTTGTATGGCTTATTATGACAATATTTTATCAGGAAGGAAAATAAAGTGCCCATAGCAACACCCAACGATTGGCCCCTCCCTCCCTCCCTCCCTCCCTCCCTCCCTCCCTCCCTCCCCTCCCTCCCTCCCTCCCTCCCTCCTTCCTCCCCCCTCCCTCCCTCCCTCCCTAGCCCTCTCCTGAGATGAACGTAATGGAGAAGACATCTAGTGGTGACCACAGTGAGGCAGATGGGACGTCCCATGTACAGTACACTGACCCCTGGGGTGCAGCCACTTGGGTTCACCTCCAACCTGTCTGGCACCATTTACTTTAAGGGGACATATATCGACCGCAAACTGCAAAGTTCAGAGCGAGTTCAGCTGTTGGATAAAGAATGAGAATGGCATAACCACACCGATGTTGCACAAGAACCCCTTTAAACATGGATTTGTATGCGTTTGGTCATATGATATCCGATTGCCCAGAACGCATGTTTTAAAGGGGGGGTCTTTTACTTTCTGCGGCCTTTGTTTAATATTTGAAAAATTACACACACACACATTATCCGCATTCAGGTATATTAAAACAAAAACTGTTATTGCAAGAACGTACACACAACAGCTCAGTATGCCAAAGAGCAGCGCCACCAGACCGACATGTGAACTATCATGTACAATTTGTCGCGATTATAGGCTATCCTATAACTTTATCCATTTATTCCATCACTTACCACTACCTATGACACCACAAGGTTTAAATCATGACGAGTCACCATGTCACCTGCAAGGAATGCTTAAGGTGTAACCTTGGTAGATGCCAT
>NC_079429.1:12313093-12325593 GCF_026213295.1 Gadus chalcogrammus
TTATTAACTTATTCACTAAATTATTGCAAAAAAAATTTTAATTTTGATTTTACATCTGAGAAAACGGAGAAATGTGTTTGTGAGTACGTAAACACATCTGCCCACATAAAATAGGACAGATTTCCATCATTGCGTTTTCAAGTAGTAAGGAACAGAGCATACATGAAGGCAAAGTGTTTAACCGGGTGTGGCAAGGTGGACACATGAAGTGTTCCTCCGTGTTGATGTTTCCATGCCAACAGCTCTTTGTTCCAGATTTATCATGGTGCGAGGGCCATTCGCTATCGCCTCAATGGTCTCAGTTACGATGCGGAAAAAATTGTGTGCTCATCGAAACACGCATACACCCTGATGCACGAGAAGACGCGCATGGATGGCTGCTCATATCTTCATGCGGAACTCAAACACACAAACGCACACACACGCACAACTACACATGCAAACAGACACACACACTCACACACACACGCACACACACACACACACAGTAGGGACACAACGGGATTTACACCTGGCCAGGTTTCATTTGATTACAGAGTACAGAGTAGTTGGTTTAAGGGGAGGGTGGGCATGACGAACAGTTGATAAATTGATGATCCAAGTGGCTTGGATGAAACATCCCCCCACCCCTTTGCACAGCATCAGATCTTTAGCTATCTGCCCGCCGATCTTTATGCAGTGTGTACTAGTTTGGGTCGGGTCCATTTTATTGGGTGCTGTGCCTTTATTGTGAAAAGGTGGGGTTTTCTGGGTTAAATCTTCAATGTATTATGTTCCATGCCTGTACGTTTATAATCCTGCCCTTGCGTTTACTTGTTGACGACAAGCCAGGGTGTTTCTTGTGTGTGTGTGTGTGTGTGTGTGTGTGTGTGTGTGTGTGTGCTGTGTGTCGTTGTGTGTGTGTGTGTGTGTGTGGTGTGTGTGTGTGTGTGTGTGTGTGTGTGTGTGTGTGTGGTGTGTGTTCTCCTCTCGCCCCGCCCTCTATCTCTCACTCTCATCCCCTCTACCTATCGTGTCCCTCACCCCTTCCCTTACCACCTTACTTAGTCCTTACTCTCTCTGGCTGCTGCTCTATCCACACCTCTCTCTCTCTCTCTCCTCTCTCCTCCTCTCTCTCTCGTCTCTTCTCTCTCTCTCTCCTCTCTCTCTCCTCTCTCTCTCTCTCTCTCTCTCTCTCTCTCTCTATCTCTCTCGTTGTGCCTGTTCATCCTTGTTGATTGGCTTGTTACGTGGGGGGGAAATTACTTCAGGGAGAGCAATGGAGAGCGATAGGGAGAGAGAAGTGGGGGACCATCTGACCAAGTATGTTCTTTTAAGGGGTCCGCCCGCCATCAGACAATGAGCTCCATCGTGACCCCCACTCTGACTCAAAGTGATCCTCTGTGGCTGAAATGGAGACTGAAGTGCCTCAGAGCAAGCGATAAGAGAGAGAGGGGGACAGACAGGGGGAGTGCCCCAACTAAGTACGGAGAGGGAGGGAGATAGAAAGGTGAGCTCGGCCTCTCTGACACCCCACAGCAGGAAAACAAAAAGACTGGTCCCAGGAGACCTACCACATTCACACCATTGCCAGGAAGACCGAGTGGGGTGGGGGGGCCGAGGGGGAGTAAGGAGAGAGAAGTCATTAAAATCCCGGACCCCAGAATTTCTCTCTTTCTCTAGACTTGTGTGTTGTATGGGTGTGTGTGTGTGTGTGTGTGTGTCTTCCTTCGCCAGCTCTATGGCAACGCGTGTCTCTCAGCGAACGTATCGAGTTGGCCACTGCTCACGGAGCTGCCCTGGTACCGGGGGGTGGGTGACTGGCTGGGTGGGAGGTTGTTTGTTCACGTTGTGTGTGTGTGTGTGTGTGTGTGTGTGTGTGTGTGGTGTGTGTGTGTGTGTGTGGTGTTGTGTGTGGGTGTGTGTGTGTGTGGGGCGGAGGAACCGAACTCTGAGCCAGGTCGCAGTGTGTTTCGTGTCCTCCCCCTGCTCTGTGAGATTGGCAGGTGGGCGCTGAACCCTAATAACGCTGAGATCACGGCGTTGCCGGTCTGTTCACCGTCCACCGCGTGGTCCAGCAGTCGCTCTCCATCCCCCCGCCCACTGTGGTCACTGTGTGTGTGCGTATGTGTACGTGTGTGTGAGCGTGTGTGTGTGCGTATGCGTGTGCCTGTGTGTGTGTGTTGTGTGTGTGTGTGTGTGTGTGTGTGTGCATGTGGGTGCTTCTGTCCGTGTGCCTGTGCTAATGGGAGTTTCTTCATGGGTCAAGACGAGGTCTTGCATTATATAAACCTCAGCCAACTTAATACACGGTACAGTACAGCGTGTACCTTGGCAACACAAGGGATGAACGACCCTTTCTTGAGACTAGTAGCACGCGGAAGAAACACCATTGCTTCGGTTTTGCTTTCACTTCAGTGTGACAGTCGGCTTTCCGTCGATCGAATGATGGTTGATGATGTTCAGGGGGTCATTTTGACTCCAGAACGAAAGATCGAGGCTTAATATCCCTGATGACCACAGCGTACATACAGACCTCCTTGTGGGACCTGTTCATGAATATCATGCCCCCCCCCCCCCCCCCCTGAAAAAAATCGATTGAAACGTTTTTTTTAATAATATCCATCCAACCATTTCCCAGTGCCCTTATGTTGACCTTTGACCCTCCCTCCCTAGTACCTGGAGAACATATCGTCGCGGCAGACGGACATGCAGAAGTTCATGGCCGAAGGCTGCAGGGAGGCGCTGCTGGAGGAGAAGAGGCGGTTCTGCTTCCTGGTGGACAAACACTGCATGTTCTCCCACCACATCAACACCTTCCACAACAAGGTCAGCCGAGGGGGGGATACCCTGTGGGGACGGGGCTTGGGATGACAAACATCTATTCAGATAGAGAGGCGAAATAAATGGGAAATTCATTGATTAATTGCGGATGAATGGTTCCGCTAATTCTAAATAGTAAAGCTCACTCGGGTAAGGGGTTAGGGTACGGCCTACGTCTCTCTCCACCTCACACCCCCACTCCTCCCCTCCCTCCCGCAGGCCAAGGAGCTGCTGGAGGGGAAGATCTCCGGCTGGCAGGAGAAGTGCAGCGATGCCACCAAGGTGCCGGACACCATCATGACCCTGATCGAGAGGCCGCCGACCCCCCTGGCCAGCACCCCGGGGTCCTCGCCGCGTGTGGATCACTACAACCGCGTGAGTGGCCTGAGGGAAGAGGGAGACACGTTGGAAAAGGACGACCTCTATTTAATTAATGACTTTCTTTAAATGCCCAATGCTAACGCTAGCTCCTGTGCTCTTCCTCCAGAGGAACGCTGAGTCCATGGTTCCTCCCCCGGCCCCCCAACTCAAGGCCCAGATCAGTCCTCTGGCTAACCTGTTCCACCAGGAGACCCAGCCCCCCGTCATCTCCCACTCGGACCAGCGCTCAGGTACGTGGGTGTTGGTGGTCGTCATGGAAACGCGATTAAGTCACAATATGTGACTTCATCATCTTTACCAATATGTTACTCGCTGAGGCTTCCTGGTGTGGATATCACTCACTCTAGTGCCCGTTTACTCTCGTAGTCTTATTTTTTCCTTATGCTTCATCTGAATATCAATAAAAAAAAAAGACAACAGAGTAAAACCATTAACCAATCAAAAGCGGTGAGGAGCGATCCATTCAGCCACCAAAGAGCCATAAGTATCAAAAAGAAACAATGGTGATATTCAAATCATCCCCTCACCTCCCTCCCCTCACCTCCCTTCTCCACCCCCTCCAGACCAGGGCAGCCTGGGTGAGGACAACCTGTCCAGCACCGCGTCCCAGTCGTCTGACCTGGACGGGGGCAAGCGGTCGCGCGTGCGGACCATCTTCCCCCACAAGGCGGGCAGCAACCCCACGCTGCTCAGCTTCGACGAGGGCGACATCATCCTCCTACTGCTGCAGGAGGAGCGCGACGGCTGGCTGTACGGCGAGGTGGACGCCACCAAGCAGTACGTGTTCAGGGCCGATGCACTGCTCAGCGCTGCTCTTTGTCATTTACTGTAACAATTGGGGCGTGTCATTTGGCAGCTAGTGCTGTTACTATTAGTCGTCCTTAGTTTTAAGTCCTCAGTTCTCCTTAGTTAAAATAATTGTTATATTTAACATGTATGTTGGTAAATTGATACAGTATTTCCCCTTTTCAGTCTTCCAACATACTAATGACCAAATTAAATAGGAAGGCATGTAGGTATGCATGGAGTATATTTTTATGAAGAGATTAATACATTTTGGCCATCCTGCGATGTAATGGGCCTCTCATTCTGTGGGTCGCGGCCTGCGGTTTGAAACCTTATATAGCCAAAGGATGAGCAAGGCAGAGATTAGACATGACCTCGGATACCACCAGGGAGACTGGGGACATTGGGGTTGGAAAACAACAGTAAGAAAATAAAGAGAGTAGAGAGAATTGTATCCAGGATGTTGGGAGCTTTATGACTCCCTTTCAGGAACAATGCTGAGTGTGTGAGCGTACAGCTCTGGATTGGATTGGCCCCTTGGATAAAATACAGCATAGCTGTGAATGAACTGCGTTTAACCTAGGGCACTGGGACTCTGATAGTGCTATGGGTTTTTATTATTCCAAGACATAAAAGTAAATTGGTCCGAATCTAAAATGGGGATGGAAATATGCACTTGGCTTAGGCACACCCTCATTCATTTCCTTCCAGAAAAACTTGTGTCAAGTGTTCCAGGTGGCAATACAAGTTCCTGCCATTTGTTGCGTTGTCCTGATCTCGACCAGCTTAAAGCATGTCAAGCATTTTTGACTTTATAATCATAAAACTATACTCTCTCTCTCTCTCTCTTCTCTCTTCTCCCTTCTCTCTTCTCTCTTTGCCTGTTCTCCTTCAACAACAGCCTCTTTCCTTATTTATATGGTCTTTAATATTAAAATGTTCTCTCTCTCCTTCTTCTGTATAGCTGTTTCATTTTGGTTTATTTAACCTTCTTCTCTCCCACTATACTCTTCTCCTTCCTCTTTTTATGTGATGATCTTTCCAAAAATGTGTGTGTGTGTGTGTGTGTGTGTGTGTGTGTGTGTGTGGTGTGGTGTGTGGGTGTGTGTGTGTGTGTGTGTGTGTGGTGTGTGTGTGTGTGTTTGTGTGTGTGTGTGTGTGTGGTGTGAGTGTGTGTGTGTGTGTGTGTGTGTGTGTGGTGTGTGTGTGTGTGTGTGTGTGTGTGTGGTGTGTGTGTGTGTGTGTGTGTGTGTGTGTGTGTGTGTGTGAGTGAGTATAGTCGTGGGCGTAGAGGGCTGTTGCAGTAAATCTATTGAATGTTTCATATTTTTGCTGGACATACAGTTACTGCCTGTGTGGCTGTACTGACATTATATTGTCAAACCAGTTGATCTTGTGCTTAGGGTTTTGGTTGTGTAGGTTGCACAGGATATTGTGTGTTCATAATGCTGAGACAAAATGGAGCATTGTAACCGATTATGATAAACGCTGTCGGCCATTTGAGCTCTTCAAAGTAGTGGTTTGAGAGTCATGCTTTTCATCCCTTTGTTTTGTAGACGGGGCTGGTTTCCCTCATCTTACTGTCGACCGTATACAGAGCAGGCCAATACAAGCAGGTAAGACCTCATCATTTCATATGGAGATTAAAAAAAAAGAATATAGAATAAGAATGGTATATCAATATAGATGTCAAAGTAAATGTATCAATCGTCTCTTAAGCGGTGGCATGGATACGCCCATGCGCAGCTTCAGCCAGGTCAGCCTGCCGGAACAGGAAGAGGAGGAGCCTGTGCTGCTCCCGCCCCCAGACTACAGTGACCGCACCCCCTCCAGACCCATTGGGGGCTCCACCACCTCACCACACAGCACGGTCAGTACCTGATCCCGTTGTTGTTTTGGTTTCTTACTCACTGACCACACTGATCTTTTGCTTTCAATTTATAATTTTACAGGGCAATATAATGTATATTAAAGGCCAAACATGATCTGGTTGATAATTTATCAGATGATTAATTGCTGCCCTTGAGCAAGAACTCTAACTCTGAAACCTGACCCCTGAGGGTGTCCCCGTACAGATCGAATAAATACCATAAGGTCACTGGTACTTATTTCACCACTGTTACCAGGATAATAATTATGCTCTTCCAGGAAGTTAACCTGTGAAAGTAAATAATGTGGTTAACCTATTTCCTGATAGTGATACTGTTGTCATGTGGTTTTGTATTGGAGCTTGTTGAACAATTCAAGCGCAACAAAAAAACTGGTGAAGGAAGTTCCCCCTTGTGTTTGTAGAAGGAGAATACAGTGAATGTTTGTTGGTAATATTTTTTCCCAATTTATATTAATCCAATGTGCTGGTGTCAACCAGGGAAATCCAGCAGTGTTATTGAAGTGAAAGCATGGGGCCGAGGGTTTGAGCTTTACATGGCTCAGGCATCTCAACAATGCTCCCAGCCAGGTTCAGCCTCTATTTAGGAATGAAACAACTAATAATAGGTTGGCAGAGAGAGAGAGAGAAAGAGAGAGGGAGACATAATTAAGTAAACAGAGAGAGAAAGAGAGAGAGACATATATAAAGAGGGAGAGAGAGAGAGAGAGAGAGAAATTATTATATATACAGAGAGAGAAAGAGAGATAGACACAGAGAGAGAGTTAGAGAGATAGAGATAATATAGAGGGAAAGAGCGATAGGTGGAGGTTGGGAATAGGATGGTACGACAAAAGAGGACATACTGTATCCACATTTTCATTAGGTGCCATCAAATCGGTAATGAAAGATCTGCTAACTGTGAACTATGAGAGAAGGAGAGAGTTCCACACACGCCTTCAACATCACCTCTCTCCTCTCTCTCTTTACTGCGGGCCTTTCCTTTCCTTTCTCGATGTTTTACTCTCACTCTCTCTTTGTCTTCTCTCTCTCTCTCTCGCTCTCGCTCTCGCTCTCTCTCTCTCTCTCTCGCTCTTTTTTTCTCTCTCTCTCTCTCTCTCTCTTTTTTTCTCTCTCTCCTCTCTCTCTCTCTCTCTCTCTCTCTCTCTCTCTCTGCTCTCTCTCTCTCTCTCTGTCTCGATACAAATACATTGTAGTTCACGCTAGGCCCTCTCTATGGCAAGGGTTGCCGTAGTTACAGAATAACCCACTGGCCCCCCCCTCCACCCCACCAACCTGTGTGTAAATACTAAATTGATGAAAACTGTGCCTCAGCTAAGCGCTACATGTCATTATCTGCACAGGAATATAAAACTCTCCCTGTAACAGAGCGCCAAAAAAAACGTCTTTGCCATGAGAATACCTGCTAGTGCCATTAGTGCATCTTTGTCCCACTCTCTTGCTATCTCTACCTCGTTTTGTATTTGACTCTCTGTCTTTATCTCTCTTTCACCCTAACACACACAGACACACATAAACACACACACGCACGCACGCACGCACACACACACACACACGCGCACACACACACACACACTCAAACATACACATATACGCACACGGCAACGGGGTCGAGAGTCAGGGTTAGCCGAGTGACAGATGTTTTGATAACCTGGCTCTTGAACCTCCTCTCATGGGTCAGCTGGTGGAATGTTTGTGTGCTCATCCTTCTCCCCCTGTGTCCACCTGTCTTCACGCTACTTGGCCCCTAGGAGATGATGGCTTTCTTATGGCCCCTTGACTTTCTTGATCTTCTAGATTCCTGATTACTCTGCAGAGGCCTCTGAGGTCATGAAGCATGCTTTTACTGAGGAGGCTGTGGGTGCCTGCGTGTGTGTGCTTGTGTGTGTGTCTGTGTGTGTGTCTGTGTGTGTGTAGGTGAGTGTGAAAGAGAGATAGAGACCGAGATTCAAATACAGAATAAGAGAGATTGTAAGAGAGAGTGTGACAAAGATTTGTGTGTGTGTGTGTGTGTGTGTGTGTGTGTGTGTGTGTGTGTGTGTGTGTGTGTGTGTGTGTGTGTGTGTGTGTGTGGTGTGTGTGTGTGTGTGTGTGTGTGTGTGTGTGTGTGTGTGTGTGTGTGTGTGTGCATGTATGAGTGTGTGTATGGAGGGGAAGGGGTGGTGTTTTGAAAAATCCCATCAGACCTGTATTACAGCATTGGCTGTCATAACAGCTGGACAAAGGGCGTGTTTTTACACAGTCATTTAAGATTTGTCTCCATGATTGTGCTCATGTGTTTGTGTGTGTGTGTGTGTGTGTGTGTGTGTGTGTGTGTGTGTGTGTGTGTGTGTGTGTGTGTGTGTGTGTGTGTGTGTGTGTGTGTGTGTGTGTGTGTGTGTGTGTGTGTTTACTTCACTGTATTGTGTTTACTGAGGATCCTCTCTGCTCCCCTTCAACAGGTTTCCAACGGAATTGGAAAGACTCCTGCTTTTCTGGGGTGAGTGTCTCAGTGATATACCTTTGAGGCTTGATAATTACCCAGATTTTGTTGTGATTTAAATATTTTTATCTCAAGTTGATAGCGAATGTATTTGACACTATAGGAGTTATGTTGCATGTTTTATTTGGACCGTGTCCTCATGATATGTATGTTTTTCATTCACAGTGGAGGGAATCCTTTCGCCACCATCAAGTTGCGGCCCACAGTCACGAATGACAGATCAGCACCGCACGTCTAACCAGCCACCAGTGCCAAAACAAATTTGATCTTCACAATCAGAGTCGCATCCCATCTCCACCAACTGTACTGTCCTGTCCTGCTAACCCGCTACCTAGTCTCGCTCAGATGTACTCTGTTCCATCACAACATGTTAGCAAAGAGAGCCTTCTCCTTGTCTATGTTAATATCGTCACAACAATCATGGATTTTCAAATTAAAAGTGTTGCCTCGTGAAGTTACACTTTTTCAATTAATTTAGACTTTGTGCATCTAGCTGGCTATGTGTATTAATATATAGTTGGGTCACTGATAATTTCGTTACCGACCAACCGACCAACCGATCAATCAATCAATCATTGGTAGATTTCCTTGCCAATGATTGGATATATATGACGTCCAGGTGCAGTTGTGAATATGGCGACACCTAGTGGAGGAACGGTCCTGAGACAGACTAGCAAGCAGGTTGCCTTCCTGACTAAGCATCAAGTGTTTCTTCATTTTCTCTTTATTTATTTTTAAACTTAGATAGTGTGTTAGAGACATTGTGTGAGGATGAAGGGAGAGTGACATATGTTATTGTAAATGGGCTGGGTTTTACGAGTGCACCCTTCGAACAGGCTATTTATTTACAAGTTAATCTTTCTGCACAGAAGTTCGTCGTGGAGCTGTTTTCAAAAAGTAACATGGCACATGACACTTTTGGGGGCACATTGATTTTTGATTTGCCATTGACTTCTAGAATGTATTTTAAATGTGTACATTTTAATGGAAGGCATATTTTCCCTATTTGTGTTTCTCGCTGAATGTTGGGTCTACTTTGCTTCAATTGTGATCTAAATCTTTTGATTAACAGTGGACACCGCAACCACAGATAGGCCTATATAGATCTACCTGAACGAAAGATGAACAATGTTGTATTGTATGCCATGTTTCAAGTTATTCTTTTACAATAGATATACATAGTACAACGAGGAAGGTAGAAGTTTTAAAATGCATTGTGTAGTATATGTATGTATGTATGTATGTATGTATGTATGTATGTATGAATGTATGGAGCAAATTAAGAAAATATATTTTGTATGGAAAACAAATTATTTGTGGTTGGAGGCAATGATAAAGCTGGGTACCTCACAGAATAAGAGATGTTTAAAACTGGATTGATTATGAAATAGTTATTATTATGTTTGTTTTTTTCAATGAGTAGTACTGCCTTGCCTCTGTGGTGGCTATTGTAGTCTTTTTGTTTCTCAATAAAACAACATAAGAAATATCGTGTGACCCTTTGAGATGAGTTAAAGTTCATTTTCTGATTAAACAGTTATGATATAGACCACTAGTAGACCACGTTACAAAATAAGTTAAGTCAACAGTCCAAGAGAACACACCTGTAGAGGGCAAAGGTCTCAGCAGGACATACTGATAGCTCTAATACATTTAAAGGAGAACAACCATGCTTTCACATGCACGACTCTTCACAGCACTCCCGCCCACCAAGGTAAAAACATACATTCAGCTACATACACGTGAGACTTTGATTCTTCTTAGAACTGGAGTATGCAATGAATACAAAATAAGCAAGACACTGAAATAGAAACAACTATGATCTTTCCTCTACTTTCTGTGTGGACAACAGCAGCATCTAGCGGTGAGGAAGTGTAATGACCGCAGACCGAACATGATAGGTGGAGGATAAAACGCAGCGCGACACCCAATGGGAGTGGAGAAACGACACCACTTCCTGTGTCAAAAAAGAGAACCTACTGTGATGTAAAGACGTGACGATATTACGATGTCCATCCACTTTCACTTGCTGAATGAATATTAGAGGAATATCTACAAAGATAGGTCGTATATGAGAGAAAACGAAAGAGAAAAGGTTGGTATTTGTTTTTATTTCAAGAGATCTAAGCCTCTGATCGTGTGTGAAAGCAAACAGGCGGACGACCATTAGCTTGTACGATATAAGGGTGTAACGTTAGGCGTTATTATCATTACAAATTAATACTATAATCAGATTTAGCATATGACCATCTAATATGACTCAAAGATCATCGTTACATTTCGGGCATGTCATGCTTTCCCTCATACATTAGCACCATTCGTTACAACGTAACAAGAGTTACTCCTCACCACTGTCCTCATGTTTACCTTCTGTACTGATATTTCATGATCAGGTTACTTTATAACTATTTATTATGCTTGGTGATAGGCTTTGAAGTGATTCGATCCACATTGTCTGGTCGTCACTGGTTGGATTTTGTATTGGCACTTTGCAATCCTTTTAGATAGACCACAACCATCATTGACATTGTTCTTATTTGATTGTATATTCAAAATTCTGTGGTCATATCCTACTTACTTTTGGCAACTTTGACTCACCATGCACTGATGCATAGCAACAGTATGAAATAGTATCTGAGTTGGAGTATTCAGTGTATTGTCTGGGTCATCCTTTCCACCCACAGATAACAGTGTCTCCCTTGTCTAAGCGCCTGTCGCGGTGCAGACCTATAATTACGCGCGTCTTGTGTTTCCTCACATCTAATTGGAAAAATAAACTATTTGGCAAAATAGAAAGTGCGTTGATGTTGGCAACATTCAGGACAACGCAGCGTTTACACAAACAAACACTAGACGTTGAGAGAAAGGTCAGCAGCTTTACACTTTGCAGGGATAATTAACGTCTTCTCCTACAGCTTGTGTTAGGCCTAAGGCTTTTGTTCTATTTGGTTGGTAGTAGGCCTACTTTAAGGGACACTAGTCCCAAAGACGTAATAAAAACCACATAAATTCTGTCATGTGCAGCCTTTCTTTGGTGGAGGCTAAATGGGATGTCTTATTAATGATTCAGGATCTTTATTTGAGCTTGGCAATGACCCTGCACTCACTGTTCTCTCTCTCTCTCTCTCTCTCTCTCTCTCTCTCTCTCTCTCTCTCTCTCTCTCTCTCTCTCTCTCTCTCTCTCTCTCTCTCTCTCTCTCTCTCTCTCTCTCCTGATTGATCAATTGATCAACTTTTTGTTTGTACAAGTGAATCTATTATAACAGAAAAAAGAAAGACATCCAGCTAAAGAGTGTGGTTGCAGATCCTCTTCGAGGGTGTCTGCCTCTATATTATACACGTTTGATCAGCCAAACTCTCTCGCTCC
The DNA here is from genome assembly GCF_026213295.1 of Gadus chalcogrammus. NCBI lineage: Eukaryota > Metazoa > Chordata > Actinopteri > Gadiformes > Gadidae > Gadus > Gadus chalcogrammus. The sequence continues at coordinate 12,324,800 of NC_079429.1, forward strand.
ATCTCGCTCTCTGTCTGTCTCTCTCTCTCTCTCTCTCTCTCTCTCTCTCTCTCTCTCTCTCTCTCTCTCTCTCTGTCCCCACTCCCCACTGATCTCTTATCTCTCTCGTCCTCCGTATCCTAAGCTCGCCCGCTCCATCTCGGTCGCCCAGGCGCGGGGAGCAGCTGCAGAGCCATGCCCGTGTCCTTGCTGTGGGCGGTGGACGTGCGTGGCCGCGTCTACCGCCTGTCGACGGGGGGGCAGCAGTGGGAGCAGTGCCATGACACCAAGCTGGAGTTCAAGCGCGTCACCGCAGCGACGCAGTGTTGCTGGGGCATCGCGTGCGACCACAACATCTACCTGAACGTCCACGCCTCGGACCTGTCCATCCGCTACCAGGAGGAGACCTACGAGAACCAGGTGGGGTCTCCGCTTCGGGCTTCAGTCTGGGGGCTGGGGCGGTTCCTGTTATGGGGGTTCGGAACGTGCTTGGGATTGAGAGGTTTGATGGGAACGGGTCCCAGAAGATGGTTGGACCCTTCGCTGGTTCCCTGGTTGGGTTCATATCATATCATTTAGTTTGTTCATTAATATAGTCAAATGTTTCTGGTAGGGCAGAATACAAATACCATTGACAATGCTGCTATGTATTAATTTATTACAGTGTTATTACGCGTTCACTTTTATCCAAAGGCACTTGCAGAGAAAAACAGATAAGGTCACCAGTACAGATGAGGTTGTTGTTCAAGGATGCCTGCAGATTAGACTGCAGATGTTGGGAATTGAACCCGGAACCTTTTATAGCTGAACTATTC